>NC_034411.1:18550725-18889437 GCF_002078875.1 Numida meleagris | reverse complement strand
CCTCTCCTCTCCTCTCCTCTCCTCTCCTCTCCTCTTTCTTTTTTTTTTTTTAACCTAGCCTGTGTTCATTGGGATCCCCACTAGAGAAAAAAATATTAACATATAACTTCTTCAAATATGAAATGGAAACACTGACATGGCAAAGGCTGTGCCACTCACTAGTTTTTTCCAGAGCTGAGCTGGCCCTTAATATCACCTTGCTTTGGCAGATTTTCAGAGCAAACAGAATAGAGAGTTAAGGACCTCCACTACCATCCTCTGATGCTAAGTCATAGATAGGTTTAGTGCAAGCCAAGGAGCATCCCACCAGGGGACATAATGCAAGAGTCAATAAAACGGCCACTTAAAACTAAGCAGCTCAATGTGGACATTTGGTTTTGGAATTGTGAACTGCATAATTGAAAAGAATATACTTTTACTACAGAGCCTAGCACTGAAAACCAATGTATAATATCTCACCAGCAGAATATGAAAGGAAAAATTCTGTCTTGGATGGAATGTGTGGGAAGTTTATGCCTCCGAATTTGCCTCTGAATCTTGAATGTTCATTCCTCTTGACCTTTCTGTGCAGTGCATGTTCCAGAATCTGGAATCTGATTCCACATCAATCTAACTTTTTTTTAAAAATAGTTTGATACGTTTGTAAAATAGGAATGTTATCTTCCAGTTTGGATTTTCTTCATAAAAGTATTCACATGTTCTTTTTTCTTGCTGACCTTTGGCTTTGGGTGATGGTGCCAATAACCCCTCTGCCAACATACTGATGTAAAAGGGGAAAAATAGGGAGAATGTGATACTACTGTCCTAGCAATTGGATCCAGCTGGCCTCCTCAAATCAATTCAGCCACGGAGGGGGTGGAATAGACAAAAAAAACCACTTAAACATAAAAGACATGTTTTCCAAAGGTTGTGTGCACCAATAGCTTTTATGCATTTGAAGTAAGTTTTCTGCGTGTTTGGAAGTCAGTCCTAAGAGTGGAATTATTCTGTGCCAATAATATTATGGGACAGCTATTGCCGAGTCCTTGGTTCATCCCCTAGTGTTTTCCATGATATGTTAAAGTTATTTTAGGTTGGAATATAACGCATGGTTTTTGTACCCATCTTTCCTAAGCCTTCCTTCCTGATTACTCCGCTTTACCTCTCTCATTCTTGTTTTCTCCCTGCGTCATTTTCAGCCACTGAACTGATACCTGTGGGGAAATGAAAATTATTATGAAGTCATGGGACCCTGAATTTTATAAGATGTATAAGAAATTACTCTGTGGCTTTGGCTCTTTTTTTTTTTTTTCACTATCTGGAGCAGCTCTTGCTGTTTTGGCAAAGACCCATGTTAGCTGAAATTGCAAAGCTCATTTCATACAACCTACATACTGAGATGAGCATCACTGGGAAATAACTATAAGGTACTCCAGAGATGAGCTGGTGACCTAGACACAAAACTTTCCTTATCTGTCATCACTTACCAGAACTTCTCTCTGAAGTGTTCAGCTGCGTCATTTCTGTCTTGGCATCTGAAGGCAAGCACTGTCAAAGAGCTTAATCTGGGCAGAGAAAATAAGACACCAAATGAGGCTTGTTTCTGCTGACTCAGAATGTAGCAGCAGGCAGCCTGGAAATTTTCAGTCCTGATGCATGTTCTGCAGTTCCCTTAGAGTAGGATTTGTTTGTAAGGAGCAAGGAATATGCCCAAAGTTGGATGGCATGAGAAGTCTCTGGGTTTGCTGAAGGGAGAAGTACGCACAAGCACTTCGTCTATCTCAGGACAGCTGCAAGACTGCCACCCTAAGGCCAGAAGGATGCACAGTAGCATCACTTGCTCACATTCCCCTCGAAGCTCACAACATTGTCTATGATGCCTTGATCTTCACACAACTGCGGGTTTTCCTATATAAAAATGGTACTTTATTTTTGAAAGCAAGTCGGAATGCCGAGCGTACAGTACAAAGCAGAGTGGAGAGGGTGTTTTGTTGAACTGCTGAGGATATCTTTGGTCAAATTTCTGTTGCAAGAGAAAATGTTGCTTCATAAGCTCTAATTTGAGGTCTTATTTGATGTTCACTGAAGACAAAGGACGTTCTCCCGTGGATTTTGGCCCTACCTTTTCTTTGCTTCATAGCACACTGTTCATCCTTTCTCATCAGTTTGGTCCGGGTGGGTATGATGTGACTGTGCTCTTTGCCAGACACCCCATTCCCAATCCTTTCTGTATCCACTATTTTATTCTGTTTGAATTTCACCCAGACTGAAATCTGAATAATTATGTCACTCTGAAAGTAATGTCTCCTATTTATTTCCATGGAAATTACAACCGTTACAAAGAGCACAATAACAATATTTGATAGAGCAAATCTCAGCTACAAAGCACTACTTTTCAACATAGTCACCACCATTAGCTTTGCATTTTCACCAGTGATGAACAAGAGCCTGCATGCCACACTCACAAAAATCTGCACCAGCAGAGGAGACCCACTGTCACTGTTACTATCACCACTGATGAAATGCACAACCTCGCTGTGCTCACATCCACTGTCTGGTCTCCATAAATGTTCTGCAAGCACTGATGAATGTCAGTGGGTGTTATTTTTTCCACATGGAGGAATTCAGTGACACCCCTTTTCTTCACATGCACTTCCAGACACCAATCTTTCACGCAGCCTCTCTGCTGACATCTGCCACATGGAAACAAAACATAACCAGATCTTGGAGGGAAGGTTCAACCTCTACTGCCATCTCACCAACGTATACCTCTCATTTAGTGGGCCAACAGAATAAAATGGGAGGCACTGCTTTCAGAGCAGCCCTCATACCCTCATGCAAAGCCTTTCCTAGCTGAGCTCCCCTTCAGGGCCCTATTTCTTCAAATGTTCCAGAAAGAATGAAGGTAAAATTATTATTTCAGGAGGAAGACAAGAGAGAAGGAATATTCTCTTTTAGTTTGGTTTCCTGATGTTTTGTGAGTGTACTCTTACAGGCCTAGTTTTTATTTAGCATCAACTATTTCCAGTGTGGGGGTCTCATCAAGCTATTATGTTGGATAACTGAAGTTTTCATTTTATTGCTCAGACCAGGCATATCCTTTTCTTTCCCATTTTCCATGCTCCCACATCAGCCTCTGAACCCAGGAGCCGCACAGCAGTTGGAATCAAACTGCAATTTAACATAACACGTATATGTGCTGTTGTTCGCACTGCACGAGGTAATTTTGAAAGGTCAAAGCAGCTGGATTCCATTAGAGAAAAGTAGGGAACTCAAAATAGACTTTGTAAATATATTTTTGAGGAATTCAGGCAGCTGCTTTAGGCACCCCTGGGCCTTGTTGTTTCAGAGATCTTTAGTATCAGATTAACTCAGAAATTACTAAATTGTTCCCCCTCCTCCTCCACAAGAGAAATTTCCTTTAGATGAACATTAAGAAACAGTCAAAAGCAGAGATATTTCTGCCTTTACATTTTTAATAATAAGTTTTATTGCAATAAGTACTAAATCAAGAAAACTTTCTTCCATATGTGTTCAAGAACAATTTCCATTTTTTCCGCACATATGACATTTGTTTTACAATGCTGCAGTTTACAAATCAAATAGTTTCTCACAGAGATAGTATGTTTTTATTCCATTTGTTCTATTTCAAATAGTCCAAAAGGCTGTGGTTTTGTCATTAAAAGTCCAATTGGCAGATATATATGGAAAGTTTATGTTTTCCAGCTGGGCAACTACCAGTTACACATACTCATTATTATTCATATTATCATTATAGTGTTCATCGTGGCTGTGGAAGATAATTTTATGGGGATTACACAGTCAAAATTCTGTGATCAACAGCAGATATTGTCCTGAAATCATTGGAACTTAACTCTCCTTAAGCTCTGAGGACATTTAGATATATATCTGAGCCTCTTGACTTGACCTTTCCTTTAGGATAAAGCTAATGGCAACCGTGACTCTGACTTCTGGAAGAAACTAGTGGTTTTATACTCTTTTCTTCAGAAGGAATATCCTCAGTTTGGAATATCTTGTTGAGAAGGGATGACTGAGGTTCATTTCTCCCATAGTACCTTCATCTCCCTGTAGCTTTATTGTCTGTACTGAAACTACCCTGAACTACTACCCTGTTAACAGAGCATACTCTCATCCCTGTTGTGAATGTTTTAAATCATGGTGTTATTTTGGTGGAATTATCAATTGCTACCAATTCTAGCTCCCCAAAACTCTCTTTTCCCCTCTTGCTGTAACTTTAAATGACCACACAAAGAGTACTCACTCTTGGATAGAAATTTCTCATGCCATATTATAAATCACCAAATGAACAAGAATGTCAGAGAAGATGAGCAGACTCTAAACTGTAACCGTCCTAGTGGGTGGTACTATTATACTAGGCTAATTTATCCTAAAGCTTCCGCTGACATGAGCATATTTCTGTTGTCATAGAGTAGTTTATGAAGGAAAACAGAACTTTTCCACTAAGTAACTTCCGCAGTATTCATATCATGACCCTGCGCTATATGAAAAGCATGATTGTGCAATTTGCAAGGCATAAAAGCCTTAAGACTCCTAGATCTGTAGCATGACTTTTTTTCCTTTCTTTCCTTTTTTCATTTATTTATTGTTGTAGCAAAAAAATAAGACCGGTGAGGTGATTGGACACTTAGAGTTTTTTTATTATTGGGATTGTAAGAGCAACACCAAGCATCATGACAGAACATGAAAGCAAACTTTTTACTCCCTTTTGTATATAGACCTTTAGGCTGTTGTGCGCTTAAACACTTGGCTGGAATGAGATCCTATGCAGGAGTAAATTGGGTGGATGCAGATGGATTTTTCCCTTGATTTGCAATCGGGGAGGCAAGCAGATATATCCAGCTGTTCTCATTTCCCCTAGGAAATATGGTCATCCAAGCTGAGAATATTGCCTTTCTAGATATTTCAGGGCAAAAATAAACCCTGCTGAAACAATGAGGAGGGGAACAAGCTGATCCTCAGTCAGCTCCCATGGCCAGCAGCAGGAGGGTTCGAGAGCCTTGCCTGGGGACATTTGCATCTACAAATACACCTTGTCTTTATAAAGCAACATTTTGAAGAATTCATGGGGATAACGATAAGGTTTGCATCACTTTAAACATTTGGCTTCCAGTTCAATGTGTTAACCTCCATTAAGTCAATCTACTGTGGATGGTGTTCTCAACTAAGAAAAATGTAAAAGACACGTTTTTGATGGTGTTCTTGGCAAATGGTTTGATTACATTCCCTGATATTCAACAGATGTCTGCAACCCACATGGCAAACAGATCCATAGAGGCAGTAGCTCACACTAGCACTTGATATGAAGAAGTGATATATAAAATTTAATAGAAATAATCTATTGTGTATGCAACACTCCCAAAGCTCAACACTGCACTAGATTTTATTTTCAGGACAGAAAATACTGGCCAACTTAACCTATGTTTTATTTAGAACCTTGCCTAAATTTTTGAAATTTCAGTATGACAGAGCTTTGGACTTTGAGGAATCATACAATGAACCAGACTTCATTTCTGTTTAAAAATGTTTCAGAATTAAACCATTGCTCATTGCTGATGTACATTCCATGCCATGACTCTAACTGCAGAACAGGAGAGGAAAAATAATTGGAAGCTTTTTAGTATTTTCTGAAATTTGAATTTGAAATTGTGTTTGGAATCATTTTTGTTTCTTTTTAATGAATGTTACCTTATGTCATATGTATTTACTGTAAACATGAAAAATTCCAGCTGTGAACACTATTATCAGAGTTCCCCTAGAACTGTATTCTAGTTGCTGTTGTTTTTCAAATGCAACCATAAGATAGCTGGCTGCTGGCAGTTCTTGGCTTTCTTACCAGTCCCCAGTTAATGTTCAAGCTCTAATTCTGTCACATAAGTGAGTAAAAATTTGACTCACTCTGCTAATGGAAAACAGTATCTTCAGTTCTTACGGGAGAAGCATTTACTAAGTAAGAAGAACAAAAGCTTTTTGTTTAAAAACATACCTTCTAACTTCCTTTTTATTGTCTTTTTTTTTTCAAGTATATGCATGCATATCCCTTTCTGTTGACATCTAATATTGAATAAGATCCTCAAGTGTAGAGTTTTCGGTATTGATTAACAGAAGTAAAGACTAGTATTATACATTAAAAACGCTGAGACACTTAATAGATCCCTCTTCATCATTGTGTATCAGGTCTGTTGCAACCAATGAGCAGAAACATAGTAAAAGAAACTCGAGAACTGTTTATTCAGTTTTAATGTGTTTTGTTAAATAACATTAAGGATGAAAACTTACCTAATATTTATGAAAGAATGTTTGAAGAGACTTATTCTTCTCATACTGAGGACATAAAATATGGTGTCCCTATCTAGAAGGAAACAGCTAGGACAGGAGCAGAGACAGACTGCATAGGTATGAATTAAGATAATTATTTCTTCAACATCCTACCTATTTGTATTATGACACATTATATTACTATTATTATTCAGATACAATAAGATTTTTCTTTCTGTCTGAGAATGGATGCCCCTAGCCATTCAGTATCTCTTGAATTTTCATTATTATTCACATAGGGTCTACCCAAAGGTTGTGGAAAGTGTTCAGAAGAATTCCATTGACTTTGGAAAACATCCAAATGTTTGGGGTGCTTAATTTTTCATGTATTAAGTTTAGCGGAAAAATGTCAATTTTTTGAGTGCACCCTTTTGTTTATTCTAGTTAAAATGTATTTACAAAAACAACCAGTGTATTTGCATTCAGTACATCAATAGCTATTTCATTGCCAGATGCACCAGAAGTCCCCAGCATGTTAGTTCTTCACGGTAAGTAGAACCTGAAGATACTAAGCATGGTATTTAAAGGTTTTATTGTGAAGAAGAGTTATCCAGTTCCATTTATCAGAATTATAGTTGCATACGAAGAACATAGTGAATAGTGAAAAAATAGCTGTCTCTTCCTCATCAGACTGTATACGCAGTCATGATAGAGCATTTGCTGTATGAGTGAGACACACAGTTACAGAGGAAGGCATTCCATTTTTGATATGTAAAAGAGAGGACAGACAACCTCTCACAACTCTTGCTTGTTGTTTTGGGTAACATCTTACTGCTGATTAAATTTATTAAAAACAGGTAATCACATGATTTTGTTACTCTGCCTTTCACAGTCTCACAGAAAAAAAAAATCTTTCCTTACACACATCTTGCTTCTTGACAGTTTTTCTTCTTGGATTTTCAGAATATTGTGAAAGGACAGGACCAGATGTTCAAGGAGTTTGGTCACTACCAGCTGTTGTTCTTGATGAGCATTTGAAAAGCACGTAGGCATAATCATCAAATATCTCCACTGGAAGGCCACAAGGAATTCTTTGTTAATAACACTGTTTTCTTCAAAATATAACAGTCCCTCATGGAATAATACTTGGGCTTTTTCTTGTGGAATGTTTGTTGTATTTGTTTTCATTCCCAGACCTAGAAAAACTGCAATTTGACCTTTTATTGTAGTTTCTTGCTCCTACAGTATTCCACAAAGTTAAAAATACAGTGGTATAAAATAGGTTAGAGGAGGCAAATAGTTAATACATGTTATTTGGATATGTAGCATATGTTTACACCGTATTCAGTATTTGAGGACTGTAATTATGTGCTTGACAGCACTGGCAAATGTTCGTATAAGATTATAAATTGTATGTGAAAGACCACCATGTTCTTGCCATGTTCTGCACTGAACAGTGATAATGAAAACTTCCCAGAAAATACTGCTGCATCTCCTAACAGCAGAGGTCTGCAGTGGCAGCATGGGAGAAGACGTCTGTCCTGACCTCGCAATGCCAAAGTCAATGACCGGGTTGATTTCTGAGGAAGTAGCAGCAGATCCCAAGATTTCTGAAGGTCTTACACTATACGATACATTGTGGAGGAAACAGTCAGAAAATAGCCAGACTCACTGGGCTCTTTTACTTACTAATTCCTTCCAGGGAAGAAAATGTTTAATGCCAGTCAGTAGCAAACACTTCAATTTCTACCAGCACTGTCTTGCAGTGCAGATTTTTTGCACCATCTACCATGTTTCTGGTTGTATTAACAGTGTGAATGGCTGCTGTGTTTTCCTACAAATGGACCTGGCAGGTGGTATGAATTCTGTTTCAGCTTCAGATTAAGTTGGTAAAGTGCATTTGGACTGCACAAGGCAGATCATCTATAGATTCATGACCTTATTAACACAGTTTCTTTTCTTTTTCCTGATCTTTGTATCCTTCTTACCTTTAAGTCTGGAAAAAGATTATGAGTTGATTCTTGTTTTCTAAATATAAAAATCCTTTTTCCTGGCATCTCCTGGCACCTAATAATTCAGGAAATGCTTCAGACTACTCCTTTCTACATTGATTTTCATCATCTGGAAGTTTCTCTGTAAGGCTTGCTGTAAGCAGGCAGCGCTGTGAAAGTACTTCCAACCAAGGCACTTGTCCATTTCAGAGAGGGTACTCAATTACTCCAAAATAAGTCTGAAAACACCTGTAGGTTGTTATTTGGGCCATTAAATTCAGAGTCTGATTTTAAGGTCCTGGCAATGACTCAGCTGCCTCAGCAACTGTCTCTTTGTTCAGATCCAAAGTAACAGCTGTGGTCCGTAAGGCTGTTCACTGAGAGGTTCCAGGGCTGTATTCACCAGGGATCCTGGGGATCCCTGGCTGTAAGGCTTGTTCAGGCTGGGAATCAAGCTGACACTTCCTTAAGGTTTCAGTAAAAGAAACAGTGCTGTGGGACTTCCTACTGGAAATGGGCTCTCTGGGCCATGCTCTTCTTGAGGCAGACCATCTGGGTGAGCATCTGGTATCCCTCTGCTAGCTGTGATCTTCTCTAGGGGGAAAAGGTGAAACCTACTGATGAATGAGGTGGATTGGGAATCAGGTCTCCTGAGGACTCTTCCAGCAGCAGGATGCATGTGGCGTGTAAGCTCTTAACAGGTGCTTTCTGAACTGGAGATACAGATGGCTCCATCTGTGTTTATGTTGTCTCTTAGCTCTGCTTGTCTCTGTCACATGTATTCAATTTCCTGTACAGTGCTCACTTTAAGCCATAAAGGTTGTATCTGTATTGTTTTGGAAAAACATACTTGACAGCACTTGGGAGACTACATTCCCTCTCTAACTGCACCCTTGTGTTAGGGGTGATTCCCACTCAGATGCTGTAACCATGCTTTTTCAGAATGCTGGGGCCAAAACACATCTTCACCCTCCTCATGTGCAAGGCTGTTTTGGCTGGCGCTGGAGCCATGAGCGAAATAATTCACCCAATTGGTCCCTGTTAGACACCTACCTCTGCAGCATTGCACTGCGTAGTCTCCTAATGGCTATAATTTTCGACCAGAGAAAACTTGCTACACGTTTTATCTAATCAGTTACTTCTGACATGTCCTTGAGTTTGTTAGCTGCTTTTCTTATGCTATGTATGTTTAAAAGCCACCTCTGAACATTTTTCTTTCTGTACAACTTCTTTAACACTTTAGTGACTAACAAAGATCTTGCTCTTCAGTATCTATGAATGTATCAATTGCTTCTTCGGGCTCTTCCTTACGTCAGCCTCATAGCCTCTGGAGTTAGAATTTATTTTCTGAGGCACACTGTAACTTTTTTTTTAGTCTAAAAACATTTTTGTGGAATAAGAGGAAGCCAAGACCTTTACCTACAGCACAGAGCAGGAATGCATCTTAGGAATGGAGTTGCCCATGAGCCACATGCAAAGTTACATGGCTCAGTGCAGGCAGTGTGCTTTTACCCTGCTTGCATGGGTCCTACAGATACAACAGCTGAGGCTGTTACTTCTCCACCCTGAAAAAGGCACATTTTTATTCCGAGGACAGCAATACGAAAACTGCTTAAAATATTTTTCAATAATCATTTATTATTCTCAACTTTGCAGTTCAGAATTGATAAGCTTATCAAATAGAGTTCAGTGACATAATTTAGGATAATTTAGAGGTCATTGTGTCTTCTGTCCAAGTTTTTTCTGAATCATTTCAAATTTAACCTCCATTATTTGCGGGAAAAAATGGAAAACAGGTTAATTGCTTTGAAAAGGAAATGAAAATAAAGCTGGATTTATTTTGTATGTTTAAGCTTAACTTTTTTTTTGTTATTTCCAGTGCTGTTTGGAAAATCTGAAGTCGTGGTCCTTCATAGAATAATATCACTGCCATAAAAGTCATTCAAATAGTCTTCAGTTTCCTTGGTTAGATTAGGCTGTGGCAGGCATGGAAATCGGAAGTCTAAAACAAAACAACAAAAACAGATAAACTGTAAGCTTCTCAAATGGTAATTGGCTTACAATGACAGTTTTCTACATACTTTCACTTACATCTCTGCGTGGCCTACTAACTCAGCCCTGCCTGAGCTCTCCAGATCTCAGATCTGTTCATAATAGGAAGTTACTAGATGTGTTACATGTTATTTGTATGATGAAAACACCAGATTTTAAAGAGAATGATATAAAGCTTGAGGGAACAAAGAAGAATATAAAAAGACTGCTAGTTCAACAGCTTGGGGTTATTTTAGCCAGAGAAAGACTAAGTTCCATCATCAGAAGGTCCTCAAAAAAAAATGTCACCAGGAGCTCCTTTTATTGGGGGGGGTCCAGCTATTTCATTTTTGTGACCCCAGCAGTGGTGATATGACAGAAGGAAAGAGGATAACCCTTACAAAAAAAAATTGTTCTATGCCTCCTAGGAAGCTGGCCCCTACCTTGCTGGAGCAATGGCAGCAAATTTACTAATAAATACAATTTTTCATTCTGTAATTTCAAAGAAATAAGCTATACAGTGTCAGATGTACTCATAGAAGTTAAGGGCAGAAGTAGCAATTAGGTCACCCAGTCTGACTTGTGTATCACACATCTTATAATTTCACTGAGCTGGGTCTCTTTTGAGCCAGGAGTTTACACTCAACCACCGAGAGCTTTCCTTGGTTCCTTGTTCTATTGGCTAGCCAGCTGTGCTGTTAACATGTCTATCTATCTGGTGTCTAATTTGAATTTACCTAGCTCTAACTCCAAGCTAAAGTTTTCTCTGCTAGATTAACAGATCTTTTAATGCTTTATTCCCCTCTCTTGCTCTGTGAGAATAGCTACATGCTGTAATCACATCATTTCTCACCAGTAGGCATTTTTTTAGCAAAATAATATTTCTGTGGCTCTTTTTGCCACAAAATTTGATCCCATTGAATATAAAAAGATTTTAATATTCTTTCCAGTAAAACATCCAGTTACCAAAATATGCTGAGCTACAGGCCATCAAAGAGCCATCTAATTAAAGAATATAAATTACATAGCAGTTACGATATGATATGCTCAGAATAAATCTGCAGGGGGATCTAAAGCTTCATCCTTGGGCTTTTGAAGGCAATTGCTCTGCCATTTGAGCTAATGGAATATTATGCTGGGTCAGCCCAGAAGAGGGGCTTTATATCTTTGCCTCCATCTCCTTAAACAGTGTTGCCTTTCACTTTTCTAAAAGGAGAATTCTCAGCGGGGCCTTCTTCGAAACACTAACATTCTCCAAGACGTTCTCGGGAACATGATATTACCATAACTTGACACCACGTTAGAAGCTGCCCAATAAATGTTTGCAAGGCTGCAATAAACTCTGTTTCTAATAGCACGCTTCATGCTGTGCTAGCAAAGTGTAGAGGAAATGACAGACGAGAAGGCTTTATGCAGTCCTTGAGAACGACATCAGCGCACCCCATACACAGCCCCTCTGTGCCTGCAGGCTGACACTGATGGCCTCATAGAGCTGAGGGCAATGCCAAGATGCTCCACAGGTAGAAGCGGAGCTGCTAACTTATTTCTTGTCCACAAACAATTTGTTTCAAAGGTAGGAGTACAGTCTAAGGTCCTAAGAGCTTATAGGAGCCTTAAATTGCTTTTGAATCCTCTTAGGAGAATACAGTGTGTCCATAATAAAGTCACAATAACTACTGGGCTCTGTGTTTTCACCTTTTATCTGCATGCTGATGCTGCACAAATTCAGCTGATGTGAGCAGCTCGGTTTAGGCGTTTTGTTTCTGAAGAAGTCCCTTTGACCTCAGTAAGGTTCTTCATGGGTGTTAGCTACAAATTTCCCTTAACACAACCAGTCTTTCTGTGATGGGTTCTTGTAACCATGAGTCAAGATCTGCTACAGTTGTCAGTGTTGCCAACTCTGATTCCAGAGTAAAAAGCACCTATACAAAAGTTTGGGGAGCTCTTCAATGCACAAAAAGTAAAATATAAGAAAAGTAGAAATCCAAATTCCTCTCTTCCCTTTCTTTCTTACTAACTACCTTTGTGGCCACCACAGCCTAACTTTCTTTCCACACAAAAATCCCATCCTCATCTGACTTGGCTGAACTCTGCCTTCCTCTGATACAGTGATATGTAATGCAGCTTTATGGTACAGCTATAAATAAGGCTGATTCATTTAGAGTACTTAAAATCTTGAGCATTTCAAAGAAGAAGCCATTTAATGAATCCTCTTGGGGTCCATTAAAGTGTGGAAATATTACGTCTGTTTTGTAAAAGGGGAACTGAGGCAGTGTGAGGTTAAATGGTGACACAAAGTGTCCATAGAGAAGCAAATAATTTTGTGTAGACTTCTTTAATTTTAGACCAGCACCTTAAGCAAGAGAACATCATTCTTGCCATGCTGCCTGGTGCTGGTATTTAAGTTGTCCTTTTCATAAACACATCTACATCTGAAAAAAAAAAAAAAAAAAAAAAAAACCCACAAAGAGAGATAGCAATAAAAACTAGCTACACAATGTGTATCTCTTGTGCACATTTGAACTGACTGTAATTTGTTATAAAATTAAAAATACTCTCTGTCTCCTATTCAGAAAAATGAAACTTTGAAACTGAGTTAGAAATTTGATCTTGTGAGCATGGCTATAATGCTTAGAAAAACATACCATACATGACTCAGTACAGCTTATCTCTGTAACCTAAGGTATGCACCAGTCAAACTCAAATGATTCTGCTTCAAATTCACACACAACAAGTTTCTGCTTCAGTAGCTATGTTAAATAAGATTAAGCAATGAAACTGATGAGGCCTGTTTTCTAGCTTCCAAAAATACCCCAGAAGTCACTGAATGTGCCTTAAAAAGAAAATTTAAAAACTACTTTAAAATAGAGTTCACACAGATATGTATTGTTAGCATTTATCATGTAAAATTACTGCAAAATAATTTTGTACTAAAATATAATGACTTTTCTATGCTTTGGTTAACTGTTTGATCATTATTCAAACCTTTGCTACTCTTCATCTAACCAGAATTATGTCTATTCCTAATTCCAATTAAAATGAATGAAAAGCAAGGACTGATCTGCCTAGTCTTTCATAAATGTTCTCCTAGGCACCTAGTGAAACCTTTAGGTATCTAAATCTTCCAGAATCTGCTCCTCACTCTTTACTAGTGGCAAGATTTCCAGAATTACAAAGGGCAAAGACCAATATAGATTCTATTTAGAACTACTAAAACTCATGGAAAAGTATTTTCCAAGCAAATGTATTTCATTGTGAGACTTTAGGAAATTTCTATTTTTAACTCTGAGTATGCATGCTAATGACTGTCATCTTTTTACACATATCCTGAGCACTAGATTCACAAAGTGGATTTTGACTCAAACTTCTGGAATATCATCCAAAATTTAGGTCTGCCAGTTTCAGTGGATGTGTTTTTCTGAGAAAATTTCCCAAATATCTGATATGCTCCAAGCATACATAGTTCAGTGTAAACTACCACCAGAAGGAAAAGCTGGCAGCCTCATAGGTCTTCTGCCTTTTTCCAGTGGTTAGCTCATTAAGTCCAGTCCTACCCTAGATCAGCAATGGAAGAACCTGATTACCAGTCCCAGATGAGGAACTGCACATTGGGCTGTTTGGAATGTAGAAAAAGTAGAAGACAACCACAGCAAACACCACCTTCCCTTCTTCCAACAGCCATGTTCAGTGATGGTCTCATATACCTAGCCTTCAAGTTTTAGGCAACCTGATTTTAAGGGAACAGTGACAGCTAAATCCCATGGAAGGATAGTTCCTCATGATATAATTTCATGAGCATGTATATGTTGTTATAAATGAATACTGCCTGTTTCATCCTCATCATTGACTTGCAGACACTCCTTCCTTTTATTTTTTTGCAAGCAGTTAACATCAGTGCTCTGGGTTCCTGAGACTCCATCTGGGAAAATGATCTGTATTAAAATTAGCATAGCAAGGTACATTTTCAGCTGGACAAATTCTTTAAAGTGGCTCATTAAGGGGTATGCTAATTTTTTTTGCCAAGAGAGGACAATGGTGATGAGGGAGGGAATGCAAGTGATGCAGGGGGACTTCAGGGGTCTGTCTGTGTATTTGGCAGCAAAGGTAACTTCAGGGGGTCAACTCGTCCAGAGGAAGATAGCTTCAGTGGCACTTCAGTTCTAAGTATTTGCCATCTGATCATAAAGGTTTCCTGACTTTGTATGATGACGTTTGCAGAGCCTGTGCTTATCTGTGTCAAGGCATATTTGCATGTCTACAGACAACCATAAGTTCACTCTGCCTAAGCCTCACACAGAGTAACCATGGCTTGGCAGCCATGGAATCATTTAATGCACTCTTAAATGTAGAATAACTGACCTTGCATCTGAAAAGACTGGTTCGGGTATGGGACAGAGTCTGCTTTCATTTGGCAGCATGAGATGAGGTGCATGTAGAGTGCAATGTGTGGTTTAAAATATACTAGTGTTGCACAAAATTTCTTTCCCTTAAAGGAAATCTACCTCATTTACCATGACCGCATAGCTAACACACAGGGGGGCTGCACCCTCCTTTACCTTGCTGTAGGCATCATGTGCATTCATATCCTGAGCTTCAGGCATGAAAATGTATCCACAATGCTCGTAATCCCTTTGCGTCTTCCTCATAACGTCTCTGGTTGAAATTCTCTTCTATGCAGGAAGCCAGCACAGGTTTACACACAGCTTAAATCCCACTTAAATTGCTACGGCTTAAAGTCCCACTGAAATAGCTCCTGGGCCTCACACTGGCCTTCTATACAGGGATGAATTCCACTCTTATGGAATTCCTCAGCATTTCTTCCTTTTGCTTGTTGGCAGGGTGAAGGGTGAATTAGCCTCTTCTGAATATGGTAAGGCTGCATTTAGCCAGTGCGGGTATCAAAGTTTGCTTCATCCTTCAACACTAAAAACTGTTTATTAAAAATTGGGAACAAAAGAAAAACAAACAATAAAAAAACGCTATTCTTAAGGGAAAGTCAATCAAAATGTTATTATCAGCATTGTGATTCAGTTCACTTACTCTAAGATGAATCACACATGACCATGACTATTGAAGAAGAATTTACCAGAAATTAGTATGTGTCTCTTCAGAAGTAATTATTGCCAAAGATGATTTCGGCTTGGCTGGACTCATGGGAGATGCTATTATTCCCAGAGTTCACTGAATTTAAGTCTTGGCCTTTCACTGCCCTTCCATTTCAACTTGTAAAATATGTGGAAAATATTTAACAAAACCTGAGTATACATTAATATTCGCGTGAGTGAGGGAACTGTATGTCACTTACTCATTATTTCTAGAGCATCCATATGGTGAGTGGTCACCTTCATGTGTCCTTCCCTTATGAGATGATCTCTGCAACCCATTTTTTTTTTTTTTTTTTACCATTTGCACACTAGTTCACAAAGGTGGATTGGTTTTCTCACGCAGAAACACTCTTCCAAACGTCTCCCCATTCACAGGTATTTTTATCTACATTAGAACATTTGTGTTAGAACCATCTATACAGATCCTTAGAAGATCCTCTTTCTAGAAGTACTAGTAGCTCAGTGACATAGTGGTGCCATGGGACTCAGCTGGCCAGTCTCAGGCTACAGTTAATAAAAGATGAACAGTTGGTAAGAGTTACCTACACAAGTTCAAAAGTGTCAAACAAAACCAGGGAGATTGTGCCAAGAGCTTTACATGACATAGCATATACAAGAAGGAAAAGAAACCTTTAGTGCGAAGAAGAGCACAGGAAAACTATGCAGCTTTGTTAGTGTTATCTGAACTTCATCATCTCCCTCCTGCTCAGCAGTCTATCAACCAGGAGCAGCTGCAGTTCCAAAACTCCAGAGAGCACAGCATAAACGTGATAAAAGAGAAGAATCCCAGCCCCCACAGTGAAGTGATCACAGCACACTAGGCCTCTGACTCAGCTGAACTTCCCTCGTGTTAGTTTTAATGTCTTGTTTTTTCTTTTTTTCTTGGTTTGTTTTTTGTTTTTGTGTGTATATGTTGTGTTTTTTTGCTTTTTTTTTTTTTGCCATTGAATATGTATCATCTGTTATACAATGCTCACCAAGTTAGTTATGTAAAATTCTAGAGATAAAACCTCAATCCAGGGCCCCCCTCTAAAGATTTTTGAACTTCCTGAGGGCTCTGGGAGCACATCCAAGCATTTTTATTGTTCCCAGAAGATACACAGAGATTATTTGTCATTTGGAGAATGTGTGTGTAAGAGTGTACTGGGGGGCTCTGCTGAACACAGTATTGTGTTGCATTCCTGGAGAAAAGGTGGGATTCAAGGGTGACCTGAAACAGATGTTGAGAAAGGAAGGAAAGTAAAAAATATATAAATATATATATATTTACTTTTTTAAAAGAGAGAAATAAAGAAACCTCCTGAGATCTGCTGAAGATTACTAACTGCATTATGCATTTTATGAGGGTGCCTTCAATATTACACATCCACGATAAGTCTCATAGACCTTATAGGATTTATTTTATTTTTGTATATTAACAATACAGCAGAAGGAGCTGACACTTGTTTTCCGTATCAAGCAAAGTTTTATAAGTCATTTTTTTCTGGCTATCACCTCAGCTTACGTTTTACACTGAACAGTAATTCCATTTTTATGGACATTGTCAAATGCTTTTTTATAGAGCTCCTCCTTTTAAAAAGTCTAATTTTTAAGGGTCCCTATAGTGACCAGTCTCATTTCAGTTATTGAACCTCCAGGGTCACAGGTGCAGATAACTGCTGGAGCAATTAATGTCCCTGTAGAGTGAAATCCTGACCACACTGAAATCAGTGGGAGTTTTATTAGTGTGACCAGGATTTCACCCTATGAATTTAGTATTTACCTCATCCTCAGCTGGACCCACAAATAGTCTGTGTCAACCTGAAAGGTCCATTGACTTTCATAATCACCACTTTTTGATATGCCCAGAAGAGCTGGTGACTAAATAACATTTTCCTTTCTGGTGATTCTGGTTTTTATTTTTTTTTTTTCCATCTGGCAAACACTGATTTTTATCTCATTGCTTGGCCTGGATTATAAGCAACTATGGTCTTCATCCAAGAGTATAAATCTGTAATATCAGCGTATTGTCACAACATCCAAGATAACTCAGACTTTCTAATTACCTCTTAGGTTAACTGAATGACCATTCTGGGGACAGCACTCTAAAAAGATACTGGAGTCATTATAATAAAAGATATCCCAAGGCTTTAATAGCCACACCGATGGCATAGTGGTAACTTTTGTTTGCTATGATATATTTAGAACCTGGAGAAGTATTACAAAATAGATTCCTGTTTCAAGGCTTTTGGACAGAGCAGGAAGTTAACATCCTTTTAAATCTTAAGTGTACAGTGCCACTATTTCCTGAATTTGCAGTGATTTGTTGCTACATTTTTAAACAAAAGGCATTCACTTTTACTGAAAGAAGAATTAGATCCTAATGCTGGACCAAAGTCAGTCCTCCCAGCTGACTTTTGAGATGTTAGATAAGCAGCTCTTTGGAAGGAAAGAGGAAACAAAGAAAAAATACTAGAGGATGGTAAGTTATAAGTACTCATATTGGGATATTTATATTTGCAGTGTATCATTTGTATATCTGCAAGAGGGCCATGGAGTCACATCAGGGTGAATGTGAGAAAACCTCCACCAATTCAGGTCATAGCAGTGCTTCAGGAAATTATAAGGACCTGACTGAGATGAGAAATGGTCTGAACTCTTGATAACTGGACACAGATGCAGGGATATCACCCTTAGAAGATGAAAAAGTCTGTAATTATGCTCCACATTACCTGTGACCCACTCACTAGAGCACTGGCCCTATTACCAAACAAAATGTGAAACTCTAGTTGGTTTTACTGCAGCATCCCCTCCCTCTATATTTTTAGTAAAGGAGGTGGTTTATATTACAGTTATCCCAGAAAAGTCTTTTTCCAGAGCCAGCATTTGAAGTTTCCACTGCTGTGGTCAAAGGTGTAAACCCAAGTTTACTCTTTAAAGAGGCAAAAAAGGAGGCATTATGGGAGTCATGGCAACTGCGTAAAATTCCATCTTTGTCTCCTACCAATTTCTGATATGGATAATGTAAAATTGTTGCTGTTTTTCTTGAGTTTTGCTTTTTACTGGCAGACTGGAGCATAACCTTTCTTTTCTTTTTTTGTACTGGGACAGAATTTCTCCAGTAGGAAGCAGGAGCTACTGTTGTAGGCGGCTCCTACTTGAAGAGCATAAAATACAAGCACCACACAAAGGATGGTAGATAAAGAATGGAAAGTACAGAAACAGGTATGGCAGTTTCATTTAAAATTATAAATATAGGAGATAACTAAACACAGCAGCATCAGAGCAACAGAGTTATGAACAAGGAGTATAAAGAAGTTTGGGGACACATCTCTAGAAAATTATTTTCATGTTTGGTAAAATGGAAGAAATGTTGAATATGCTTGCTTGAATTATCAGCAATTAGTCAATGAAGTATGACTCAGCGGCGTGTAACAGGCAGTGTATAATGCACTTTCAAGTATTCAGACAAACCAAAAATATTTGGGAATAGGTGTGAGAACAATCAGAATTTTACATTCTGCCCAAGGAAGCCAGCAAAATGATCCACAAAACTCATAATTCAATTTTTAATGGTAGTTAGAAGTTGTCAGGACTTCTATAACTAGTCTGCTCTCCTCACATTGTATTGTGGCCATATAAAGTCTGTTATTCCTCTCAGTAGGTGAAATTCTATGGATAAAACTAAATAATCATATGTTAGAGACGTAGAATAGAAAATATCATTTCTTTCATGCCCAGTACTAATGTAGTTTTTGGTGATCTTTTAGTGATCTCTGCATAAAAAGCATCCTGTGGGCTGTGCTTCAGTAAAATAAACACCAGCAAATCTCCAGTTGACCTGAACTGAAATGAAAGATCTCTTTAGGACCCAGTCTTGCAGTTGAACCCAGCTGGCAGCTCCAGCACTAATGCTTTCTTTCTGTTTCAAGTATTTCTTTTGTGGCACAATAAAAAATATATCTGAGGTTTCTACTAGAATATTCACTTTTCCTGTATTTAATAGCACTATCTCATCAAATAATGGTATTTTGATCTTTCTTCATTATTTTTTAATCCATTACGCATTCTTTCTCATGTCCTTAATTTTTTTTCTCTAAAAGCTGTTGTAAAGCATACTCTCAAAGCTGTTGATTTTGTATCTTTTCAGTGCAGGAGTCACTATTCTATGTCCTTCAGTTTGAGTCACACTTGCTCTGATCCTATCACAAGGTAACCTGCCATGCAGTATGCTGGGATAGCAAAATCACTTGCTACTGAAGCTGATGTTTCACATGGCAGTTCTTGCTGTGCTCTGGGGAGGAGATTACTCATTTCTTCTGATCTGAATGCATTAAGCTTTGTGAGTTGTTTTTCCTCTACCTCAGCACGATTCTTTTCTCTCCCCTTGTTTCTGTTAGCCATCTGGCAGTGCTCTACCCCACCTCCAGACCTCTTCTCTGCAAGTTTCCATTTCCTGAGGTTGCAAGCTCCAGAAAGTTTTGAATTGCAGTGTGCTGAGCCTCCTGAGTGCTGATATTTGGGAGTTCTGAAGTCCACTTGACTTCATGAACTGGGTATATCCATGTCAAGTTTCTCATTCTAAAATAAAATAAAAAAAATCTTGGTAATGGGTTTGTTTGTTTCACTTTCCATTTAATTTAAACTGACTCAACTTTGATCAGTTTGATCCAGAGTTGTTTTGTATGACCAGTACTTACATAAGTCATCACTGCTTACAAAAACAGTGTGGCTTTTGTGACTCTGTCTTTTGACTTATGTAGCATTTCCGTTAATGCCCTTGGCCCAAGAATTAGGGATGAAATCCATGAGTCTACCCTTTGCTGTGGTCCTTTGTAATCTATAGCTTGGTTTCATGCAATGCACACTGCACTCTACAATATGAGAGGTTTAGCTAGCACAGCGGGCATCTGTCTGCTGGCTGGCAGACGCAGCCATAGAAAGAATGCTACTTCAGTTCTTCTCTGAAAGAGATAGCTTTCAAGTGGCAGCTAGATGCTTGTCTTGGCTACCTGATATCTAGGCTTTCACCCAGTGGCTGACATCAGTTAGAGCATGGAAACTGCAGATTCAAATATCAATGTGTTCTTACGAAAGGCTTAGATCTGTCACTCACTTTTTCTCACTGGCCTGACAGAGCCTATTTGTTGACTCTGCAAGTTATAAAGAAAGGCCCACTTATTTTCTCAAATCATTATACACTGAATGCTTAATGTTGTTCAGTCATAGTCATGCAATTAAAAAATCACATTTGAGTGGTCCTTCATCATACCAAATAGAGCACATTATCACAGCACAAGTCACCAGCTGATACAGTAACAGAAATGTCTTGCAAATTGCCTCTTTTATGTAAGGAGGAAAGTTTTTCAAATTTGGAAGAAAGTCTGCTCATAATTTTGCTCCATTCTGAATAAATCATCATACAGTAATTTCAGTTTTGGTTGAGTTTTTTTGGCAGATAATTTCTTTGATTTGATTTGTGATTATGTCTATAGCTAGCAACTTTAACAACACAAAAGGAAAAGTTTCTGGCTGCTGGAATTTATTTGACTATTCTATTCTATTATAATATATTCTATATTTCTATTTCTCCATCTGGGCTGAACTGCAATTTAGAATACACCAACTTTGTTCAATTTTGATGCTCTTTCAGAAGCCAGTTGTTGAGGATATATAGTTAATACACTGGGACAGAAGGAGCGCGATCCTGAAAGACAGCACATACGAATTCATTAAAGCCCAGATATGTTAAGGAAAAAATATAATTTGTAATAAATCATGTGCTTAATATTATGTATGCAAGAAATTAAAACACTTAAAATTTTCATGTTTTGAAGCTAGAGACAGATACGAAGAAAGGGCCTCTCTAGACACATTCTGCATGTAATGGTATTGTTACTTCTTTTTTGAACAAGTTTTCAATATGTAAGTGACCTGTAAATTGCTTTATAACTTCTGGATTTATAAAACAATTTGCAAACACTGGACAACAATGGTCATTTTAGATTGGCTAGCAGTGATGTCATGTATGTGCCAATATTTCTCACTAAAAGTTCAGGTATGACCTTTTTACCTTGGAGTTTCCATACCATAACAGCTATAAGGCACTCGTGGTTAATAGATTTCTGAGGGATTATTGCACTCTATGAGTAGCTGAAGTCACTGGGCTTTTGGCTTGTGCCTCGTGCTGCACCTGAGGTGTGTGATAATCCCTCAGAAATGCGCTGCTTGTTGAATCTCATGGCTTAATTATGAACATTAGCTGAAGTCAGCTAACGTTAACTAGCTTGCCCAGATGTTCCTGTACCTGATGGACGGATGTGATGACTGATGAAAAGAAATCAGGCAAGAAGTCTGCTTCTGCTGAGTTCATTTGCCGTGGAAAAAGAGAAGGAAAGCAAAGCAGTTGCACTACCCTCTAACGAGAAGTGAGACCTCTGCGTTACGGGATGCACAATACATTTCATTTCAGTTTCTACATCTAGTGGAGGAGCATCTCAGTTTAAAAATCTCCCACTTACACAATGTCCTCCATCTGGAGTTCCCCTTAGTGAAGTCCACAGCTGTGTCACTCCCTTCTGTGCAGCATTATATCTAGGATGCCTTGGAGACAATCCCATCAATGGAAATGTATCTCTTCCTTACAGCAATTAAATCTCATTTTCTAATAAATCCTTGTGCTTCAAATGATAAGCTAAATCCATTTTCTGAAGTTGAAGAGAAGCATTTTTCTATAAGAATTTCATCACAGTATTGCCCTTAGAAGTTTGTTAAACCTCCACCAAAGTTTTGGGAAAAGGTTTAGAAGTGAAGTACTAGCCTGAACTTTATTACATTTTATTTCTATGGGTAAACCTTTAAGGTTGCTTTGTGTGGTTTTCTGTATGTTCTGTCATTCCAGCAAAAGTAGCATATAAGGGCAATTAAAAGCTACTTGCCTTAGCAGAGTTGCCTTTCCCATGCACTATTATCCATTGTTTCTGAGTGAAAGGAAGTGATGTTGTCTGTTATTAAGAGACGTATGGAAGAATGTGCAGAGCTAATTTTATTTCAATATATGGAGAAAGAGTTACAAATAAAGATAGCTGTTCAGTTTCCTTCATCTTAGGCATTAGCTGCAGTAGATAAAATCAATGAATGATAATGCTAATAAATGAATGAACAGGCATCTTCATGTTTCTTTCTCATTCTGTAAGAAATCATGGGAACCCTAATATCACCAAATGGAGAGAGATTAAATGAACTGTGTCATTACCATAACCACATGAAAGCACTCTTATCCACATGAAAGCACTCTCTTATTGCATTTTTAAGGTCATTTTAGCCTATGAGTGTGTGTTGGACCCCATGAACATGCAAATGAGAATCTACTCTTTCTGGTGTTTTTCTTTGAATTTGTGGGATGACACATACTTGGAGAAATTGTTGCGCAGCACACTGTGTTCCCCAAGGCTGTTCATCTCCCGTCAAAACATACTTAGGGGGATAATCGTAATTCCTTTGGTGAAGGAGCAGTAGGAGGAACAGTAAGAGGAAGGATCAGATAAATGACTCAGAATGTCGTTCTGATTCCAAATTTCACGTGCTCCTGGGAGGGCGAGAGATGAGATTCCCTCCCAAGGATAGGCTCTGTCTCCATTATTGTAGATCAAGTTCTCCTTGCAGTGTCCTATGTTAGTTAGCAAGCAACTAGCAGTGTGTTTGGAAGTCCCACTGAAGTACTCATGTCCTTTCTAATTAGCATGAAATATACTAAGTATTATTCCAGTGGGAAACTTGCACCCTGTTTTATCTGCCACTCTCCCGTCCTACTCATGGAATACACAGCCAACATTGCCATTTCTTATTCTGCAGTCAAGAAGCATCTCCACAGAGATGCTTCAGTTATCTCAGGGTCTGGACAGAGAGCACTTAACTGTAGTTGAATCCTTACAGGTTTTATTTGCTGCTGGTGAGAAAAAAGAATCACGTTATAGTACTTTCAGTACTAGTATCAGTATCAGCATCAGTTTTATTTTCCCAAAGAACACTCAGCCTTCTCCAGGTTCTTCTAAAGATATTCTTTTCATAAGCCAAGATGACAGCAGCAGTGAAAATAATTCTTTGCTCTGTACACAGTAGGGCACCTCCCTTTTCATTACCAGACAAGCACACTGGCTAAAGTGAATTATCTTTGTTTTTTAAAATTCTGTCAAGAGCATAAGCAATGATGTGCCAGGCCAGCCCACAGACCCTGACAGCTCACTGCAATGTCTCTGAGAGTGATGGATAAGGGGATGTACAAGAAAAAGCAAGAGAACAGGCAGGCATACCATTCATATTGCCTCAGGATACTCTCCAAGAAATTTGTGGCTTAGGGACTTCCTGAGCTTTTTTCCAATTTTACTACATCCTTTTCATGATGAGGAGACAATAACCACACATAATACTTACGAGGCAGATAAAGCATAGATTTATGCAGTGCCATAATGATGGCTTATGCTGTCTTTTCCTTTCCATTCCTAATTATCCCTGGCCTTCAATTTGATATTTGTTGTGTTTTGTTTCCTTTTCATCTCTGTATGTTGAGACGGATTTTATCTAGAGTTTTATATTTCTGTAAATTCATCTGCTGGTCATTGGTTATCATGAGCTCCTCTGCAAGAGACTGCAGTCACTCCTTGCTTCTACTTATTTATCAGTATAAGCAAGATTTGTCACCTTGGTATTCATCCACTTTTTCAGTATGCATATGCTGAACATCTTTGAGAGATGCCATTGATGAACATCCTTCTGTCCTGTTCAGTGCTTGAAGATACAGGATTTCTGTGATACCAACTTACCTATAATAATAGTAGGAATGATGATAGTAGTACGAATGATAATAATATGTTATCTTTAGTTCAGTAACTATTAGCCTGATCATGCTCAGGTTTAGTTGAATCCTCTCCAGAAGATCTCTCTCTTCAAAAATGTCTCTGGAGCCCAGGAATCTGCATCCTCTGACGCAGTATTGTCTCTTCTGCCTGGCCCTGTGCATAGCACTGGGAACATTTCTGAGGTTACCACTGCCTAGTATTCAACTTAGCAGACTATATTTTATCTACAAAATATTTGGGGCTCTAAAAGAGGAACAGAAATGCCTTGTTGGCATTATGTACTAATAAGGAAAAACTACTGTTGTGTGTTTGGCTGAGAAATGGTTTTTCACTGATTTCCAATTATATTCAGCAAGTTGAATTTTTCTATGAAACTTAGGGCTTGTAGTAGAAATGATAAGTCATGGCTTGAAGCAGTGATTGAGCACCTGGTGGGAAGGCAGGGCCTACCCAGGGGAGCTCAGGTGCATGCAGCACACCTGAGTGACCAGAAGGGGTGGAGCCAGGATCCATCCTTTCCCAGACCTCATTTAAGAGTTGGCAGTGGAAGCAAAACTTTTTTGTTGGAGATTCCTGAGTACCTGAGGCCTTCTGAAGGTAAGCAGATTCTTTCATTTGTTTCTGTGTCTATGACTGTTGCGTTTGAGCAAGTCCTCACTTGCTGCAGCCTAGGACCTTGTTGATCTGCTATCGTTGCTGTGCTTTCCATTGCATTACACAGCTCAAGGCCTTTCTAAACAGGAAGCCATCATACTGATATCCACAATAGTCGCGCTTCTTTTAGAGCAATGATGCCTATGCAAGTCTAGGAAGCTAAAACTTCTTTTTGAAACGTTGTTTTTTTTCTTAATCAAAGTATCTTTTAGGAACCTATTATGCCAATGCACTTCTATGATAATAGCTTTTTCTAGTGTGCACCTTATTTTTTTTCCCATGCAGATTATCATTAGCACTGCAGAAAAAAAAAATTATTCTCTGATGATCACTGGGAAGACCATCTCTGTAGTTCTAAAGTATTTGCTTAACTTGTGTACAGCTATGACAATAGTTCACATTAGGAAAGTGATAGAAAGCTGCTTCTTATTGCTGTTTAGTCTCATTATACTTCTTTTAAAGCCTTTTTGAAAGTGTATATTACGTGCATTTTACAGCTGTCACCATCTTGATCCTTGTAATAGTCACGTACAGTAATATGCATGAAGAATTAGGCTCATGATTTATTAAAGTTATACTTACCGCCTGTGTTTAACAAGGACAAGATTGCAGGAAGACTCTTGACAGGCATCTTTGAACAAGCCTTAATATTTTTAGAATTAAAACCATTATCTCACCTTTACAATTGGGAATCAGAGACAGAAGAGTATTTTCTGATGCACCCTGGTAGTGGACTTCTATTGTCACCTGCTTAGTGTCCCTGGCTATGCTTGCATCACAATGTGGAACGAAGTAGTATTAAATTTGTAGAGAAACCAACTGATGGTGAGGATCAGTGTTGACACTGTAAATTTCAGGAGGCACGCACTTCGAACTGTTTTACTTCAGATTTGATCCTGTTTGTTCCCATGGAATAAATGCCCCTTAATAAATGCCAAAGGGCAGTTGAGGCACTTTCAGAATTCCTTTAGTTTGCCTTTATCTTTAAGGAGTCCAAGTCCATGCCCTCCAAAACTGCCTACTGATGTGAACTAGAGCATTGCCAGAGGAAAAGGCACACTCCTGAACTGAACTAAAATGTTGTTGCGGACCTGTGTCAGACAAGGAAAACAAACTTGTGACGCATGTAAATGGCTAATTTCTGTTTGAGTTGGGGAAAAAAAAAAAGGGGGAGATCTAGATATGGTAAAGGATTTTGAAGAGATTCTTTGAGACCTTTGGTATAACTTTCAGCTGGTAGCTACCCAGACCCAATTAGATGACAGTCACAAAGCACCCAGAGGAACTTAGGCAATCTGAATATTATCCAAGGAACTCATTCTGTTACTCTGATGTCTGGAAAAGTTCTTTTATGAGCCCATTCTCTGGAAACAAGAGCGAAGTGTGATACTCTTACAGCAAGGTGTAGAAAAAATTACTATAGGGCTTTTCAAGACTAGCAAACACTACAGCATGCCACCTCTTTACATTCTTCCACACACGCTTCTTTTTTTGAAAGAACAATGAAATAAATGAATAATTAAACCCACCAACACATCATCAAAATTCTAATACGATTCTTTTCAAAACTAGTCCTCTACTTTGGAATCAGATATTGAGACTCATTGATTTCCCGACAAGCTGAAGTACTTCATCTTCTGAAGAGCGCAACTGACATCTGAGAGTTGAGTTCCATCATGCTAATGACTCCACGAACAACCCCGCCAAATCCTGTATGACAAATTTCTCTCTGGTTAGTGAAAAAGATATTGTATCGTGTCAGCAGAAGGAGTTTTTGTTGACACAGCATCTCTAGAGACAGTGGTATATTTTCTTTTAGTCTTGGAATGCTCAGCAACTGGGGTAGTGAAAATGACAGAAAATCGTTCAGCATTGTTAAATCCCGATGATCTATCTTTCCATCTTTTTTCTTTCTCTTTTCTTAAAGCAACCTTAAAGCAACTGCAAGATTCTGTCTTGTAGGAAAGAAATTGAATGGAGTCTTTGAAGGACAAAATGTGAAAATACTGTTAGCTCCAATCACTATAAACTTTCTTAGTCCATTATCCACTAAAACTAATACTATGTTTTTAAAAAGGAAAGAAAAAAACCTGTACTTACTTTATATTTTGAGGTTATTTTATTTTTAGTCTTGAGTTTTACAGTAAGTGCATCAGTAAGCCACTTTCATGCATTATTTTTATATCTTCATAGTACTATTTCCATAAGCATGTTAGTTTTATAGTGGAGTTTCCACTCAAAGCTGTTAGTAAATCTTTCCACAGAAGGCAGGTCTTTATAAATGGCTATTGTTAAAGAAATGGTACTGGCTACAATTAGTGTAACGATAAATGTGGGAAAGACCTGGCTTTTGGTTATTGCTCTTAGATCAGCTTTCCCATTCAGACTGGAGGAAAAGGATAATTGTCTTCCCTCCCCTCAGCATCTACATTTTCACTGGGGATAATAGCTAGATATATGGTTTTCTGAGAGAAACAAATGACGCATGGAGGACTGTATTCATTGTGGCCTGTTCAGACATTGCATATAGACTCTTGGATAGACTTTCACAATGGTATGATGTGTTTCAGATAAACAGCAATTTTTTTGTGAAGGGAATGCATATTCAGTATGATATGTCTTGAGTTCCTAAAGTAGTAATGTTTTTTCCATGACGTGTGGGGAACATTTCTCGTGTTAGCTAACTCCTGCAAGGAAAGCGCACGTATGCGAGTGTCAGATCAACTGGGTTTTACTACTGCATGTCATGTAAGACTCTAATTATCATGTTTGAATATAGGAGAACTCAACACTCTCTTTATCAATCCCTCGGGTTCTGCTATTTCCATTTCTTAGTCTCAATCCCTGTTTAAAACTGGGTACTGAGAGTTTGTTTCACATACTTAGTGAATCCCTAAGTGCACTGCTCCTGAAAGCAGGCGCTTACACTAAATCTGGAGAGTTTATACTCATTCTAAATGAAAGCAACAGAACAGTGGGATGACTGTGAGAAATTATGACATAAAGCTGATTCAAGACCTACTCAGACGCTTTGACTTCAGCTGAGAGATTAAAGTGGTTTTATCTGTTTCTCTTCATTATGAATGAGCAGACAGAATCCATACAAAATCCTCATGAGGTAGTGAGGAGTGTTTAAACTTCCAGTCCAGCTCTCTTTCTGATCAATGATTTTCTATTATCATATTGAGCCATACTGTTCAAATATATTGGTATACATTCCAGATATTAGAAAGCATTGTCCCCTGAGCAAAAGGAAAGCTTTTGTAACTTCTACTTAATGAAGTAATTGAAGATTAAAACATAGGTAGAAGCAGAGTTGATGGAACTCACGAACCGTGGCCATAACTTGAAAGAATAGAGGGGAGAAAGACATGCAAGTTTGACATCAGTGTGGGCAGTCCTGACTTCTGAATTATATACAGTTTAACATGTTGATTTTTTGTTTTTTTTCCCTTGTGGTGATGATCCCCAGCTGTATGCGAGGATTTAGCCCTTCTGAGAAACTGCAATATGACTACAATAAGGGTCATCAGCTAGTGCTGAGATAAGTAACTTTACAGTATGCTCTTCCTAAACATAAAATATGGTTTGAGTCTTGGCATAATCAACTGTTGGGCTTGGGGGGCTGATAATGAGATATTTTGATGCAGCTTTTTTCTTGCTCTTAAAAGAATATAAAAATTTGATTTCGTATTTTTATTTTGTGCCAGTTTTTAAAGTAGCTATTCCTTAGTAACTGGTGATAGTTCATTCATTTTTGACTGGATAGTGATGCATATCTAAGAGCAGCAACCAGCAATCAGAACTTCTTCCAAAATTCAAAATATATTAGGAGAACAAATACATGTTAAAATATTTTAATGTAGAACAGCAGCTTCCGAACTCCAACAAAAATAGAATAACACTTCCCTCTGCACATTCATTGTAATCATGATCCTAGATCTCAGATACTTAAAAGAAGGCTTGTAAGATGCCTATGTAGGAAGAAGTAGATCTGAAGGAATTATTACTAAATGAAAAAGAGAGGTAAACTGTGTTTAAGTTCACTGAGTCTCTGTTAAGTTTAACAGCTTTTATCAAAGTCTGGGGGGAAAAAAGCATTAAGACAAGCTTATAGGAAGAAACATTAGTTTGGGTGACACTGCTCTGGTGCCTGTTTCCCGGGAATTACACTCTTCTGGAAACTGAGGCTGCAATTAACTGGGGTAGACATTTAACAGTTTGTAGTGTCTTTGATTTGTATAATATAGTTTTAAAATTAAAGCTCAATTTAACTTCTACGTGGTCAAAAACTCAAATTGAGGTGTGGGTGTTTAAATTGGTTAAATCTTAGAATTTTTTGACCTTTTTACAAGTAACAGGTAGTTATTTTTAGTAAGTTTAAAGAGTAACTTGAAGAGAATTGAAAGTAACTCCTGCTGTCAGAAATCCCACACACTCTTGTTTGCTCTTTCTCAGAACTTTTATTGTATGAAATCCAATTGACAGGCACTGCTTCTTAATCCTCTTCAGAATACTTTTATGACTTGCAGTATGGCAAAACATAATGAAATGTTTTCTTTTATGACAGAGCTTTTTATCTCAGTTTTCAATTTGAGTAAGATTTTGTGCTAGAATTCTTAACTGATGACAAATAATTGTTTTGTTAGATTAAGGTGATATTGATTGAAAACTAGACTATAGGAACTATATGATTTTGAATATCTAAGCTAACCTCTTAAAGGCAAATTCAGTACTGACATCTTTATTTTTATGTTTGTTCTGAAAATGTCTTCATTCATTTTCAGTAAGATGATCATTAGTACTGTAGTCCAGCTTTTGTCAAGCAGTACTCATATCTGCTAGAGTATCTTTTTTGCTAGAATTATGCACAAAAAAGTAACAATAGCAAATATGTTAGTAATCTGCAGAATACATTCTGGTCCAGATTTTTATCATTAAAACAACCTCTGTTCATTTCTGTCTTCAATCTAGAGCTTAATTAATAGCTCATTACAGGCAACAGAAAGGATTATACTGAGTTCTGTGCTTCTTATTTATTGATCTTCAAGGGGGAAACAGAGACATCCAGGAAGCACATGGTGACTCCAGAGAAAACATCTGTTTATTTGCATCCATCAGCTGATGATTTTTACTTTCACACTGCAATGTAGCTGATGTTCTTCCTGAAAATACCAATGAGTTTACAAACATTGTAAAACATTTACAATTACATATTTTCTGTTTTTTTACAAACATTGTACATCACAGTGTTTACAAACATTGTAATATATTCTATGAACATCATGTAAGTTCTCCTATGAAGTTACTCTTCATAGGAAATTTTACTGGTCTTATATCCATTAGCCAAAAATCTCAGGTGCTTAAGCTAGCGGAAATATAAGCTATTGTCCATTGAAGTTTCAACAAAGCAGTCAAATAAGTTGATATCAAAGAAAAACTGACATAGAAAAACTAATATTTTTAAGATTCAAAGGATTTTTCTTTATCAGTTTATCACATCAGAACTCATCAAGAGTTTCTTTCAAATATCCAAAATATCTTTAATATTAGTTCTCACTTTGAAGTTGAAGAGAACCAACGGCTAAGGTTAGGAAATTCATCATTTTTGTATTGAAGATTTTTTAAAAACATTGTTTTTTCACAAAGTTTTCCATGTATTTGTCTGTAAATATTTCTGATGAAGAGAGTGGCACAAAAATATTAATGTCTCAGTAGATAGTGGCAAAAAAATGACATATGTCCAAGATAAAATCATGTATTTTCCACATCTAAACAGGGAATATTGTAAATCACTTTTCTGGTGTTTCTAGAAAAGATAAATGAAGAATAAAGATAAATGCTGAATGCTGACATCTGATTTGTGAGGCAATCTTAAAGCTTTTAGTCTCCTGCTTGTTCCATTTAACTGCAGTTCAACTCACTTTAACATAAAAGTATTTTTGAAATAGAGAACATAACCATTTCCGCTGTGATTGATCAAATATACTCCTAAAGTCTCCCTCATTCTCTTTTAACTTTTGAAAAAAGTAATTTTTATTATACACCCAGTTAGTTTTATTCCTTTCCTTAAGATAGCTAAACAAAAACAAAACAAGCAAACAAAATAGATTAAATATTCTTTACAAGGCCTGTTTATCCTTTGTGTCTACTTTGAGCCTGATTCAAAGTCTGTTAAATTGGGAGACTGTGGGTCACTGAGATCTGAAATAATATACCCATTTGGAGGATAAATGGCAAATTTTAAAAATCAATTAAATGTCTCCACAATTGTTGCTAAAGCTGAATGAAAATTATAAATTGAATACTACTACATCTCAAATTCTTTGCCTGTGTATTTGTGTGCATCTTATATGAATAATTTCTGATGACTGTGGTGTGAGAGCCTGAAGTCATGGTTTTGCCTAGAAAGCTTTACCATAGATATTAAGTAGATAACTAGTAGCAAAATTTCACTGTTTTCTACTTTCTGTTTATGAATGCGTCAGCAGTAGTCTGGTTGAACTAGTCTGTTTTCAATTGCTATTTAATGGTAGTCCTGCATTTCTGACACTAAGAAAATGTTTCTTTAAAAAAAGCAATTAACCCTCTAATACAAAATTAAAGCTCTATTAAAACTAACAGAACAATATTTATGCCAGCAAACATTTTTTTAGACATATCCCTCAATTACTAGAACTTCCCTGTCTTTAGATACTTTACAGTAAAACATTCTAGGGAATTATAGAATATAAAATCATTTAGATTTCACATGTAAAATAAAGGAAGTATATTTTAATGAGTCCTGTCTTTGGGACTCATAAATATGTTTTTTCATGTTTGGGCTGATCAAAAGACCACTCAAATTAATAGAAAGGGTCCCAGAGATTTCTATAGATTTCAGATTGATCCCTTGAGAAGGTTAATTATACACAGTTTAATTCTAATAAGTCACATGCGGAGCTGGTTGGAAGCTCCATTAGTTCTCGTGAAAATTTTCAAGAAAGAATAATACATAAAAAAATGTTTTTCCATTTTCAAAGAAAGCACCTATTAACCCCAAATGTAATGTCTTGGCTGTGTTTCTGGCAGCAAAGAAAACAGTTCTGCTACTTCTAGATATACCATCTAATATATAATGTTAGGTCAGAAATCCATTTTAGACATTCTGAAAATACTCATGATCAACTTGTTAACAAACAGATGAAAATAATCAAATCTATTATCTCCTCTTAAAATTATCTGCATTTGAGTGCTCTTAGTTGTTTTTGTTTGGTTGCTTTTTTTTTTTTAAATTCCAAATAGGTTTTTGTTATTTTCTCTTTTTACTTGCCTGGTCCCAGTACAGATAAATTCTCTCTTCATTCCCACCATTTTTCAGTCCTCTGTCTACTTACAATGCACAGTGATGAATGTAATTTCAGATCTCACTTGTATATTGTATGTCATGTTACAAAATCAGAACAGAGGAACCTCTACCTTCAGAACTTCCTGTCTTTCTACAGATGTCAAATATTTAGAACTTTATTCACAAGACCACATATTACTACAGAAATATAGACAATTGTTGTGGGTAGGCAGCGCAGGCAAGTTAGGAGGTCCTTTAGAGTGCTTATTTTTACAACCAAATAGTGGAAAGCCTTATCAGCCACAGACAGAGCCCAAAACCAGCTCTCCTTTATAAAGCACTCATGTAAAAGACATCACAAGGTTACTTCTTGTCACAGTATGCTTCATTTGCAAACATGTAGGTGTTTCTGCTGTAGTGGGGGTTGGACACGATCTCCAGAGTCCCCTTCCAATCCTAAGATTCTGTGATTTATTAACATATCACACCAGAAAAGACATAAAACTAATTCCTGTCTTTTCATGTAGCCATCAGTAGTACCACTTACCAGTGTTTTCATAGAGGAAATGACTGTGCAGTAATGGTGATACATGGTATTTTAGTACTTTCCATCTTGCTTTTGTGCAGACAAAGATTTCTGGTGGCTGCAGGAAGACTTGGTAGCCTTAAAGACAAGATTTCAAATGATTAGATAAATTTATACTTATTTTCTTCTTCCATATTATCACAGAACTGTCATCCCTGCTGTCAGAAGGGAAGAAAGCTCAGGAGTGCACAGTGAGAGTGTCTGAGCAATCTGGAAGTTTGAGACTCATTAGTTGAATCATTTGAAGGCTGACAAATTTGTACCAAAACAAGGGCACTAAAAGTTATTCTTGCAATTGCAAAGAAAAGGGATGTGTATGTTTCCACTGACTCATGAAGAAGTCTGACTTTGGAAATCTATTTTAAATTAAAAAGAATCATTTCAAGCTACCAAGAACATTCAAAATCAAACTCCATCACCTTCTGTAAGAGCTATATTTTCCACCTCTGGAGAGGACTTGCTCCAGTTTCCTAGAAGGAGAAATAACGACATCCAGTGGCCTCTTACCTTAGTAAGCTGTGCAATTGTGTGTTATGTTCTTTCATTTACCTGTCCAGGCGCCGAAGCAGAACACACTCATAGAGCAGGCCTTTACACCCCCATTCAGTGTGGTTCAAATTACAGATGTGTTCCAATTGCAAATGGTGAAATTTGTATATAACCCACCTCATCTGTATACCTTGCTTGCTAGGCTGGCTTAGAAAAGGCCATACATCCTGATTTTCTATTAAGAAGCTCAAAGTAATTATTTGGAAGAATAGTCAGAATATTTATTGGAACATTTGATTAGAATATTGAGAAACTATCCTTACTCCCCAAATAGTGTAAGTAAATGATGTATTTTTATATTCTGAAGTGTATATATATAATACATCATATTTACAGCCAAATACATAAATTAAGAATGGGGTCAGAAATCCTTGAAGTCTTAGTGCTTATAAATGCACAGTTATGTGCTGTGAGTAGGTATTTGCATCTGTGTTTTGATTAGTTAAATCCTTACAAGTGACACATTCACTTTGTTTAGAAATGTTTTGTTGTTGACAGAATGGGCTTAATCACAAACTGGCTCTGGTCTATATTTGAATGGGGTGGATATTTTACATCAGGCCTCAACATCTACACCTTCTCCTTCGTATGACTCTAGGTGCTTTCAGAAACTATTCTCTTCAAAATTAAGGCTTGTCTCATTAATTCAAACAATTCTCCTGATTTGTCTAACATTTCTGTCTCAGAAATGTTTCTGTCAGTGTCAGTCTCAGAAACATTTCTGTCTCAGAAATGTCAGTATTTCCATTCTACTGTTACTATTAGAGGCATTGCTATTGCAGCAACTCATGGAAACCTGACTCAGGCACCAGCTCCTATTGTGCCAGGTGCTGTCCATGCACTGAACAAAAGTTGGTTCCCACTCCAGGCTTTCAAGCTTGTTAAGTGCTTTGAGCTGTAAAGCACTGAGTGGATATAAAATATTGCAGCCCATTTACAAAATTTGTTTAAAAAGATAATCAGGTTCTAAAGTGATCTGCTTTAACAAATGTGTAATATATATATAAAATTGCACTGTAGTCCCCTGTGATTTTGTAAGGATATGTGCTGCATTTAATTCTCACTTATACTAAAGCCAGTTTGCATTGCTTTTACAATAAAAAGCTTAACATAAATGCAAAAATGGACCCAGGGGATACATTCTTTTCCTGCTGCTATGGCCAATGATAGAACTGGAAAGGGATGGATACTTGGACCAATTAATTCTCCTTAGGCGTGTGAAAGAGCCCAGAGACAAAAGAGTGCATCTCCTGCTGATGGTGTCTGCAAGTTTTACCACCTTCTCTCTTCTTGTCACCACTATTTTCTGAATGCTGTGATCCTCTCTAGCTGCTCTGATGTGGGTATTTCAGTGTTTCCATGTTGAAATCAGGCATCTTCATCTGTCCAATCTGAACTGTTTAAAATTATCCCTCTTTAAGAACATCTGGAGACTCTGGGAGATTTTCTCAGAATTCTTTTTTTTTTTCAACAATGCTTTAATAATTGTGCATGAGGTCATAACCATCCAAGGACTTTCAGATTTCATTGTTTTTAGCTCAGTTATTAGAGCATAGAAGACAATGGATCTATGCAGTGGTCCACCTACTCAGCTTTCCCATTTCTGGCAGAACTGTGTGGCTATACACAGAAGATATTATGGTGCTTCATCAGTACGTCATCTTATCTTCTATCAGCCTGGGAATTACCAGTTTCTGAGGCTGTATGCTGGTGTCCTCCGTGCCTCTCTCTCTCAGTAATTTGTCAAATGATTTTTGATTTTATGTAAAATTTTGGTAAGCACGGCACCGTATAACAAAGTTTCACTGTTCCGTCACATGTGGACTGAACATATAATTACACAGGGTTTTACTACTCATTTTAAAACTTGCCACCTGACCTTTTTTGGGGAGACAGTGAACTACTGATCCCTGCTGCTTTGGAGATGTGCCCCCTACAACCCCTCCCCAGCAAGCATCCGCTGCTGCAGCTCAGCACTCTGGTTTACAGTGAAGTCACTGAGAACAAAACCAGATAGGGAGACCTGACAACTCGCATAAGGACTGCTTCATTTAGGCAGGATAAAGAAATTGGACATCTTTGGAAATAATTATTGCATTTTAGATGGAAATAAAACTTTAAATATCAAATCTGTTGAGTACATCACTGTAAAGCACTTACAACATAACAATTAGGTATTGTGGTTTGGTTTTTTTTTTAGTGTTTTGTAAGTGCTTTGAAAACCAGTTACAGAATCAACCAGGATTTGAGAGGACAATTCCTTAAGTTCAACTTCTCATGTTGTTCTAAAATAGTGAAGCAGCCCCAGGTGATGCTGTGGCTCTCATAAAGATGACCACAAGGCAAAGGAGAAACATGGCTGCCTAACCACTCAAGATATTATCTGTTTGGGACTCCCTCCCTAACCCCTAAGTGTAGAATAGCTTGAGCATTAGGTATTTTTAATTTGTTATAACTTGTGAGCAACTGGCTAAGTTGGCAAATGCAAAGAGGCTGGGACTGTATCACAGTCTAATAAAAGCCCTAATAAAAGTTTTAAACTAGTTCACACATCTGCAGTCTGATGAGGGGCATTACATAATATGTGCTGTTTCTGCCATGCTCCCCACTATCCCCCTGGTTGATGGAGGGGGGAAAAGTGTTCCTATGATGTCCCCCAGGCATTTTTACGGCCTTCTCTGAACCACCTCCATCTTCAGACAGCCCCCTCGAGAATTTATTAGAGGGATATGGGTAATTCTCTGAAGTGCCTATAATTCTCACTTCTTGAGATTCTTTGAATATACTATAACCTACGCTTTGGTCCACAGATTCCTTCAAAGGGAGATAAAAATACATGTCTGGTATTTTTATACCTTGGATAAAAATAATCAAGCTGATCTTCTGGAGCCAACCAGTGTTTAAAAGCATTTGTTCCTCAAGTGCTATGATTTCACCACGCAGTCCACAAAAATAAAGTGTATAATTAATTTCCAAGATCTGAAAGTTGAGACACTTAAGCCTGTCCACATCCAGGAGTACAGGGAGCTCTTAGTAGCTCTGAGTATCGTTATAAGATGAAGTCGATTCAGTTAACTGTGTTGGCCATCCTTCCTTCTGCATGCATTGGTGTCGTATGGACAGTGGGATTTAGGGAGAGACTGCATGATGTTTTAAGAAGCGATAAGGTGGTTCTTCAGACCCTGCCCAACAGAGGTAGTTTTCCAATGGTCAGACCTCAGCAGACACTACGAAGCTACAATACTTGTTTTAGGTATGGCTATGTGGCTCCATTATGCAACCCTTAGGCTTACACCTCTCTGTGTTGCATGCAGTTCACAGGGACCTGCTTCCAGCATGGCAAAAGATACTGAAAAGCTGCACTACAAAAACCTTCTGAATGCCCTTCATGGACTGAGCTTGCAGAACTTCAAGACATTTTAAAGATGTGCAAGCTGCCTTTCTTCCTCTATTCTTTCCACTGAAAGGAAGTCATCACAGTAAAATGCTGAGGGGCCAGGGGGAAACAACATCTGGCAGGGACTGGTAGAAATTCACTTTCAACTCTGATGAAGAACATTTCTACTCTGTTTATTACTAAATCCACTGGCCGTAGATGATCCAAGGCTCATAAACCCAGGTATGATGGAGCTCCCCAGAGAACAGCTGGAGAGAGAGACTCTGTTCATGTATGTATCTGTGTGTGTTTGCATTATTTCTCTCTTTCATTCTGGCTGTGAGAAAAGTAGCAATCAAATGACAAAAATCCTTCCATGCTCTCAGAAAATTAATGGTACGCAGCAGCTACTCTCAGAATGAAGAGGAAAGTGCTCATTACAATCTCAACCTCACCTCTTTCTGTTTTTTTTTCCTTTTTGGAACTCTCTGGAAGTGTCTCCTACATGTTTTAGAACTGTTTTGAGGATTATGACAGACTTTTAAGCAAATTTATTTCAGAACCGAAAATCTGTCTTACATCACAAACTCCAAACTGCCAAAATGAGGAGGAAGTAGAAGCCCTGATGTTGTTCTTTTTTGTTGTTGTTTTTTAATTTCTTTTTCCTTTCTTGGCTTTAATTTGTTAACTTACATGAAGAACTCCATGAGTTATCTTCTGATTACATTCTTGGGTCAAATCATTTTCGGTCCTAGGTGAGAATGATTATCTTCGGTTCATCATTATATTAATGGGAGCTAAAAGATCCAACGCAGAAGGACTGAGAGATAGGTGCCTAAAGTGGGCGTTAGATGGAAATACAAAACTGACACTGAAAACCCCTGCTCAGCTGCCGCCTCTCTGTAGAAATATTTAAGCATCATTGACATATTAATTTTTTATATTCCTCAAACATCAGTCCCAAGAGAAAAACCAGCACATTCCCTGGGATAGGAGAGAAGCCACATTTCCAAAAGGCTTTTTAGGGGTGTTTTCTCCACTGACTGCTAAATGTAGCAGCTCCTGGAGCAGGAGCTGTACCCCAAGGCCCTCTATGCCTGCTCCCCAAGCGAAGTGGCTGCAGGAGCAGCTCCCTCTGCGTGCTCAATCGGAAGTCTGATAGATGTAGATCACGATGACTTTGGAAATAAGTGGAAGTTTAGCCCTGGTTTTCTACATCCCTGGAAATACTGTAGACCCTGGATCTTATTTAAGAGCAAAGTATGACTGCTTTGGGTCTGAAACAACTGATGGCACTCCTTGCAGGTGAGGGCACAGAGTTCCTCTTTGGCACCAAAGCTGCAGAGAAAAGCTGAGTTAAGGCAAAGACCAGTCCTCTGAGCTTCCTACTGGTCTGAATAGGCTGAGAAGTTCCCTAGCTGGCATGCAGGTTGTTTCAGAGTGCTGCTGGAGCACATGTACTATTACTGAGTGCACAGCACAGGCTCCTCAAAGGTACTGATGTGTCTTTGAAACTGATAGCTCCTGAAATTGTTGGTTAGATCTGGTAAGGGTAAAAGCATTCAAGAAAAAAAGGTTAATTTTAAAGGGAGTTAAATACATGCACTTGCTTTAAATTAAACAAAGGACTGCTGAATCAAAGACCAAACTTTCTTTAAAGTTCAGAATTGGTGTGACTGAAACATAGAGTATCTATCAAATTGCTGCCTTTTTCTCAACCACAGCACAGGGAAAATTCAGTAAACAGAAACAAAATCTTCAGAAGTTTTTTTTGTGTGTGTGTGAACTTTTTATTTATTTTTACACGTACAAGATTCATACTTGAAAAATGAAAGACAAGCTTATCTTCCTTCTCAAACTTTTTAGCCCCATATGATTTTGCATGATATTGTGAAAATACAAAAACTGTTCAGCAGTGTTTTAGTCAAACAACTCTGTCTAGGTGTATAAAAATAAGGAATCAATTAAAAAAATCATTTTAAGATGTGTTACTTTCAAAACAGAAAACAGGTTACAACAAAGCAGGAAGGGTACAGTCATACCTGTGCTTTTGCTTAGACATACGGTTCTTTGAGTATGCTAGACCTTCTTCTTTGCTGATTGTGAAACAAAGTTGTGAGGGGTCTGGAGCACAGGTCTTAAAAGGAGTGGCTGAGGGAACCGGGATTGTTCATTCTGGAGAAAAGGAGGCTCAGGGGAGACCTTATTGCTCTCTACAGTTGCCTGAAAGGAGACTGTGGTGAGGTGGGGTTGGACTCTTCTCCTGGGTAGCAGCTACAGGATGAGAAGGAATGGCTTCACGTTGTAGCAGCAGAGGTTCAGGTTGGACTACAAGAAAAGCTTCTCGGAAAGAGAGTGGTGAGGCACTGGCACAGGCTGTCCAGGGAGGTGATGGAGTCACCATCCCTGGAGGTGTTCAAGAACCATGGAGATGTGATATTGAGGGACGGTGGTTAGTGGGAAATACTGATGATAGCTGGACAGTTGGAACAGATGACCTTAAAGATCTTTTCCAACCTTGATGATTTTATGATTCCATGATTCTATAACATTGCTGAACGTGGTATTTTATTATCACTGTATTTATGTCATCTTTTACCACTGACTTAGCATTCAGTTATCATCAGGACGTGTTTGGCGTAGTTCAAATATAAATGAGTGAACAAGCCTCTTATTTAAATCACTTTTGCCTTCCACATAGTGGTAAGATACAGAGATGGGGCTGGAACTCAGCTGAGATGACAGAGAGGGAAAGAGTGACAGCTGAAGGAGTAGCCAAATATAATAAATACCTATTAAAATCAATAACAGCTTTTCCATCGGCTTAAGTATCTTTTGGACCCAATCCTAAATGTACCACTTGGAGGATTTATAGGTTTCTTTTAACAGACATGAACAGAAGTCTTTTTTATTAAATTATGCATTTGCTGCTGTGGCTTATGGAAACAGCATGCGTATCTACTACTGGTGTGACAGAACTCGTATCTGACAACGCTTACGTATTTGTTTAGCTTTATACAGTGAATAGGCTTAGTGTCTAAAATTAAGCATGTGCACAGGAGTGAGGTTTTTGTTAAATGTATAATAATTTTGTCTGGAGATGTACCAAATCCAAGCCTACTTTTCTCTGACATTTACTTTTGTTTTCAGTCTTGACTCTCTCGTTCTGTTTCCCTGAGTCTGCATTTGTTGTCACAGAGGACCACAGGGACCTGTACCCTCACAGAAAATTTTGATGGACCCTTTGAGAAAGGCAGACATAGAGCATGGGACTTGCTCCTGCAGTAAGGACTCACAGGTCAGATAGCGGGGCACCACTAAAGAAAGAAAGCTGAGCCTGCTGAGCGATTTGAAAGGATGACTAGAACTTTCTAACCTTGAGTCTCAAGTAAACAAAGACAAATCCCTTGAGATGCTGAAACTTAGGAGGAGAAAATTCCAAAAAGGTATTTCATATTTCACCAAGCCATATGCTCAGGATCTCCTGTTGGTCAGGTTTATGTCACCATACACTCAACATCTAGATTTTCTAGCTTTCCTTTTCAGTTACCAGATGTGCACTGCACTGAAGAGACAGCTCAGAGTTGTGCCTATAAATGGAGGCATTAAGTACCTCCAAGTAGAGTGTGGTGATGCAGCCATGCTCACCAGCCTTTACTAAAGGGTCAGTTGTTCTCCTGCACCAATAACAAGACATGGTTTAGTGGGGAAATATTGGTAGTAGGTGGACAGTTGAACTGGATGGTCTTGGAGATCTTTTCCAACTTTGGTGATTCTATGATTCTAACTCTTTCTGTATACCTTATTACTCATAAGCAACTATTCCTCCTTAATCATTTTTTACCTGAGTTGCAGGTACTACCCAGGGATCAGCAGGGCAGATATCCCTTCCTGAGAGGACATGGCATTCCAAGGTGTTATCTTAACCCGTAGCTGCAAAGATAATAGTGCCAAGGGCTTAGCTAATGGAGGGATAAAAACAAACTTTTGGTTTCAGTCATGAAGATGGCTGTGAAATAATGTACTGACTGCTCACAGCAAGCTTCTACCACTGGGTCTGAACTTTCTGATATTGTGTATCACAGGGACTTATTTAGGCAGTGCTGCAAAGGATGTAGTCTCATGTTTAATTACTTGCTTATAAGCGTGAATAAAACTAAGATGGTGCTTAAGCTGCAGGTGGCATGAAGATGGATATGCACTTAAAACAGAAGACTAGATTCAACTGCTTTTAAGAATTCTGGCCTTAAAATGTTGCTGAGGATACATAGAGATCTTTGGAAAATATTATTTGTCTACACTCCTGGAGGAAAAAAGAATTGTTTACTTTGGAGATTTTCTCCTTCATGCTCTTTTCTTAAAAAAAAAAATAAAAAAATAAAAAAAATCCTTTCTATAAGAATATAATATACAAAAACAGTTTTAGAAAAAAATGCTTTTACATTACAGTGCTTTTTCCTCAAACTCTGAGTAGTTTGCTCTTAAAAACAGAAAGAGTCTTAGCTGAAAATATTCCTGAAATTTCTGAGGGGGAAGATGCAGGCTTTCTATTTTCCCTACAGTGCTTGAATCACTAGATCCTACTGCTGCTTTATTTCAGTTTGTCACTTTAGTGCCTGGAATATCTGCAAGCCTTGTGAAGTAATACTTCTTCCATGTTAGAAGATATACCCAGCAGATGTTTCAGACTCACTCAAAAAATCGGAATATTCAGAGATTTAATTCTTCCATAATGTTTTCCTTTTCTTTCTTGTGGCTTGTGCATTTAAATTATTCATATCTTTAAAATTAGAGAAAAGAACGATCTGAATGAATTTAAAATAGAAGTAAGAGGTATAGCTGAGTATAGGACTACATGCTATGTAAAAAAAGAAAAGAAGAAAGAAAAATAACAAGGTAATTGATATTGAGTGCCCTTATGTCCTTGTTAACCTCCTCTAAAAAGATGCGCTACCCTTTAGAAGACACTTTCAAAGAAGACTAGAAAAAATTCTAAATTAAAATCCTTTTGAGGTCCAGAAGCTTGTACTCAGGTCCTTACTTTTTCAAATTCCAGTATTGTACATTTCCGAAGTCCAGTCAGGGCCAAATGCAGATGTGCCAAAATACTGTGAGAAAGATTCATTTCAAATGTTGCTGGAGCTAACAGAAGCTGGATGTGGAAAGAAAATCATGAGAAATCCGTATTGCTTGAGATTTATTGACAATTTTGTAGATCCCAGATGTTTTAATGATTTATGCAAACTACAGATATTTGAGGTTTTATCCAGAATCAATTCCAAGATTTTCAAAATTTGTCTGTCACTTGTCCCAGTGGCCCACTGAACCTGACATGATGAAGTAAGCTTGGTTTCCCTAAAAGCATGGAACTGTTGATTAAGCCAATGGAGGAGCCAAGACGGACAGAATAGATGCTCAGATCTTTTCTTCTGCCAGCGACCCAGGCAAACCATTGCTTGTCTGTAGAGACAACCCATGCACAACATGGATACAAATCTGGGCAAGGCTGGGATGCCTGCACGTCCACCTTCCATCCATTTTAGACATGCGGTGAAAACCTGCTGGGGAGTTGAGATGCAAAGCAGTAACTGTACCTGTACATTGCTTGCCAGGGATTTTTTTATAGCTTTCCTGTTCTCTTCTTCTTTTTAAGTAGCTGGCAATCATGATATTGATCATGCAAATACAGTAGCTTTTCTCTGGGCGATTTCCTCAAAGAGGTATCACAGCAGGAAAAAAATGAAATATGCTGTAAAAGTTATTATCAAAGTTCTTTTACCACTTTAAAATGTCGAAATCCTTATTCTTCTGGCATTACTACGAACAATTTAAAGAATAAAATGTATTCAATATTTTGCACGGAGTGACTTCCATCAGACTTCGAGGGAAGTTAATAAATCAACAGAAACCACTTAACTGAGCATTTTCATGGGTCCAGTGGAATTCTAAGCAAATAACAAGTTTGTAAGAATGAAAAGTCACATACTATACACACAATCTCACGTTCAAAGGAGTGTAAAAGATGCTTAAGTGTTAGTATTTTATGTAGCCTTCACTCTCAGTAGTAATTGCAAGCCATTAAAAAGAATGTTAAACTGTAGCTGTTAGCACTGGCACGGCCCCAAGTAAACATTGAACCCTCACAGAAGGAGGTTAATTGCTATGAGAAGAGGTAATTTATTAAGGAACACTGAAACCCTGTATACACCCAAAAATCAGGCTGCACTGCAGAGATCTTATGTTAATATCGCAACTGATAATCAGATTTTTCCTACACCACACTTTAGAGTGTCAATCTATTCAGAAAGCTGAAAAACCAACAAGCTTTTTGACGTGGCTCTTATAAATCTTTACCTGGTGCCCTTCAGTCTACCTCTTCCCTCCCTTTCCTTCTCTAGAAAGTCTTGCTCACTGAAACACAAGCTCCCTGGCAAGAAAAGTTGGTATGACAACCAGGCAGAGTGTGTGGGAGTCCTGCTTCTTTCTTCTGCTAAGCCTGGCATACTGTGCTAGAGCCCCACAAGTCCTGCATAGGTCCAACAACCTTTATCAAGATTGATAATCATCAATTTTAGGGATCTTCTTTGAAGTTCCTGGTATCCCAAGGTATGATAAGGCAAATGAAAGTGGGTATCAGTCAGTGCTATTCATCATTGTTTCATTAATTACTGTTTTTTAATGAGCTGCTGGGAAAACACCATTTGGTTGTTTAAACACTAGGAGTGGAGTTGAGGTCTGTCTTCAAATCTCCATGCTCCACTATGCACCCTTCTTCCAATGACTTTGGTCAGCAGCACTCCATTAAGAAAAGCCACCAGGAATCTCTACAAGTCCAAAGACCATATCCCATCTCTGAGCTGAGAGAAAGGATATCAGCTGCTCAGGACTCTCTCTCCCTGACACAATTTTTTTCTTGGTCTGCCTTACAGATGTCTCCTGCATACTTGGTCTTGAAGTTGTACATGAAAGCTGAGCAGAATACATGGCAGAGATGTGCAGTTTGGAAAAAAAATATTTATTATTTGTTTTTTAGAAATTTTCTCTTTATGAAATTTTATTAGCAACCCATTGAGGTCACTGGGAAATGTTCCATGGTGCTCAGCAGGATTTGGATCAGGACCATGAACTAAGATATCTTGAAATCCATTTTTAAAAGCCCAAGTAAACCAAAAACAGACTTCTGAAACCTCTCACTTTCTACATTTTGCCTCCCACAGGAAGGTAGCACATAAGTAGGAAATGAGGAAGCTGCTGGGGCAACGTTTTCTGTCACAGTGACTGCAGTTCCCGAATATTCCTCTTAATCTCCAGAGAAAGTTGGAAATGCTACAGCTATCCAAATTATTTTATTAATCTGAAATGAAAGGGCAGTCCAATACCCTAAAGTGATTTGTAATTCTATCTGTATACTACATACCGTTATAAGGGGTGGATCCTGGCTGTACCCCTTCCAGTCACTCAGTTGCATTGCACGCACCTGAGCTCCCCTGGGTTGGCCCTGCCTTCCCACCAGGTGCTCAATCACTGGTTCAGGCCGTGACTTAGCATTTCCACTACACACCACATACGTTCAGACATTCCTCCAAAAAAATAAAATATATTTCACATAAATTCAAGGCATTTCCAGAAATTTGCATAGAAATTGTTGGACTTTCAAAGTTTCCCTGTTTTTTTTTCCAAAACATTACAGAAAATTCTTAAGTTCAAATCTATCTATCTATTTATTTTACACACAGTCCTCCTATAACAGATAAGTACTAATAAGGCTTATTCTGTCCTGACTGGTCCCTCTTAGGCATGCTTGCTGCTTGAACAACTATTAGATCATGTGGTTATTATGCCATTCCCAGGATGTACTACGCAGCTTGCAAGGAAAGGGAGACTGAAGTTCTCCTCCATCCAAGCAGGAGCCTAGCTACAAAACCTTTGCTTTTTCATTGCAACGCTTCTGAAGAGGCAGGTTAGCAAATCGGTTAACAAGCAAGTTGCACAGAACATTTCAGTTCCACACAAAAAAAGCCTTAACATTCTCCTTAAGTGCAATCCAGACTGATAGGGATCTTTCATGACATATTATGACATTTCTTCAAAATAATTATTTATTATGGTAGATTCTGATTTCATACAGACATGTCAAGAAGCTCTCGTTTAAGTTGCCTGGCGGTTCTTTCTGCCTTGTGTCTTCTCGGGGAGATTTGCATCTCAGTGTATCCTGAAGCACACAATATATTATGCCTACTTAACATAGACATGAAATGCTGAATAAGCAGCACATAAATGACAAATTATTCTCCTAAGCACCTTTCTCTTCAGCAGTGTCATATCGCGTGTCATCTGAGAGTATGGTCCCCAAAAGATTACATTGCCGTGTACACAGAAGCTACTATAAAATCTACTACTTCAGTACTCTGTAGAGTATATCTTTCGTCTTGCAATGGCTTTTCAGACCAGATGCATCAAGATGGTATAGAACAGGTATATGCAATGAAAGTTAGCAGGATACTAGATACCCTACAGGTGAGCACAAAGACAAGATACAAAAATACAACATACTGTAATTACAAAATCTAAGGAATGGGAAAGAAGCAGCAGTTTTACTGATATGGATGGTTTTTTTACCATGAACTTGAACCTGTGTTGACGGAGGTGTTCAGAGCTGCAGTTTGATTTAGGTCCATCTCTAGCATGTTTGCATGAACTTAAGGGCCTCACACTGTAGCTCACATTTCTTGGCACACCTGTTGCTAATATATATACATACATTTATATTGGTGTGGTAGGACAGTCCTCAGGAATATAAACTGAACCTTACGTGAACTATCAGCACACGATTAGCTACTTTTTATTAAGACAAATATTTTGAAGATGAAAGGTACTTGCTATAATACTGCAGAAAATTTTGTAATGATATTAAGTGTTATTGCCTTAGCAGCCCACAAAAGTATGTTCTCATCTGAACTATTCTTCACCACATTCCTTAGTTTTGTTTATATTCCAGCTCTTTTGTAGGCTGAACTGAAGCAATATATTAGCTAAGAACATTATATCATGATGTACAGTGTTATCAAGAGTAGTATATACCTTTCAAAGCAGATATAATGCTCCATTTGCATTCACTGTATGAGTTCACTTTTGAAAATAAATCTTCAGATAACCCACAGAACAGGGAGGCAAAACCTGGGAGAAGCCAGAGGCAGCGAAGTTAGTGGATAAAAAGGGGCCTCTGGGGAAACTCCTTCTAATGTTACTTACACATGCATATATCATGCACTTCTGTTGAAACAAAAAGATTTGGTTTTTTTTATATGTGCATATGCCATAAAACATATGAACGAAAATACGGTATTATTTCATATAGAAGAAAGAAATCAAAAGGTTCCTGAATTTCAAAATCTGATGTTCCAAAGGTAAGAGATATTCACAGCAGCTTAGATTGCTCAGCTTTTGTTCTCTTTCCCTCCAAAAACTCACTATACACTTTCAATAATGAGGTCTGTCATGGTTTTATGATTTTCGGTTATTGGTACTCCACATCATAACATCATGTAATGAATGTACCTGGTTCTCAGAAGAGAAGGACTACTACATTCCCCACGGTACTTTGCTCCTCTGTTACCATTTTCCAGCCGGAGGGAAAAGATAAAAGCTCGCATTATAAAAACTTGCAGATCATGAGACCTCGTCCCTTTTTCTGCCGTCTCTCGTCTTGGCAGCACCTCGCTCTCCAGCCGTCTTATCGTCGGTAGTAGAGTAAGGCCTACCTTGATTTTGGGACATTCTCTCTCTCTGTATTGGATTTATCAGCTTAAATTGTAATTATATTGTACTATAGTGTGTTGTTTTGCATTCTGATATCTTATTCAGTAAATTAGTTTGTTTCTTCTCAGATTGTTGCCGCTGTTCTTTGCTCTCAGGGCCATCTCCCTACCCTTTTCCCCTTTCCCCTTTCCCCTTTTCCCGGGACGTGGGCCCTTGGGTCCCCCGTCCCCTTTGTCATGGAATCGGGCCTAACGCCTGTAAACTGTTGACAAGGTCACAAGTTAAGTTAAGCAAAATCTTTATCTCAGTCCATGTACATTCAAGGGAGTAACGATAGCCAGTTGCTAGTGAACTAGCAATTAGGTCAGTTATCTTAGATAAAGCTAGAATTCTCAAACATAAATCAAAATAAAATTCTGCCCCAAACTGGTCCCAAACAGGATCTGTGCTGACTTCAAAAATGCAATCCAAAAGGTTCATCTAGGTACAAAGGATGCATGATGAGGTAAAGGCACTGAGTGGTAGAAAAGATTTACTGGCACTCATTTGTGATAATGTGCATCATTCCTTTAAGTCTTCCCCACTGACACAGTCATTCCAAAATGATGCTACTAAAACCTGCATTTCAAATCATACATTGTGCTTAGACTGTGTATGATGCATGTAGTCATTTAAAGGGAAAAAAGACCCCACAAACTTTAGAACTACATTAAATAAAGTATGTTCAGATTTCATGAATTTCAGATCCTTTCCTATGTTTAAGGAGACAAGGTTCTTTAGCTACTGGCTCCAACTGATTGAGACTCAGCAGAAGCCATTATAACTTCATAAAATGATCTCAAATTGCTTTCCTATACATAAAAATGTCATGATTTTAAGGCTTTCTCTCCCTGGACTCTTCTGAACTAGGAGCAGGTCAGGCTGGAAACCTAGGAAAGACGGTTTTCCAAGTCTTCCATTTTTTAGTTTGACAAGCTGTAAGATAAGTAGCTGAAACACATCGTTTATCTAAAATGAACTATCATCCATTTTGGCCATAATACTGCGATGAGAAATTCCAGATCAGAAAAAGATGGGAAGCAATGATATATAAGATGCTTTAGATTCCTTAACAACATCTGTTAGAGAAAGGGTAAAAATACAGGATATTAGCTATAATTTTAGTAAACAATAATTCGTATGCTTCTGTTAAAGTGAACATGATTTTTCTCATAACTAATTCTCAAAGATCAAGTGGAAGCATTTCCCTGTTGTTGCACTGGACTGCAATTCAAAATTTTTACTTCATCTCTGTTTCAGATTTTTTTTGTTTATTTGCAGAAGGAAATCTCTTAGAAGTAAATCTTGTTCTTGCTTAGATCAATGAGAATTCTTCAGCTAGGACAGCATTTCCCCTTTAACCATTTTATATCATGTCTAAAATAAATACTTGAAGAAAATGTATTCAAAAGCACTTGTGACCACTTTTCTTTAAGTAATAATGTTCCAGGTTCTGCTAGGATTGTATTTTGCTGCACTTGCAGTTTGGGGTGAAGGAGAGGAATTTTTATCCATTAACAAATTGTAGATGATCCACCTCCTTATGATCCTGATTGTTGAGCTACTTTTCTTGACCAGAATAATTCAAATTCTTCTTCTAAAATTAGAGATTATGTTACACATATGCAGAAGAACAATTACATTGTCAAGGCATCATAAGTTTCACTCAGTAAAAAATTTGGAGGGCATTTTCAGATTTCTTCAGTTCATATTCCTTCTATTCTTTGTGTCCACATAGATTTAGATATAGGTTCTACATCCATTATATTCTTTGAAATCCATAGCAAGTGTAAGAACATATACTTCAGTTGAAGCAAGAGACAATACTGTTTCCTATGAAGCTTCAATATGGATAGTGGGGGAAGGAGTGCCAAGTGGAAAACTCAGCTCGATGACCACCTGGTTTAGAATATAGAAGATATTCTAAGATGAGAAAAAAGAGAAAGGGAGTGAAGGGAAGGGAAGGAAAAAGGAAATTAAGCTTGCATAAAAGCACTTTAACTTGCTGGATTCTGACCCTCTTGTTTGAACAGTCTTTGATACCCATCATAAAATCTTCTGGGAAGAACTTGAGTATATTTGGTTTTAAATAGCAACTAAATTGCAGAGTCTGCACTAGACACTAAAACCTATTTGCTTGAGTATCTTCAGGGTGTGTTTGAGCCCCGTGGCAAGACTGGTCTGAAAAGATTTTGCAAGACCAGAGGATTTGAAGGTACAGCATTGTCTTAGTCAGATCTCATCCAGCTTTTTAGTTGAAAATACAAGAACACAACTGTGTTTTTACAATGCCATTCAGTTCCTTCAGTGAAAAAACATATTCCTATTTCTACCCTGTTGGACATTGAATTTTTAGATGGGAAACACACTGTGCTCACTGTAGAAACTTTTTCTCATGCATTCTCTTTCCAGTTTCTATTAGAAATTACTGGACGTACTGACTCTCAGGATCAGAATAGGATTGATACCATGAAAATCTTCCTATTTCAAGTACTCAGGTGCTGTGGTCTTTACTTTTGGTGATATTTTGTCAACTGAACATGGAAAAGTAAAATATTTTATTCTTCCTTCTTCACCAGATGTGCAGAGAAGACCCAAAATTTCTGGATATAAAAGTATTGTTTGAACTCCGGATCACCGAAGTGTGCTGTGTATGAACTCAGAATTCCCAGCAGGCGTCAGGAAGAGTTATTTTTCCTTTGGGAATACCATTTGTTTTCCATTATAGCCACCTTCTCTTAACATTTTTCAGAGATGAGACCTTGTATCTAATGGCATTCATCCACAGCTCAGCCTATGACTGACTTTCCTGGCACCACATGTCTGTGTTTGTCCTAAATCCAGGTTACTCCAGGAACTGTGTGATTATCTATCTATGATCATTTCTTCTTCTGCCATGCCAAAAAAAAAAAAAAAAAAAGTATGTCTGGGGAGAGATAACTGAATTCATGCAGAGTGAGATGTCTTCAAAATTAAGCGGGACAACTTTCAAGTACCTGGGCAACCCTCCTTCTTAAAATGAATCATTTCATATGTCTAAATTCACCTTTTCTGAGGGAAGACTGTAGACAGGAAAGGATGGTCTTCTTTATTCAGTGTTGGCTCTTTTTTCAAGTTTTGACAGGGAACTGCATTTCTGTCTATTGATTCCTTGCAGATTTTCAGTTAACTTTTACATTTCTATTTCATCTTTTCTGACATATTCCTATGTTATAGACAATTCTTTAATCTGAGCCTTAATTATGTACCTAAATTCTGCTTTTGAGACTTTAAAATCATCAAAAAGCTCTCCCTAATAGCTTTTTACTAGACTTTCTCCTCTTCCTTTGCGTTAGTGTAATTTGCAAGTGTCTCTTGAGAACAATTTCTTGAAGTAACTGCCATCTCTCCCACAACTTCTGTATCCCCTTTTTTATTTTGCTTCCTTTCTTGCTCACTCACCATTCCTAAATTATGAAACTGAAGCATTTATGAATCACTTTCATTCAAATCACTTTCTGCTTTCAGACTCTCAATCCATTTCTCCCTACCAGTCATTAGTAAGTGTAAAGTATCTATTGCTACAGTAACTGTCTCTTACTTCTGATACAAAATATCTTCAGTGTACTTGTCCAAAAAGTTTCTGCTAACACTTAACCAGGACGTGGTAACTTCACTGGGATTATGATATGTCCCTTGTTTTTCTCAAATCTGTTTACATTTACAGGCATAACAACAAATTAATTTCTTAGATATTCCCAAAAACATAACGTGGCTTGTCTGACCAGCTTCTCACAATCACAGGCAACCACAATGCTTCTAACAGTGTAAAAAACACACTGCATGAATCACAGTATGGCGCAGGTCATAATACGCTAGAATAAATTATCTCTAGTAAAAGACAGAAAGGTGCTATTGTGTGTTACGGAAAGTGAGTAGGATGGTTCAAAGGCATTGTAAATTACCTCCATGATAGCAGCTCCTGGATAATTGCACAAATAGACACATTCTTGAATGAAAACACGCACAAATTCTTTTTTCTACATCCCTGAAAAAATAGCTGATCTCTTCTTATAAAACTCTGTTTTTCATTTTTATTTCTTTTTTTTTTTTTAATTAATGTGCAGATATGTTATTTCTCTTGTAAGATCACGTGGCAATTATGTCATCTGTGTTATTTCTGAAATACAGAAAGGGGATTTGAAGGTAAATGTCTTCTGGGAAGGTGTACAGAGATTTCAAGCAGGAGCAGTGCACTGGTTCCTGACAAACCTGTCTAGAAATTGGATGGGCATCTGAAATAGATGAATGACAGTTTCTTTCCTGTCTTATCTTTTACGTGGAGGATGAGTGAAGGACTTTTCATACTTGAAAAACACAGAATTTCTCATTCAGGACAACTTTACCTGATCAAAGCAGTATGTAGGCCATTTTCATGGAAACAGTGACTGATAAAACTTGGAGGTTCAACTTCAGATAGCTGCACCTGCAGGACCTAGGCATAGAGCCAAGACTGATACAAGCCATGCTCATTTTGAAAGAAGTTTTTTCCTAGTAGGCTTCAAAAATTGCTCCAGTTTACCTTGTGATGAACACATCTTCTCTGATACTTGCCATAAGCAAGGGGATGTAAAGGCAACTTTTTCAGATGGCTGTATAACTTCAGCTTTCCATTGTAGCAATAAAAGATCAGGGAGATGACCTGCCTGAGAGGCAAATTTGAAGGCTCAGAGACCACCTAGTTGCCTGAAGAATTCATCCCCATTGCCTTCTCATGGAAGAGGGTACTCAAGATGTACACCATTTGGGGTGATCTGAACTACATTTAAGATACTGGTTTGCGTCACTGTGCGTGCCAGATAACTACCCAGTGTGTTCGCATACTTCTACAGCAAAAAGCACTTTCAGAAGTCTGGATTTCACCTCCTATCTAAGACTTGGCAATCATTTAAACTTATCTATGCACATTGACACCCTAAAAAAAGAAAATCTTTTTCTTCCCAAAGCTTTTCCAGGGCAATTCATCACTGTTTGCTTGGTGTTCAGAATTTGGAGTAATATGCACTATGTGTATATAGACAGCTTAGTCTCATTACACAGATACACTACCCATGTGTTATAAAAAATAGATTGAGGACATATTCTTTGAAATACACTGTAGCTTCATCTGTCAGTTCCTGGAGAAAGGCAACTTACCTTCTATTCATCATTTCCTACTGACTTTGCAAAAACACTGAAAAAGGGGATAGGACATATTAGAAGCGTTTACAGAATTTGATCTGAGTTTGCAAATTCAGTGGAAAATTGCCATACTTTAAAGGGTAAGAAAAAGAAGAAAAAGAAAAGAAAAAAATAAAGATGCTAAAAATAAATTGGTAAAAGAGAAAAGTTCCTGTAATTTTAGGTTTAAAATATGAGCCTGAGTAATCAAGGAAAGTATTTTTACTGCCCTGTCAATATTTTTCCTGGAAGCTCTGGTAAATAGACTTTCTTTAGATCTGTAGTGTGCGTGCCTAATGGTCTTAGGTGTCTCTTACCACAGAAAACTTTATCCTTAAGAAATACAGTAAACAGGAACTCTGTGGTTACGTAGTTCCTGAAAGAAAAAAAAAAAAAAAGAAACATATTCACTGCCATGACACACAGACAATTTATACTGATTTTAGAAGAAGCTGTTCTCTTCTATTTTGAATCTCTCATGTCAGCCTTTGTTTCCATTGCATTAAAAAAAAAAATAAATCTGTTTATAAAACCTATCGGTGAACTGGATTATAATTTCTCAGGCACTTGAATTAACATCCTTGTAACACCAGGAGCACTGCAGAAATGCTGGAAAGCAGAAGGGAGCTTATTCTACCTTTCTAAATATCTACTTATTTATTTTGCTGGAGAAGACCATCCATCTTTTATTCTGAATTAGAAACTAGTAGATGCTGTGATCTGAACTAAGTTAGAAAAAATATCTCAAGATCACTTAGACATACAATTCTCCCAGTTTCAGTGTCAGTTCAGTCAATTCTTTCTTACTTTCTTTGTTTCAAATCTTCCACAGGTGCAAATGCAATAACACAGTATCTTCTTGTCTCTATGGATATCCCCATTAGCTGCACCTCATCCTCGTAACTTGCTCCATCGAGTAACACTGATCCCACCCTCTCAATGAAGTCCATCTTTTCTTTCTCCCAAATGAATGTTCAATTCAATTGTCTGACATAAAGGAAGGTCTGCATTGCAAACAATACGTTAGCAAAGATATAAACCTCAGTATAAAATAAAGAAACCATGCAGATCAATTGCTCTGATACCATGCCTTATCGGTACTAGCTCAGTTGGTTCTTGAGCTTAGAGCTGATCAAAATTAATAGCTGGAAGAGTGTCTCTAGTTGTAAGCAAATATAATGCTAGGTACAACTATAAAATATGTAACCTACACTATCGCTCAGAGATGCAAATACGTTATAGCAACATTATCTGAAAAAGAAGCAAGACCAACACAATCATCAAAAGCTGCAACACTGTGTTTGTGTTTAGATACTAAATAATTTATTTCGTAACTGATAAATTCCTTTTGTGTCAAACCTCTGTTCCGTGCAACAGCTGCTGAAGATCTTGAAGTTTGTCTGTTGGTCTATTGGATTAATATCCGTTGCTCTGTAGCCTCTTTTTGGTTGATTTCATTTTTCCTGAGAAGTAGAGCTCATCATTTTCTCAGTCTGCTTGCCTCGATATTGTAAGAAACAAACAATTCTTCCAGTCTGTGTTCTCAACAGAGGTATCTTTGAAAAACCTGGTTTATGGCATGACTTAAAGGAATTTTTTCACTAAAAATTGCCCCATCACCAAAACTTGAGTTTGAATAAGGGGAGGAGCCAGATTTAATGTATATCCCAGCCTGAAAAGAAAACTTGAGGTGAAAAACTTTTCAAAAATGCCATCATTTTCAAAACCAAGGCAGTGCTTTGAAACTGGTTAAATCAAACCAAGACCAAACATTGGGAAAAAGTTAAGGGGAAAAAAAGAATTTTCAAACATTTTTCAGAAGACTTTTCAAAATTTCAAATATTTAGAAAAAATTTTAATGAGTGACAGATAAAAACCTAAAACACTCTTGTGAGAGCAAAACAAAAGCACCATCTATCTCGTTAAGTTTCTAGTAAGGTTTGATAATTACATTACTGAATTAAACCACATTATTGCTTTCAGTGATCTAAGACAGACGATATTCTGCTTTGAAAAGTCTCCTCTAGCAAATTTCTTCACTTGTTTTTTAGAATGCCCCATTGAAAAACAGATATTTTTGTTGTGGGATTTGTTAAAACTAAGAGAATGTCTACCCATGTGTATTTTTGTTCTGAACATATTAGGGGTTCTACAGTATGAGTCCAAGTCTCTTTAGAGAGAAGAAAAATTGAACTCGCTACTCCAGCATCTTAAATTAGTATAGCTACTGGTTTGTGGGAGTCTTATTTTTAGCATTTCTAAATAATTAGTATTTCAGTTCAAATGTAATCAATTCATAGGTGATGAAGAAAGGAGTTTATTAAAGTCAGGATGAGGTGGAGAGCTGACTGGTTGGAAGAACTTATCCATCAGTCCAAAATGCGACATGAATGCCAAGTCCTGGATCCATTCTGGACTCCATCATTCCTGATAAGCCAGCCAGGACAGGAGCCCACAAGATTCCTCACGTGCTTCCTCTGGCCAACCCAGTTTGTTTTCCTGAGGGGTCTTGTTTGCAGTTCAGGGGAATGAGTTGGTGCCTTCCCTGGCCACTGCAAAAGGCATGCAACAGTTGCACTGGTGCTGAGATGCTCAGTATTGCTGTGCCCTTGCAAATCTAGCTCCTACTTCTTCACAAATCCAGCACTGAGATCTCACTCATCCCCTCAGCAGTAGCCATGTGTTTAGAGCACATAGCAACAATGCTCTGATCCATCTACCAGCACTATTTCAGCTTTCATGAGCAAGAATTGTGCAATAAACAAAATGTTAACTGTATCAGAAAAGCTTTGCTCTGCTCAGCTTTCAGCTCTGCACTGTTTATTTTTGTTCAACAACAAAAACAGATGTTTTCCAGTGTCTTTGCTCCATCCTCCAGATGTACCATTTAAAATTTTGTCAGCTTTTCAAAGACACTGCTGATTTTTGGAGAGCAGAAAGAGCTGTGGGAAGTTTGCTATCTGGCACTGGAAATTGAATTTTCTAGGTGCGCAGACCCTTTTTTTCTAATGGACACAACACAGTTAGAGATTCACTTAGGAGTTCTTCAGCGGGTCCCATTGTGGCTTAGGCCTGCAGTACATACTACATACATGTTAGCAAATTGGACTTTGGCCTGAGCAGAAGATATATTAACGTACAGACCACAGCTGCAAGATACACAAATTCTCTGTGTGATCACTTGGATTTCTGGTCTCTCTCTTGATGGGGAGAAAATGTCGTGATCACATGGAAACTTAGCATGACAGGCCACTGTAAAAAACAAATAAAATGGAACCATATTTTCTAAGTGGAAACAGAAACACAATTTACTATCAGATTTTTACTGCAGCTAAACCGCAGTAGCATTACTCTAAATTATACTTATTTTTTTGTGTGTGTGCAAAGAAATAAGGAATGTTTTCTTCTGGTTTGTATTTGTTCAATAAAATCAGAGGTGAAAAGGGTGTGGCTGAATTCTGCATATAGATTTGGAGAGCACTTTCCTCCTGTGTGCTTATTTCATTATGATTCCGTATTTAGCTCGGTGCTCATATCTGTGAAGAACATTTATCTTAACTTATAGTCAGTGTGAATTCAACACTTCTGAAAAAATATGTTTGGCCTTTATACTGACGACATGGGAAAGACTTGTATTTGTCAGAAGATGATAGCCCTGGTAGCTTGGAAAAGCAATCTAGTTACCTCCATATTCTTTTCTCTGACATTAACAGCGCTTCTTTAAAATTCAATTTACATTTATGCATGTTTAGACTCTTGCACTGCAACTTAACAAACTCATATGTCCTGTAAGGCACTGTTCTAGATGGAAACCTGATGAAGGCTTTAATCCTGAACTTCAAATCAATTATTTAATGCATAGCTACATTGTACTGTACATTCAAATCCTTTCTAATAGTAAAGCATAGATTGTTTCTATTCTGCAGTGTGGATTTCTGCTAAGTTTTCTGTATCAACTGTAAAACCAGTATGAAAGAATATAACTTCACAGTTTCATATGAATGTTTCGTTGGTTTCTATATCAATTGTATCCACCAGTTCATTGCTTTTGGCCATACCACCTTGAGGAAAAAACAGCTGCAGGCTGCACTCTCAATCCCCTAATAGATACCCTAGCAGACTTCCAAGTTCAGGAATTAGGTATATGCAGCAGCTGCAGCCCTAAAATGCAGCAAAATTTTCTGACTCTAAACCAGTTCATCAGATAGATTGCCTTAAAATTGGATCTCCATTCATTCTACAGAAATGTGGAAATGTGGTCTTGTTCTGAACTGTAATAAAACATGCCATCTGAAATGCCAAAGAAATACAGAGTGGAAAACAGAGAATCATGATTTGAGAGACTGACCTATGCATTTTTTTGAAACGCTTTCTCTTTTTACAATAAGAGTTACCTGCTGATGACTTGATCCACTGATGTAAGGAGCAAATTTAAAACTAGATAAGGAAATATTTGTTTTATAAAGTGACTCTCTCCTAAGAAAATCAACACTACAAATCATCACAGAAGTCAGACGTTCCTAGAATTATTAAAGGGTAATACAATCACTTCTAGTTACAAGTAGAGATTAAGAAACTCTAGGAAGAGAAACTGGTTTCCAAATACAAGCCAGTTTTGGAGTGACAGAGGAAATATTCCTCCAGAGTAGATCAACCTAGTTCTACCTTTGCACGCTTAACTGCATACTTCTGATTAGTCTGTGGTATTGGCCACTGTCAAACAGTCGTGTCAGGCTGCAAGAGTTGGTTTGGTTCACGTTTTGTAATTGCATATGGAGAATTATGAGCTTATAAACATTAAGGACAGAGTTCCATGAATCTTGATCTTTATCACTTGCTATGGTGAAAGCAGAGCATTCTAAAAAGATGAACATGTATGTCATTACTCATTGCCCAAAATCTAAAATAGTAGGATTGAAAGAGACTTCACATCTCTGCAATATAGACAGTGTCAGCCATTCTCTTCATTCCTGATAAATGTTGGTCTAGCATATTCCTAAAGATCTCTAATAATTACCAGTCTTGACAAGCAGTCTTTTTTTTATCTTCTCTATCCTCCTACTGATGAGTTTTGTTTTTTTCTTATAACATTTAGTGTGCATTTCACTTGCATGCTTCAAGTACTTTATTTCTCCTTCTACACATCTTTTGGAAGTGGAAAAGTTTCAGTTCTCATCTTCTACATAGTAGGTTATTCTGTATCTGAATATTATTATGCTGTCCTTCCCGTTAACCTTCCTTTACCAAATAAACACTCTGTTCACTTTCTTCCTCTCAGCTATGTGAGGCAGAGTGCTTCAAAAGGTGTTTCTCACCAATCAATTTTTATGTCTTATTTGTATAGTGTTTGACTCTTTCTGAAGCAAGCATTGAGATTTTTCTTATTCCAAACCTCAGTGTGCTCATTTCAGTACAAGAAAAGTTAGCATGAAAAGTGACCAACTCTGTACTGTCAGGTTTGGTACAAACCTGACTGAAATCAAGACAAAGAAAACCTTCACTTTCCCTGGCTTGTGAGTTAAGTCCCCACCAATGAAATAATTCAATTTTCTAGTAGAAACAGCATAAATGTTTTTAAGGAAAACCACTCCACCAGCTGTTTCCTTTGCCCTCTTACCCCACATCTCAGTTCCAAATATGTTTCAAGTTGATCACGTTGTTACTACAGAGATTCTTTGTATGTTTATTTTTGTCTTTGTAAGTGGTATGTTATCTAAAGAATCTAATTTACTGGAGAAGCTGAGTTCCCTTAAAACTCTTTTCCAATAAATGATTGTCTTATCAACAATTATAATGACATTTACCATGTTTCATTACAATAAAATTTTCAAAGAGTGGGGGAAAAAAAGGTTGATGGATGCTAAGTGAAGTAAGGGTTGTAACATTCCTGTATTTACCAGAATAAATCAAACATGATTGTTCCTTTCCTTGTGAACAAGCCATTGGAAAAGTGAATTTCAAAATGCATTTCTCTCTGTATGCATGGAAAATGTTTTAATATACATGCAGTATAATTAAACAAAACATAATCATAACTTTGCCAGTGTCATCTCTCTGCTTAAGATCTTTTTCACAGCGGTAGTAATATTAACGGTAAGACCATCCCATGTCTAGGGAGAGGTACCATCCGGAGCCAGGTAGTGGAGTGGGGCCTCTCTTTGGAAGGCAGGTAATGACAAACATCATCATCATTATCATCATCATCCTCATGACTGGCACCTGAATAATCAGATACTGGAAAGGGGTCCAACATGTTTGTTCTAAGCAGCATTAAGCTCTATGCAGGCAGAAAATAAAGACCATCCAGTACACATATGCTACGCCACCGTGTGTTGTGCTGACCTACCCAGTGATCAGATATGTGGAGGTAAGTAGTAGTGAGAGCAGGAGAAAGTAGTCTGTCACCCCTTTGGCCATTCTTGTTTGACAAGTCAGTCCTCTTTGCACCCTTCTTTCTTCTGCTTTTTGCTCAAAAGTCAGTTCCAAACAAAAGGAAAACACAATTCTTAAAGCAGGCAAACAATAAATGTGCAAAAAATTATGATCACTGAATTAATTTATATTTAGACAAACCAGCCCTAATATCCTAGAACATAATATCCTAGAAAGCAGACAGAAAACATCTACTGTTAAGCCATTCCTTGACATTTTTGCTGAATTTTTTCCCACTTTGTTTCCCTTAATACCTGAGAAATTTCCATCTATTCAAGTAACAAGCAATTTGAGAGAGACATAGAAGTTAACTCTATTTCAACTAAATACCTAATGTTTTAGATAATTATTCAAAGCTTATCCAAACAATTTGAGCCTCTTCAGTCAGAATCCCTGGCTGGAAATCTCAAAAGAATATGGAGGCTGTCTTGTGAGATGTCCAGTTCTTCCTGTTTCTGGTTAATATTTTGGCCTTTCTGTGTTCCTGTCTCAGAATTTTGGCTTTTATCTGTTCCTGTCTAGGTATTTTGGCTTCCCTTGGTTTCTGTCCTAGCTGGAAACAAAAAGCACAGATCCATGTGAAAATGAGAAATACTGAAAATTGTAGCTAAGCTGAATATTTCATATTTAATTCTAAAAGATTTTAAAACAAGGAATAATTGTGTTACCCTTTGGGTTTTTTTCAAACTCGCATGCTTCTCTCTACTATAAAGGCTCCCAGAACTGTTACCTTGTTAATTTGTGACAGTCACGCTGCATTACTTAGCAACATCTATTTTGTGATGATTAAACCTTCAAAAAGATGACACTTGAAATCAGCTGCACTTTTCTGAGAAAGTAATTGATCAATGTCTTCAAGGGGAAAAAAGGGAACAGAAAAAAGTGGGTCAAGAGATTTCCTACATGAATTTTTTGGGATAATTAGCGGGTTAGAGTTTCCTTGCAACAAGCGGGTATTTTCCAGCTGGCCAAGGGCAGCAGTGATTTCAGATCCAGCATGTCTGATGAGTTTCTAATGAAATCCAAATATGTCTGCCGTGGCTTTCTACAAATAGAGAAGTCTGCGCTTAAACCCTGGAAGGCTTTAAAGCATGAACACTTCTGTGTCAGCTTGGAGGTTTTGCAAAGGTTTGCAAGAAAATAACTTCACAACAGTCCAACAGAATGGCTATCAGAACTGCTTGTTTTCCTCATCCCACTTGGACATATCTCCAAAAGCACCCAATCCAGCTCAATTGGAAGGTTGGCTCATAGGCTCGTAGGACATGAAGCTTTCAAAAGTAGCTGCAGTTGGTGAACTCTAGTGATTCTGGGAGGGTCCTTCAGATGTCAAAGAAGAGTTTATCTCAGATCCTGGGAGCTCCCTTTAGTGAGGAGTGGCCAAATGAATAAGGGAGGAGATGAGGGATTAAAAAATAAATCATATTACTGTGAAAATGTAGCAATAGCCTGTGGACTCAGATATTTCTAGTATTTATAACATCATTTCCAAAAATTTAAAGACCAGCTGCAAAGCTTTAGGAATGGACAAGTAAACCAATAAAATGAGACTAAGTACTAATGTGAGGCCACCCAGATTTTTTCCCTCAGTAGTTACCAAAGTAAATGTAGGATGCAAGAGTAGGTGTGTCTTCCCAGAAATGTATCCTGTCTCAAGCAGGGATTCCAGGCACCATCCAATGATAGCCACTGCTGTCCCAGCTGTATGACTTGGAAGCTCTGAGCAGAGCAGGAAGTAAGATGGAAATAGCAGCTGTGCTTCAGAAGCTGACAGGAGCTGCTGCCTTGCAGGAGGAAGAGAGCAAGGCAAGAAGCAGACAAGCAAGTTCAGCCCCTGCAGGCTCCTCCAAGATGGCAGAAGCTCCATGGCGCTCTTGCCTGGCAGGCCAGTCTGTGCTGAACTCCTAAGAGTTCTTAAGTCCCTAGTTTCACACGCAACAGTTTAAACACTGCAGATGGCCCTTTGGAGCCATTAGATTCTCCATATGATCATGTATGAATAAGCTAGCCCTTTGCTATTAGCAAGACTTCAGAGACCAAGTGCCACTCTCTGGAAATTTCACCAAAAGACAAAGGCATGCCCATGCTCTTAGACAAAAGTAGCCTGCAGAAAAGTGGTCAGAACTTCAAAATTTTGATTTTCTTGGAAATGTTTTGTAGCAATGAATGTAAGCTAGCATGATAATCAACATGCAAGAGTTTTGTTTGGCTACATAATAAAGAGCTACTTAATATTATTAGCAATAATATAGTTGGTTGGATGGTCACACCTAGAGAGCTGTTACCAATAGCTCAATGTCCAGGTACATCACCATGTTGATGACAGGTGTTCCTCAGGGATCAGTATTGGGACCAGCACTATTTAACATCTTTATTAGTGACATAGACTGTGGGATTGAGTGCACCGTCAGCAAGTTTGTGGACACCAAGATGAGTGAAGCAGTCAACATGAAGGAGGGAAGGAATGCCATATGGAGGGACCTAGAAAGGCTGGAGAGTTGGGCCCATGTGAAACTCATGAAGTTCAACAAGACCAAGTGCAAGGTCCTGCACCTGAGTTAGGACAATCCCAAGCACAAATACAGGCTGGGAGATGAGTGGATTGAGAGCAGGCCTGTGGAGAAGGACTTGAGGATACTGGTGGATGAAAAGCTCAATGTGAGTCAGCAACATGCTCTTGTAGACCAGAGAGCCAATAGTATCCTGGGCTGAATCAAAAGAAGCATGGGAGAGAAGTGATTCTTCCCCTTTGGTTTTATGAGACCCCATTTGCAACACTGAATTCAGCCCTAGGGCCTCCAGCATGAGAAGAACACAGACCAGTTGGAGGGGTCCAGAAGATGGCCACAAGGATGATCAGAGGGTTGGAGTACTTCTGTTAAAACAGGCTGAGAGCTAGGGTACAGCTAGAGATGAGAAGGCTCTGGGAAGACCTCATAGCAGCCTTCCAGTACCTAAAAGGGGCCTGCAGGAAAGATGGGTAGGGACTCTTAATCAGAGATTGTAGTGATAAGACAAGAGATAATGGTTTTAAATTAGAAGAGAGTAGATTTAGATTAGGTGTTAAGAAGAAGTTGTTTATTATGAGAATGGTGAGGCACAAAAACAGGTTGCCCAGAGAAGCTGTGGATGCCCCATCTCTGGAATTGTTCAAGGCCAGATGAATCAGGCTTTGGGCAATTTGGTCTAGTGGAAGATGTCCCTGCCCGTGGCAGGGAAGTTGAAACTAGATGGTCTTTAAGGGCCCTTCCAACTTAAACCATTCTACAATTCTATAATATAATATACCAAAAGGCAGGCAAATTCTACAAAATGAGAATTTGGGCTCCACTGAACAGTTCTGTCCTGGCTGTAAGCAGGCCAGGACACCATTCACACTGCAAAGCCTGGTGGTGCAAAACTCAGTGCAGAGGGAATGTACATCAATATTTAATTATTATGATCCCATCATTGGAGGAGTTAATTGTTGGCACTGGAAAGCCATTTTCTTGGATGAAAGAAATCTCTCTCAGGAATTGTCTGCACAGTTTAATTATTTGTGCATTCATATGTTACTGGTGTCAGCACAGAAGAAGAATGAATTGTTCAGTGAGAATAGTATGGATTCCTCATTGTTATGATGGTTCGTCTCCTAAGGTGATGGGTATTTTATGCTTTTCTCCACCCCTCTCCTTTAAAGATTTTCATGTATATGAATCACCCATTTAAAAAAAAAAAAAAAAAAAGGAAATGGAAGGAAGGGAGGGAGGGAGGATGGGAGAAGGAGAGAAAGAAAAAATTAACATTCAAGTGAAAATCTGAGTAAGCAAATGCTTTTGGCTCTAACATGCATGGAAAGTTTATTCTGGAGCCAGAGGTGGTTACTCTGACCATAATTTTACACAGACAATTACAAGCAGTTATCTTAGTGGGTTCATACCGTTTTAATGTGAAGTACTTTAGTGTTTTACTTTTTAGTATTTTTCAATAAATAAAACAGAATGGACTCCAATGGTACATGCTGCCAACTACTTTCTTAATCACTGCTCTTAACAGAGAATAATTTATAATGATCAAAGATAAACTAAAGTATTACACTCCAAGAAATGTGACCAGGTTTAAAAGTTCATTTTATGAGGTAGATAATCTTTAATATTTTTTTCAGGACTCGTAAATTTGATTGCTTTTTCCTTAGTTCTTTAATTGTTAGAAGGGCAGAAAGTTTAGAAATGCAGTTTCATCTGTATTCCCAGGAGTTTTTAATCATTGCTCCTTATAGCTGTAAGATCACAGGCCAGTATTCATAGGCTCTGAGCATATATTTGCAGCCATAGCATCTGTACTGGAAAAGACCTACTTAACACTTGTCCATCAAAAGGTAAACTGAGCATACGATAAATTTTCCTCCCATTCTATGAAGGGCACAATATCCAATCTGTTCAATGTTAGCTGCTAAATATTAACACAATGAAAAGGATAAAATTGGTTGCTGTTTTTTTTTTTTTTCTTCTAGAGAAAATGCACACATAAAACAAAGAGTTCCTAACTGGCCAAGAGGCAAAAGCCAGCACTCATGTTTTCACATTCGGTTTCCCATCAACTTCCCATAAAGTGTACTGGGGAGGTGAGGTGTTCCCATGCCCATGCCCTTGGTTTGATCTCCGCTGATTTCTCCAGTTATGCTGTCAGTACACGGAAAGACAAAGTATTCCGCTCCATGTAATTGGTTAAGCATTCATTTCACTCAGTATGTGACGCGTTTCTTCAAAATACATAGATTCAAAATACATAATTTTGAATTGCTCTGTCTTGTTTCAATTAATTATTCATACATTTCACTTCTATTTAAAGACATCTTCTTAACCTCCCCTTGGGTGACCTCATGTGTTTTTAATGTCCTGCTAAATGATGCATTAGTACATGGAGGGCAAGAAGAGTTCAGCATTTCTTTCTGTTTAGGAAGAAGATGCAAGAAAAAATTGAAAGCTCGGATATTTCAGATTTTCAGCCATGGCTGTATTGTATTTAACCCTGAAATGTAATGTAAAGAATTCAAGTTACATAGTTCAATAGAATAAAAATTCAGAGGTCAAGAAATAGGACAACAGCTATTAAATGGAGAACTTCCATGTCTTCTAAACACTAGAATAGCATCTACAAAAATAAAACACTTAAATTCACAGCTTTTATCAACAGTAGAACCTGAAACATATTAGAAAGGAGAGGTAGTACATCATCCTCATTTCTGTGTATATCATGAACAGTGATATAATGAACAATGCTGCAAGTTCAATGTAACAGCACATAAACAGTGAGTTAATTGGTGAATGAGTACCTGTGAAGCTGTGTCTATGCCATACAAGGTTGGAAAACATAGTATCACCTGAGGTTGTCTGCTTCTAAAAATTTTACCTACAATTTAAGCCAGGACTTACACTTCAGGAACATGAGGGATGTGTTGTCCTGTGAGAGGGAATATGATCCAAGAGAAGACTCTATCCATGCAGTGTGAGGGCAATCATTTAAAAATTCTAGTCTTTGCAACTGGGTACAAAATGCAAAAAAAAAGTGTCATTTTTCTGATTATTCATTTCTCATTATTCACACATGATGCCATTTAATGTCAACTGCTATAAGTAAGCTCAGGGAGCCTACTGCAACAACTCAATGGAACTTCCCATTGCCATTATTCCCATTTTCATTTTTAGGCATGTGGGGTGTGCTGAATTGTTTAAACAGCATACAAAGCAAAAAGTGATATCTTCACTTTCCTTGGGATGTTAGGGGGGTGGGGGGATAGAACAGGAGAGCAGAGATGAGAGAAAGGGAGTGAGATTATGAGGTTAATTAGGTCAACAGTTAGTGACAAACACTCTTGTGGCACCTGTGGGAACCAAGACTGATCAGGTATTTCAGAGCTCAGAAGCACGAGGCATTTGGCAACTTCTGAGCTCTTAATTCAATTGATTATTTTCCAAGAGCTTTTCAAACTGATGACCTTTCTGAACTTAATTAGACGGCAGGAATCAAAAAGAGGACACTGGAGGATTTTAATAAAAGGAATTGAATTGTTTCTTCATCTTCACAACCTGGGATTTATGAGGGAATTGCACTGGCTTTGTAGCAATGTAAAATAAATAGACATTAGATGATGACAGGGAAAATAGAATTGCTGCCAAAGCTAAAAAGAGCTTGGCAAAAGAAGAAAGAACTACTTTGTAGTCATTCTTTACTGTACAAATCTTTTCATAAGGCACAGAAAAGAAATATATAGAAATAATGGACCCTTGCTAAAAGATGAAAAGGACTTTCTATAGATTACATTTTTCACCAGCAAAGGATAAGTTGCATCTCAGTTGCTACAAAATCTTATTGTTCTTTTTAGCCATTGAGAAAACTGATTACAGCTCATACGGGGCATTTGCAGTCTGAACTTTTAACATCAGAAATAAATAACTGAAAAAAGAGGTCAGGAAGAGAACAAAGTTGTTATGAGCATAAATACATTAAAGTGATATCAGTCAAACTCCATTCTCATACATTTCCTTTCTAAATTTGCCTTTCTGAACAGGGCAGAGTGATTTTTCATAGTGAACTTCTAGTAAAACTAGGTTTCCGTGCTTGATAGCATTAAAATACGTTCATATATTGAAAGTTTCAATATTTGAACATTCAAAGAAATCAGAGATAGAAGAAGCCCTCTCCTACATGGCTTAAGATGTTTCCTCTCCACTTGTATTTATTCAACACCAAGATATAGTCTATATTCAGTAAACTTAATAGCTAAGATATAAAGTACTAGAAATACCTTCATCCAAGCTTATAATTTCTTCTTACAGCTTAAATCATAAGACAGGATAGCTAACAGCAAGTATCACAAGGACAGCTGAAATGTGGCTTGTCCTGCTTCCGTGTGCAAGCACCTGAGATGCGTATAACAAAACAGGTCTAAAATGCACCGGATCACAGCAATCCCGATGCCACATGCAATCACATTTCACTATGGCTCCTTCAAGAGCACTCAGTTGGGTCCCAGTAAGGTGAAAATTGCCCATTTTTGCATGAGATCAGGATGATTTTAATTTCGCACTTGTATCACTTTGAACCTGTCCCACACTTTATTTCATTCCAACAAAAATTTTAAAAGCAGTGGAAGCCTCAAAGACAAATAAATACCTAGAAGTTTCATGGAATTCCTAGAGGTATTTATAGGCCCATTTCTTAGAGGTTTCATGAACACTACCAATTACTAGAGAAAGGAGCCAAGTCCACATTTCTCCTTTACTTGCCACAAAACAGCAAGAGGTTTTACCGCTGCATTTATCCAGTTATGAAGTTGGTTTACTTTTTACAGTTTATTTATAGAATCATAGAATGGTTTGGGTTGGAAGGAGCCTTAAAGATCCTCTAGTTTCAATGCCCCTGCAACGGCCAGAGATCTTTCCCACTAGACTGGGTTTCTCAAAGCCCCATCCAACCCGGCCTTGAACAGTTCCAGGGATGGGAAGTCCTTCTCCACAGGCCTCCAATCCACCATGACATATCAACATTATATATCATCCTGAATCTAAAACTGACAGTGTGCTCCCCCTCCACACACAAAATTCCTCCTTCAGCCTAGCTGTTGCTGACAACGAGATGCCTAACGCCTCACACAGACAGACGATGAGATTCCCAAGAGCTTACATGGGACTGATAACAATCAAAGTATCAAGTATTATCAAGACAGATAACAATCACAACAGTTTCTCAAACCAGGATCTCAAACAGAGCAGACACCTGGTTCAACAGGTGCCAAATGAGCATGTGCTAAATCCTATGACTATGAGCCAGTCATCTTACACCATAAACAGGGATCCTTGAGTTCTCCTGTATTGTGGCTGGCTGTATGGCAGGATTTTTCCCTGAGAAGGGATGTTTCTTGAGGTTACGCTTACATAGCAGTCCCCTACACCTTGATATCACGATGCCTTTCTGATACGCATTTTTAGTAAGTAGCTAATAGTTTTAAGCTTTGTTAGCTTTGCTAAGATTATATGTTAAATTGTGTAGATATAACTCTTCAGACACAACCACTGATAAAGTCTGGGGCCAGGAGTGGATTCAGCTGTATCTAGACTACTTATCCCCATGGTTCAAGCAGTTTAGAGAGCAAGTGGGCCCTTTCTGAACCTTGTGGCTCAACTGGAGGGTCTCCTGGACAAATGTGCTTAACTTTATCCTCTGTGCTGTAAGTAAACAAGTGTACCTTGCTATCTTGAATTTTGTTAAGTCTCTGCTTTATTTATATGATTAATCTTTGTTAAATAACTATATTTTACCCATAAACATATTCCTACTTCTCTCTTAAGAGTGTTGTAGTTTCCATCCACAACAAAAAACCTGTTACCATACCAGCTATTAGAAAGAGAAATAACTCTATCCCAGCAAAAAACTGGGACAAGATTTTTCATCAGTTCAGTAGATTCCTGTAACTGCAAAAGATAAAGACTAATACATTTTGAGTCTCTGATATTTTTCCTTCAAAATCTGTAATCTTCACTAGGAAGTTAGTGTAAATGATCAGAGAAAAGGAAACCATCTGTCTGCTGTGTCCATTGCTATAGTTAACAACTAAACTGTGACTAACCATAAAGAATAAATATTAATTTGTCGTTTTTCCTATAGAAAACATTTGCAGTTGTATATTTGTTTCATTACTCTTGTTCTAGTATGTGTAAATCATTTCAGAACATATTCTGTCTCACCCTCAAATTCCTTAAAAAAGTTTTTTCCCTAATCTGGAGCATTAAGCATCTTAAAACTTATTCCATGTGAATAATATTATGAGCGACCAGCAGTTGTTCAGATATATGTTAGAAGTGAGAAAACACTAGAAAAAGCATGGTGTAGATGTACTCTGAGAAGTGGAACAAAGAACAATTCAGCTGCTGTGGGAGAGAGTTTTTAATTCAAGACTACTTAAAATTTGAATCTAGAAATAAATTGTAAGTTAGCTTAAGTAAAGTCTGTTTAATTTTAGACACTTAATTGTGTTAACTAACTTAGATGTTTGTCCTGCTTTGGCTCTCTCTACAGTCAATATAAAGATCAATGTAAATGCTAGGTGAATTTTCTCTCCAATCTGTGTCTCAGTCTCACTCTCCTTTTCTCTTGTTTGCAAAGTCCAAGGATGTCCGTGTCCACCAAATGTTTGAACTCATATGAGATGGGGTATTAACCTGAATACCAATTATGAAGGACATGGAGGTGAAAATCAGGAAGAGTTTTCCACTTGCTTTATTAGCTTATTTTCTTGACCAAGAAAACTATTTTTTTTCAGTTGTTGAAGAGGGAATACCACCTAAGTGAAAGGCTATTTACTGTTCTATAGTAATGGATTTAATATTTTTATTAATCTTTTACTGTTCTCTTTTTGGGGAATCACTTGGAGGCAGCAGTATTACAGTAATTGAGAACATTTGTTGCTGTGTTTTAAAAATACATGTAAATGATATAAAAGTAGGGCTAAAACTGAAGAGAGAAAAGCCATCATCTTGGAGATGACAAGTTGCAAGTATAATGAAAGAATGTAGCACTGTGAAATGTGGGAACACAAATCATTATACAAACTTTGTAAAATCTTGGTCTACTGAAGTTGAATAGGCTTTGCCATAAACTCTATTCAATTTTATATCTTTCTATGGGGATTTTGTATGATATAAAGTGGAAAAAAGTCAAAGTGGGTAAAAAATGCATAGATTTGTACACTAACAAAATTCTTCTTGATTCTTGTAGACAATGTATTTAGCCATTTTAGTATTCCTTCTGTGATTAACTTTCTTAAGAATTAACTGTGTTATTCTATTGTACATATTTTAAAAAGGTTCTCATGAGAATGATGAAAGCTTTTCTCACATAAGAGCAGGTGATTATATGGCATGGTTTTGGAAATAAGGATGATCACCCTCAGTAGAGCCCAACACCTGTTAATATAGAGGGGCTGTTAAAGGGGATCTCCAGGTATTACATTGCAAGCTGTCATTTTCAGTAGTACTGGAGGTATCCATTGATGTAATGGTCTCAGGAGACAAGAGGGCTTAAGTAGTTTTTTGAGATGTGAGGGTATTGACCTGACCTACTCACAGCAGTTGGATTGTTGGGAATGTTGATTCATGATTTTACAAAGGCCTCACTATTCTTATTCTCCAGAGTGATTATACACCTGACAAATGGTAAAAGCAACATTACTGGACCTCAGAGAGGTATTTTGCTTTTAATGTATGCCATTATTAAGCCTGATAGCCTCTCTTACTGCTGTTTTGATAGCTGCTTGCTGTTTAAATGAGAGCCCCATGTTTCCTGACAGCTCATGTGCAGGTGGCCCCAGTCTCATTCCAAACAAGTTGAGCAGAAATCTGTCTTTGTGAGATGGTGTAGGAGAAAGGTGTGGGTCCACGTCCTCCCAAGTCCAAACAGAGAATTTCATCTCATCACAGAGAAAATGACAGAACAAAGCCCAGGGCAAAGATGCTTGCAGGCATCCCCACTACACTGGCTTACTTGATCTGGGCTTTAAGATGGCAGGACAATGTCTTGGAGTCTTTCTGTTAAAGGGTGTGATATGTTACGTCTGCAAGGATTTGAGGTAAAAAGTATTAATGTAATTTATGCTGTCTGTTTTGCAAACAACAGCCATAAAAACTGGATGCAGCTATCACCATACTGAGTTACTACCTAGTAACCTGACTAGGTTAGGAAAGCCCATTTCATGGTTCCATTGCACTATATGAATAATACTAATGCTGAATAAAAGTGACCTATGCTAGGAGACAAAAGCTCTTCATATGTATGTTTCATTAGAATCTTGACGAATATTTGGCAGTGAAACAGAAGAATTGTCCCTTGATGTGTGAATGTGTACATATGTGGTTTAAAAATGTTTGGCTTGAATCTCAAGGGCTCTTCGGGCTCCACTAAAGAGCCACAAAGCAAGCATTGACCTTCTGAGGACTCTTTTGGGTAAAGTAGTCATTTCTAGGGGAGTTATGAGACTTTGGCTCACAGACCCAAAGAACCACTTCCTGTTGAAGATACTCTGCTACTCAGGAGTCTCATCACCACCACTATTGCTTCCAGCAGCTGTGCTTTTGAACAAATGAGCTCTCCTTCAGTAGGTATTTAGCCTCTGCCAAGTTTTCAGCATCTGGACAAGTTCAGCCCACAGACAGCAATGTGAGCTCCAGAGACGGAAAAAAACCCTCTGCTGTACTCTTCTCAGAAATATTTAGTATTTGCTAGTTTTAGGAGATTGTCCTTTCCATACATGGAGTCTCTGAATCACACCTCAGTGATGCTTTGGTCTCTCTATTAGTTATTTAGGAAGCTTGGACATTTATCTCTGCTTTGAATTACTGTGTTTGCTACAAGCTACTCACCTTTAGTATTGTGGCATGTAAGCCAAGAATATTAAAGTGGGCACTTTGAATCCTATGAGCTTTAGCCACAGGAAAGACAGTTGGTTCTCAGAGAACATTTTGAGAGAAGTAGCAAGTACTTGAAAGCTTGTAAGTAAACCTGGAGAAGAAGTTTACTACCAGCCTTGTTAGAAGTTTGTGGATAAAGAGGTACAATATTTAAAAAGGTTAAAAATCATGAGAAACTTACCTGAATGATCATCGTCCATCAGTTACAGTCACATCACAGTTCTGATTCATTGATTGTCTAGAGCTAATCATATATTCAAGTCAGATATCTAAGTACATAGTCATCATTATATCTCTGCTCTAACATAAAACCATGTCAATGAAGAGTGAGAAGTCAGTTTCAAAAAGGAAAAGTAAGGTAATATTTTAAAAAGCATTTTTGCAGTGATTTAATTTTGCTCCAGGTGAAGCTAAAGGTAAACTCACTAATGCTTTCGAAGCGAGCAAAGTTAGAGTATCACTTATCAACTTAAGAAGTCCTACCCAACATATTCTTCATAGGTAAAAGTTGTAGCCTCATTAGGTTCCCTTGAAAAATATTGACTGAAGTAAAGATGAAGAGACTTTTAAATCTTGTCTTTCTGAGTAACTCCACGTTCCCCTCACTGCGGTAGCTCAGTGAGCAGTTTTTTTATGTAGGTCTGACTCAACCTACATACGAGATGAAGATCAGAGGCAAAAGGGGGTTAAAGGTCTGAATCCCACAGTTGTACACATGAAGTTACCTCTGATTGTAAAAGAATGCCCTTCAGTGTAGGTTTTAAGGCCAGAAACAATACTACAAAGACTTTGCATAGTCCTGTGTAGAACTCAGACACAGCATCCCCTTAGCCTCAATCCTGAAACACCTGACCACATAGGCCATTATGGTCCCATGGGAACTTGTTTTATGTAGTGGAAAAGGTTTGGGAGAGATGGTGAAGCTTCTGTGATATGATTTCCATTACCTTAGCACTTGTGTGTCTCAGCTAAAGCCAGGAGCCCATCACAATAAATGGCAGGAGAAATGAAAGGTCTTCTGACTGTTTACAGTGCAAGCAGCCAAGACCACCAAATAGCAGGAAGATAGTTCACTCATGCTGTCTGTAAAGTCAGTGCCAATGCTCAATCAGAATACAGCCCACCATGTGCTTGCTGCTGTGAGAAGATTATTTTTCCCTTGCAGTACTGCCTTGGGATTTGTAAATGTAAATATACAGAAACTGAACAAGGGTAACTGTACTTCATCACGTAACTCCATTCACACTTGAATTTAGCCTTGCTTTCATAGGTGTTTTCCACCATTTTCATTCTAAAAAGCCATTAAAATAAAGTATACCACCACCTCTAAAGGCTAAATATATATATAAGAAAAACTTTTTGTCCCATCTCTCCAAAATGTCAGAATCACAATTTTTCCTTTCTTATTTTGCTTGAAAGCATCATTTTGCCAAGACGCCTGGTTCACAGGCCCTTTGACAGGAACACCCTGTTACTCTTCTTCAAAATGTTCAGCTTTCTTCCACTGAGTCTACAGGACTCCTTTGTGTGATGAGCTCTTCTTGTGATTTTCCCGTTCAATACTGGGCCTTCTGCAGGAGATGGAGGTCTAATTGCCTTGACTGTGTTCTGAAATCAGACTTTGTCCCTAATCATTGCAGGGGAGTTAGATTAGATGACTTTTAAAGATCCCTTCCAAATCAAATGATTCTATGATTAAGTCCCGATTATCATCTTTTTGATACCAAGGTGAACCAGGGGAGGGACAAAAGAGAGAAGCAGTGTTTTTGGTGAGAAGCCCCATAAATGTGTTCAAAACTTGACTTACACCACCCCTGGTGTATTGAGAAATCACAGATTTTCTATGAGGACCAAAAAAAACCCTGAATGGAAAAGGATTTTTTTGTTTTGTTTTTAAGAAAAAAACCCTTAATCTTTCCAGAGGATGCTTAGAGGAGAGTATACAGAATGAGGTACTCAAGAAGGTATGTTGCAATGGCCTAGCCCAGGACAGCAATGTTGCCACACACAAAGGGGCTCCTATACTGCTGTCCTCTGGCTAGAGGGTAGGGACTTCCAGCTCACATACAGTCTCTTCGTGTACACCCATACTAGTAAAGCAAACAGAATGAACACATAGACATCTCTGCTGATTCACTGCTAGCACACTACACTCTACAGGAAACCATACAGTAAATGAACTCCCTTCTGTATCCATAGTGTTAGGTTATCCATATTGTCAGGTTCTGCGCCAGCTTGCATTCCTGGTCACTGTTCAAGGGAGAGCACAAGGCAGGGACTGTTCCCAAAAGTCAGGATAGATGAGTCCATTATGTTGAGGAGAGGTAAAGAGAGTTTAGCCATGTGGATGCAAGCCAGTCCCTTTGCTCTCGTTCACCCTGCCTGTGCTATGTGGTAGAGGTTTTAAACATCAACAAGAAAATTTTGAAGGTAAAACAGCCTGGATGCTGGGAGGTAGCAACCCATACCCACTCTATAATTAGGTCATTACCAGTTCTTAATAAATGTTGCCTTCTATTTTATAATTAGGGTCATTTCTGTTTTACAGAAAACTCTCTTCGTGGCTGCATGTAAACCTCATTGCTAAGCTTCCTTACATTTATTATTTTTTTAAAGTATGCAGCTGTTTCAATTGTTGTCAGGCCTGCGTTTGGGGATTATCACTTTTATTTCTGATTAAAATATCTACATGGTAATGTAATTGAAACAATAGTTCCAAAGTAAATGCATTGGTTGTGGTTTTCATTATCAGGGTAATCTTCCTCTCTCCCTCACACCCAAAGCAGTGAAATCCTTCCCTCTCCAGCAATATAAAACCACATCAATTTGCACAGCAGATTTTAAACGGTTTACTGCTCACTACCCATTAAACTATTTTACAAACAACAATGGGACAGGAAATAACAAAGCATGCTCTTTGAATTAATACTTGGGCTAAAATACTCAGACTTTCACTGTAGTCCATAAACTGCTCCAGCTGGGTGTTCACAGTTTATGACATTTTGAGAACCGTGCTTCTCAGCAAAATTAAAACCTTCTTCAGATTTGGGGACCTACTGCAGCCACGTGGACTCTGCTGTGCAGAGGAGGCCACTGAGGTGCATAGTGTTGCTACATGATGCCAAAAGCCAAGGTTGCTTTTGAAGAGGCTGCTGAAGAGAAGCACTCCCAGCACATGAGAACAAAATGGAACGTTTTGTAAATATAAAGAAATCAAAGGAGGAGCTGCTGACACCGATGCTACGAAGACGAACATTGCATTGGGATGTGGCATCTCCCACCTGAAATAGTGGATGAGTACTGCCACCTCTTGGATAGATGCTAACATGACGGTGTCCGGGAGAAGGCTGATCTGTAAATGAGGTCATGGACATCGCTGAGTTGCCTACTAGTGGGTGTGAATGAGCTACAGGGGAAAGGGGTCATTTTGTCCCATATTTAGATGCTAAATACTAAGTGCTTACTGGCTTGGTGTGTCCCATCTGCCATGTCAGAGGCAGTGCCCTAAGAAAGGTGTCAGAAAAAACACTTTGGGAGTCACTGTCTCACTACGAGAGCAAGCAGAAAACTCAGTTGATGTAAAACAATCCCTACAGTCTTCCAGTGCTGGGTTTATCCCAAGGCAATGACATTTGTGAAGAGATTTATGTTATTTTGTTATATTGTGATGGAGTCCTTCCAAAGGAATAAATTACGTATCAGCACTGCACTGATGCTAGGCAGGTAATGATAGTCTCAGAGGGGACTCAACAACATCTTGCAAACATCTGTGGTCATTTGTGTGAGTGCCAATTAACCTGTGGTGATCTGGTAGATGAAGGAGGCTGTCTCTGGATTCTGGCATTTAAGAAATCTTTGAGAAAAAAGAGGATGTTTCCAGGCTCTGGCGGAGGAACTCTTTAGGTTCTTCATGGAAAACAAAAAAAAAAGTATGATGTTCTGTGCTGCACTGCAAGCCACCACATGTCCAGTCATAACTAGATGACGTAAGCACAGGGAAGACTGGTACAGCAAGAGCATGGAGATCATAGAATCATAGAACGTCCCAAGTTTGAAGGGGCACATTAGGATCATTGAGACCAACTCAATGGATGTGGTCCCATTCTTTTCTCTGCCATTGGCTCAGTGGGTATCTTCAAGGTTTTGCACATATGCTCCAGCCTTCCTGGTAAAGAAAATCTGGTCACTTCATTAAGTCTCTACTGTACACAGATCCTTCTGCTTGAAGTCTTCTCTGTGGTTTGTGTGTGTCAGTAGAACATCATCTTAAATTGTTTAATATAGAGAGTGGAAAATGACTGACTGTGGTCAAAACTATGTTCACTTAAGGCTAAACATGTGTGAATATACAGTGTGTGTGTTAAAATGTATCTATATAGAAATGTGCTACGGAATAAGACTGTACAATGACACCTGGAGTAGTTCAGCAGACTTTATAGCCAAACCATGGGTTCTTCAAACCATGTTTTTAAATGCAATTTTTTTAACCTATTCACTTAAACTATTACTTCAAAACTATTTCTAAGTTCATTTGGAGACCCAGCTGAAGTCAGGATCAAAGATCATCACTAACTGTGATCTTCATAAAATCTTCCCAATTTATTAATCTGCCTCAAGGACGCAGTGGTTTTTAGTCACTCTGTTTGTTGGTCTGAATTAACCAGGCATTTAAAATACTCTTCTGAAGCGAACTCATTAGGCTGGTAAATGCAATTAGAGTTGTTTTTTGAAAATAAGATAACCCATATTGCTGTTTAAATACAAACTAAAGAGAAGAGGTTTAAGTACCTCCTTTTTATTATATTGAGTTTAGTTTTTCTGTCAATTGGCAAAACCTTCAGTAGGGGTTTAGTTCTGCAGAAGGACTCCAGTGTTGCTTGGCTCTTTCTCTCCCCTTGAGTAAAGGTCTTATAAAAAGCTGATCTCTGTGACTGTAAACAGGAAAAAAAATGAGTGTTGGGAAATGCAATAATAGTTGTTCAGAAAAAGCAAGCAAACTGTATCCAGAAAGCACATATGTATTCAGCCTCCAAAACTGCCATGAAAATTAAGCTTTTCAAGATGAGAAATACTTACCAGAGTGGAAATTAAAATTAAAGTGCTGCATGTCCACAGCTTTACACTCTGTAATGAAATAGGAGTCTTTGCAATCCCTTGGTTCTCAGAAATCATCTTCCTTATTTCTGAACTGTTTCATGGTAGCACAACTTAATAGTAGGTTTCCCAGTTTGTTTGGTACATCTGTATAAATAAAATTTGACTTCATAAAATATTTCTGTATTTCAGGCCAACTTACAGAATAATTATAGCATTAAAAACTAAGCTTTTGCAAGAACAGCTCTGGGATATTGTGGAATCACTTGGCTTTGTGAGTGTTGCTGTGAAACATCTTCAGTTTGTCAGTCTATGCAGAGGCAGAACATGTTTAACTAACTAATTTTTACAATATAAATACTTTGTAATAAAGAACGAGGTCATACTTTCATGTTTATGTATCATATACAAATCTCCACTGTATCCTGCTAAGCTTGCGTAATATTTAAATGTATGCACATATCTAAGCTTTAACAGTACTAATTGCCTGATAAAACATTCTCCCAATTCCTATTTCCTCCCCTCAGGAGGCAGGTGTTTATAACACTTACCAAAGAGACAGAGAAGGCATTGTTCAGGCTTAGGAGCAGCGTGTAATCACAGAATCATTAAGATTGGAAAAGACCTCTAAAATCATTAAGTCCAAACTTCAACCCATCCCCACCATACCCTCTAACCACGTCCCTCAGTGCCACATCTCCACGGTTCTTAAACATCTCCAGGGACGGTGACTCCACCACCTCCCTGGGCAGCCTGTTCAAGGCAGTTACACAAACAACTTCACTTTGTAAAGGTTTCTCAGGTTTAATTGAGCTCTTAACAAGCACAGTAAAGTGTGATGGTGATGTGACTGACAAGATTTTACCATATCTTTCTGCACAAAATCCTGAATAATCATGTATTTTGTTCCAGGGCAGACCCGTTTTGACTTCTTTTTCAGTCCAACATTGAAATCATCCTGAGAGCTGGAAAAAGAGTGCCGGAAAACTGCAGGGCCTGTGACTTTCAGTCCTGCAAACAAAAGTTTAGTGCTTTTATCTGCTATGATATATGGTCACTTTCTACTCTTGTTTCAATATAGGGTCCTCATCGTTACTTTGTGTGGTAAGATTAGCAAGTGTGATGGGGCTGCTAACAAACATCAGAAAGATTCTGCTATAACTTTATTTCTGTGAAATACTGTATTAGTTAAAAGAAAACTTGATTATCTAAAACATAATATTTTTGAATTTTTTTCAACAGCAGGGTCACACCTCTAAAGACAGTCACTCAAAGTTGCCAATATATACTGGTGCTCTTCCAGTCTAAGCATCTACATAACTTCTTTCACTATGAAAAGAGAATGCTTCTAGACAAACACACATACATACGTGTATTCCTATCTGCCCAAGTCTGGTTACTGAAAACAAAACAATTTTCATTTATGTACGATTTTCTGCCATTTGAGGCTTTCACATCCCACTGAGCCTTAGCAGTAATAGGAACCAGGCCCTGTGGTAATGAGCGCCACCAAGGAAGAAGCCTGGGGTGAGACAGAGGGTGCTCAGATCCCACCTCAGTGCCTGAACTGAGGTCCAGAGCCTGTGTGTGAGGATGGAGAAAAATGCGCCAAGGGGATCTTTGCATTTCTCTTTGCAGTTACTGTCTGAGCTGTTAAGGTTCAGATGTCACTTGCTGTGGGTCTCCTTCTTATATGCTTGTACATACTAAGTAGTACTGTTAAAATCAGTGCTGTAGGAACAGCATTTGTATAATACTTGGGAAAATCCTACAAATCCCTGTGAGATAAGCATTCCTATTGTTGCCTCTGAGTTGTAGGGGAGGGAATTAGCACAGCAGTGTTAATAGAGACTTGCTGTTCAGAGCCAAGTCATCTGTTGTTTTATTCCCCTTCTAACTCTCCATTGTCCAGTGACTTCAAGTAATTGTATTTCTAGATTCTCTGGTGAATGACCATCAGTGTATGCTGGTCCTTCCCTGGCACAGCATGTTAGATGCCCTCTCCTTTCTCTGTGAAATGGGCAAAAACAATTTTCCACTCCTTCTCTGCTTGTTCAGTCCCTTTCCCTGCCACAATCTCTGAAACCTCTAAGGTAGTGGGCTTGTTCTGTGGTGTCCTGAAATGGTACACTACTGCCCAGGCAATGCTGCATAAGCTCAGGTCGAGCTAGAACTTATGAAGGAGAAACACATCTTGTGTGAGATAGTTGGCTTGAGTAGAGAAACAGTAGTGCCTTTGCTGTAAGAGCTAACTTGCTATCTACGGAGAACAGTTACTGCTGTTTTTCACACTACTTTTCCCTAATCATTGCTGAGATACCTAAAGGTGGGATAAGTACCTCTTTTTGGCTGGTGCTGTAAATCTGCAAAACCTAAGACACAGCAGCGGATCTCCTGAATCATCAGCTCCAGTGCCTTGCTGACACAGGGAACCACATCATATATCTATGTATAAATAAATACACTGGAGAGATGCTGTTCAGAAGAGCTCCCTGTAAAAGGCATGCACACAGCAGAATAGAAATAATGCAACTAGTGGAAGCTGCAGTCAGAAGGAGCTCCTGGCTCTGACCCACCAGACATGAGACATTCTGTGGGCCATATCCACCAAACTAAAATAAGACTGTTCCATTTCAGTTCAAAACTACAGAAGATGGCATATTTCTACCATGACTGGATCATCGATATCTTTCTTTTTTATTTCTATGAGAAACTTTCTAGTCTTCTAAACCTCAGGGGAAAAAATAACTGAGAAGACGATGTCCTGCTGAAATGGAAGGCTGAAATAATTCCCTTAGTATCTCACAAAATATCTCCACAGATAAAAACTTGTTTCTCCACCTTTGAAGTATTCATATTAGAGAAAAAAATAATTAAAAAAATCTGTACTGGAGCTGTAAGTATCAGATTAACACCATTTTGCAGCACAGTGTAGGATTTTTATGTGTGCTCCAAAAGTAATGCCTCTTATTTGTTTCCATGGAAAATATACAAATAGCACAATAATGCTATTTTGTAGAGCAAATTCTCAGCTACCAAACACTACTTTTCAGCATAGTCATCACCCTTAGCTAAGCATTTTTGCCAGTGATGAAAAAGAGCCTGTGTGTTGTGCCTGTGAATTCTGCACCAGTGGAGGAGACCCTCTGTTTCACAGCTGCTATGACATAGTTCATAGCATAGTTGCTAACAAAATGTTGCCCACACAGTCCATCTTTCACTGGCCTGAACAGTTGGAAGTCAGAAGGCAACAAATCTAGACAGTACAATGGGTGTGGTAGAACAATCCAGTTGAGGCTGGCAAAATGCTCCACAGTCTTCAAACTGGTATGGGGCCTGGTGTTATCATGATGCCTGAGTTTAGAAATTCAAGCCTTCACCTCAGTCAGCACTGCAATGTAAAAGTAAGAGTTGATGGTTTGTTTGGGTTCCAGCAAATCCAGAGGGATCGCTCCTTTCCTATCCCAAAAGACAGTGCACATCACTTTACCCACTGAGGGCTACATCTTGAGCTATTTCTTTGATAGATAACTCACAATGCCACTCAATGAACTGTTTTGATTCTCACTAGTAGTGGTGACACCACATCTCATCATTGGTAATGATGCAATCTAGGAAACTTTCACCTTCAGCCTTATATTGGTTAAATAGGTCCTGACGAACTTGCATATGGTGTTCTTTCTGTTCCTGTGGGAGCATTTTTAGCACTCAGCTGGCACAAACTTTGGGATATTCCAGTGTTGCCACCCTCATTTCCAACACATTGAAGCTAAGTGCAGAGCTCCCTAGTCATAATATGATGATTCACGTGGATAAACTGATTGAGATACTCTTCATTTTGTAGAGTGACAGCTGTGCATGACCATCCAGAATGTGTCTTGTCTTTCACATTGCAGTTGCTAGTGCTGAAATGCACCCCTCACCACCTTACTGTGCCCATATCCACTCTTCACTCTCTGTAAATGTTTAGCAAGTTTTAATGAATCTTAATGAGTGTATTTTTTTTCCACGTGGAAGAATTCAGTTCCTCTGTTTCTCACACACTTCTATGTCAGATGACACGTTGTGAGACTGCCCCTCTGCTGCCATCTGTTGCATGGCAACAAAATATAATGGGATATCGGTGGAAAGGTTCAAACTCTACTGCCACACCAACAGCATCCACCTCTGATGTTGTGGGCTAACATCGTAAAATAGGACACATTACTTTCAGAGCATCCCTAGTATTGTATTTATTTATTTTATTGAAGATAAGGACAAAGTCTTATACAATTCCATTTGGATCACTGTAATATACAGTAGTTAACACCTGGTGCTATTAAAAACACTCTTTCAATTACCTGGAAAAGTCAATTTCATTCATGAAGACAGTAGAAACTGTAGGATGACTCTGTCAGTGGCATGTGTTTTATACAGTCTTTGTATTATTTATGTCTCATCTTATGTTTTCAGCTTCTCAATTAAAGTGGAAATTGAATGCATTTTTTTAAAAGGGAACAAAGTAGAAATGATTGATGAAAAGTAGCTTCACGAATTGCCACTCTGAAACCACTTGGTTTGGCTGTCACAGAGGACTTTCCAAAGGCTAAATTAAAAGGGCATTACAAAGGAGCATTGTATGTTGAGGCTACAGATGGTAGTCTGAACCCTGGGGTCTAGGTAGATTAATTTCTGTATGACTTTATAATACTTTAAGGATATACTGTTGCTATATTGACAACAGTGTAGTTAAAGAATCGCTGCAGATTGATTTAAAAATATAATAAAAATGAAACCTTGCAGTAGAGACTAAAACTTCAGAGAAAAACGTCTTTCTTTCATGGGATAGTTTGTTTGAAGGCTCTTTTCCCTTTTTTTTTTTTTAAATATCCCAGTTGTCTTGCTGCTTTTGGGAGCTTTGATACTTGGCCAGTGCTTGAGCACAGAGTAATGAAAACAAGAAGAACTCTAAAATCCCAACTCATATTTTTTTGCAAATGCCTTTGAAATGTCGCAGGGCAGCATTTCTTCCTTGAGGTTCATCTATTTAAAATGTTTGTGCTGAGCTGAGTATAATTCAACTGAGGAATATGGTCTGACGCACTCTAAGTTTCAGGGTCAGGGTGATATATCAATGTGCATTGCATAATGTTCTTCATACTGTATCCCATCTAAAAATGGAAGAGAAGCAAAAACAATATTAAAGAATCACATCCCCAGTTGCAGGACTGAGACAACAGCAGAGTGATCAGAATATAGTATGCTGGGTGCTGGATTTCTCCTTTAAGATCAATATACCCAAGATTAAACATATTTTGTGATTATATACATTTCCATATACATGCATTAGAATGGCTGCAAACAGACTAGTGTACTTAAGGTAATAATGTTATGAGATTAAGTGCATCTGATAGTGAGACTTGTCTCAAAAACAGAATTAGTGTCTATCTCAAAGAAAGAACTCATGGGGAAAAGTTACATATTTGACTACTACTGTCTTTTTATATAACATAAGAACCCACAACCTGAGTTACAGGTTTTAATCTGCTCTGCTTTTAATCAACCTTCAGTCTAATAAGGGAAATAAATTATTATAACAATACAATGGAATTTCTAAAAAAAAGACCATAATAAAGCAGCTAATTTAATTAGAAGTCTTCACACTGGGCTATATGGGTAGTTTTTTCAGCAAAGGAAGTCTAACAAGGAAGATGTAAAGAAGACAGAAAATAAGACCTGATGTGCTTACTGGAGGTCTGCCAGCCCTTTATGCGATTTGGCTTACAGTGAAAAATAATCATAGAAGCATAGAATGGTTGAGTTTGAAAGGACCTTTAAAGGCCATCTAGTCCAACTCCCCTGCAATGAATGGGGATGCCTACAGCTAGATCAAGTTGCTCAGAACTCCATCCAGACTGACCTTGGATGTCTCCAGGGACAGGGCAACCAGCACATCCCTGGGCATAATGGATGGCCATTTGATGCTCATTGTGCGTGCCTGAATTTTGGAACCTGGTGGAAAAGAGGCTTTATCAGAGGGTCACTTCCATAAACTAACAATTGAATAATTCTTTTTTCTCAGCACCAAACAAAAATAATGTTCAGTTGTACTGATTGCTATCTTCAGAAATACAAATTGTGTTCAGAAACCCAAGCGGAAGTGAGGAAAATCCATTCTGGAGTGTATAAGAATAGAAATAAAAGAAAAAATAGCAATAAGGGGAGAATGTCCTAAGATCTAGAACAAAGACGAATTCCCAGAATAAATGGCCTACAAAGAGTGTTGAGAATTCACATCTGTAAGTACAGCTTGAGATATGACCTGTTCAGAATGTCATAAAATGAGATGGTCCTTCCTTACGACACAGAGGTCACTTACGATAACTCCAGTATTTCCATCTCTGGGCACTGATTCCAGGAAAGGGGAAAGAAAGTGGGGAAGATGACATAAAGCTCTCCTTCTGTACCTAAATGGATGAGCATGTGGGTTCCTATGTGTCTTGGGAATGATGCAAGTGAAAGCAATACAAAAAGGTAAGACGATGACTCAGTTTGCTTGGAAAGGCCAGGCCCCAGATGAGCAACCTGCACTACCCAGTGGCTAGTAAAATAAATCTGCTAGGCATGCACACTGGCATAACTGGATGTGTGAAGCACCATTTTCCATGCTTTCCATGGACTGCCGTAATGCCACAACATTTTCCACAGATCAGCTAGAGGATAAACAGCATGACATCATGTTTTGTATTTCTATAATACAAAATCAACATCAAACCAGTAGCTTAAGCTATCCAACACAATTTATGCAGTAATTTGGCACGTAGGTGTCCCTTCTAGTTATCCAGAACTTGCAAAGGTTTGTTTAAGTTCAAAATATTCCACAGTGAACAAAAAAAAAAACAGAGTAGCAGTGTGGGATATAGATGTATGTTGCTGCAGCAGTGATCTTATCTGGATGGAAGAATGTAAAGGACAAGGTGAACTCTCACTGTTCCCTGGGGCTGGGGTGGCAGGCTAAGGAAATTTGAAGAAGGCTTACTATGGTTTAGATTTGACCATAAAGGATACAGGAAATATTTATTTAGAATTAGAATTAGCACCTGCTCCTTCAGTGGTGTGGTAGGAATTGCTGAAAGGTGCCATTAAGGAAAGGAGTAGGCAGAGGGCTGGGAGGTGACCGAGAGGTCTGAGAGCCAGTAAGAAGCTTTCTGCTAAGGTCTTGTTTGTATTCCTGCGGGCATGTGCAAGCACAGGAAAGTGCCCAAGGATGTTGTGTCTATACAGGATTTAAGTAAAATATTATTAACTTGAAGGGTAAGTTTACAGTCTTCGTGGAGACCTCCTAGCACAACCACAGTCAGGTGATCTGCTTTCTCATTCAGAGAAATGATTGCAAAGGTCATTTCTGACTCTCCCAGTTCTAGGACTAATTATGCTGTTATTCTCCCCTAGGGCATTTCTACTCAAACTTTTGCTCCATGAACTGTTCCACTTGCCCATACTTCGCAGCTCTTATAGTTGTGCTCCCAACTCTGCAAAAGGAACTTATGTTGATGAGAAGGAACTTCTGATGAGAATTCCTACATCAGGGAAATCCTCTTCTATGTTAAGATCCTTTTGCAATATTCCAGTAAGGGAAGGAAAATTAAGACAACTGGTGCTCAGCAGCTACAGTATAGGTGTGATCTTACTAGATCTGCTCATATTTATCTCCTTTAGTGGGATTCATCTTTCTTAATTTTAGTAGGCTACACTGTAGATGTCTGCATCTGAGCTAGTAATGCTATTTTCCCTTGTAGTCATTTGAGACAGTCAGTAGATCAGCGACAGTCTAAGTCATGATTTGTCTGAACACAGTGTAGGCTCTTAAACTGAATTAAGTTTAAGTACCGACTATACTGAAGAGATCTGTTTTGACTGTAAAAGGTACCTCAGTGACTAGGTCAGACATATACAATTAATTTGTGTATCCTGAATAAATCCCAACTTCTGACCACGCATTCAGATTTTGAAAATGCATAATCCCAGAGAATATATCAGGTCATTAGAAGAGATGGGAGAAAGGAATGAGGATCTACACTGAGAGGTGTATTTTCAAACATTAGCAACTCTTCCACATATTCAGGCCACTTTCTTACTGTGTTTGAAATGAATTTGAAGATGTAACTTCACTGGGCCCATATATCCTTCTCATGACTGAACATGATGGAAGCACAGTCAGTAACACATCATTAGCTCCTCCAACAGCCCCCAACAGGGGGTGATCCAGTCTGATCCAGTTTCTGAAAAAGGCTCAAACAATTTAGTTTTCCCACAAGCAAGGGAGAAGAAAAGACTATATTATATTTCTCAAAAGCACTGTTCAGCCTGTGTCCTGGGTAGAGTATCTATGTCCTGTCGGAAGCAGGGCACAAGGTACCCATTTTACCCGTTAGGGGTTTGTTTTAAGAGAGCTTGGGTTCTCTAAACCCAATGTTTTCTTCTGGTAATTCATGCATTTCACAACAGCTTTTGTAGGCTCTACCAGGAGACAAACAAGCAAGCCAACAAGCAAGGCGAGAAGGCAAGCCTTCTCCTCAAACACAGGGAGCTGCTGGCTAACCACAAACTGCAGTGTGTACTGCTTCCCCAGGCACGCAGCAGGGACATGCTGAACGGTGAAACAGGCTTCCTGAGGAACAAATTCATGGAATTTATTCCAAAGCAGTCTGCTGGACAGAGCTGGGACAACTCTACAGTACAGTACTTGTTTTGAGGATATTCACTATCTTAGCTCTTTCTGCTGTTATTTTAAGAGCAGAAGCACAAAACATACCTGTCTGAGTCAAACCCAGTGTGGCCCAGTAATACGCTTTGACAGTAGCAGAAGGAAAGTACTGAGGGACCTGATGCATACTGAGTTAGGCACTGACATGATCTGCTGTGATCATAATTTTACAAAACTTGTTCACAACCCTCCCAGCCCTTTCCTCTAAAAATGTATAATCTGTCACTTTGGTATCTCTTCACAAGGCTGCTGTTCTATCCCTTGTGTTATTTTCATTGCCCTTTTCTCAACCACCTACGTACATTTGGAAGTGCAGAGACCAGGTGTGCCCTCCACTTCAGATGCTGGTGGACAAAGCTGCCAGAATGTGCTGGAGATTAATGCTGGTAAAAGAACCCAGAGAAGAGGTCTGTGCTACAAACAGGTGTGTAGGTGGATGGTGACTCTCACCTGCTCATTTGGACAGTTCTCTTGCAAGTTTCTTCTTTAAGCAGCAGGTAAGCTACTCACACAGCCAAAACCTTGTGGCTTAAGCCATGGACTTTTACTTATGGTTGTGCCAGATGCTACTACTTCTGGCTTATGGAGGTTGCAGCTCCCTCAGCTGACAGCTAAATATCCCTTATGAGTGCACTCTACCCTGTTAATGTTCAAATGCGCTGGATGAGCAAAGTCTGGTTATTTAAATATGGATCTGAGCTCCTATCCTTCCACAACAGTAATCAAGCAGGAGGTTATTGCTCTCTCAGTTGTTTATCTGTTACAGTAGTCTGCTTAGCATTTAAAAATAGGACTAAGAAATCTAATTTGGTTGGACAGAATTAGGCTCCATGCAGAATGCCAGAAGAGTCCATGCACCCACTGAGACTTATTGAAGTCCTAAGATATATGACTCAACTTGGTCTTGAGAGCTACAAACTCATGACTTAAGAGTATGCTTCTTACAATGAAAAAAAAATTAAAGGTATGTAGGGGGTTCTTTTTCTTAGCATTTATTTTCCTTTCTTACACCACTTAGATGCATTCTTGGAGTCGGTCAAAGACCATACCAGAAGTTCTGTTCTTCCAAAACCTCCAGCAGTACTGCACCCATTTCCGCTGCAACAACCCAGCTCCCAAAACAGATGCCAGCTCTATCTCAGTGGATGATATTCTCCCTTGCTACTTGCAATATGTTCCCAGAAACAGAAGTGCATCTCAGTTTTGATAGAGCATTTTATCAGACAGTGAACAGTGTTCTCAGTCTAAAAAGTACTTATAAAACTATGTATATCAGGACCATCTGGAGCCCCCCACCATAACGGTGCAATAAAATATATTTCCAAATTATATTGTGGCATTGTGCTTATTATAAGTTTAGTTCTTTCAGCAGATGTATAAACCAATAACTTTCTTTGTGTTAAATATTCCCCAAAGAAAAGTAAATTGACCTCTTTAGGGATTTTCTGAGGATCAGAAAAATGTCCTTTCAGTATCTGTTTTCCATTATTGTAATTACGGAGGGTGATGATAATCTTTTCAGCATTATTGTTTCGACGTGTGCATGATTTATAGTCAGACATCTCAGTTCATTTGATGCCATTGTTGAGAGCAGCACACTGTATCAGAGATAAAAGGAACAAGGCAGAAATGTAATCTGATAACTGACTTAACTTGCGACCAGCATAGAAATGTGGTCTTATTTAGCATGATTGTAAATAACTGCTTAAATTTCAAATCATCAGTGAAGTGTAAATGCTCTAAGATGAATATTATAAATAAACAATTTCACAAGAGGATACTCAGATCAGCGGATAATATTTCAGCAAACAAAGAGTTTCTGCTGTACCCCCTGGCCCTGGGTCTCGTCAGAACTCCTTAGACAGGCAAAATTCTCAAGGAGATCAACAGGAAGTTCAGCAACAGTAAGGAGTATGTTAAAAGCATCTTTGCCGAATTAAAAGCCCAATATTTCTTTTTTAATAAAGGGGCTGTGATAAATCGTGCCCACACAGGTTATTGTACATGTTGACAGGATGGATTGCATCAACAAGGGAAGAGCTTGGGCAAAGGAGTTGAGGTTAGCCACAGCACAAAAATGTTTCAGACGCACATGTGGCAGGATTTGCTCATTACTACGGCTGTGGATTCCTAACAATAGCTTACCTAAAGTATCCTGTAAAAGCAGAAAACCAGCCATCTGTTTTCATACCAAAGATTTGTCTTCAGAAAGAAGCACAGGCTAGTCAACAGGCTGTATGCCAGAGTATTCCTGTGAAGAAGAGAAGTAGGCGCTCATATCTCAGGTACAGGGCATCAGTTCTCACTGATGATACTGGGTGATATATCAAGCTCGAAGTGCAGCAACTGAGCTCAAAGCACGTTTTTGCTTCTGCTACTTCTTCCCAGTGCAATACCTCTCAGCAAAGGGCCAGGTCAGGCCGCTGGTGTCAAGGGCTTCTTCAGTAACCTTTGAGAGAGCTCCAGGGCCTCTGAAGTCATAGAATCATAAAATCATAGAATCATTAAGGTTGGAAAAGACCTCTAAGATCATCAAGTCCAACCGCCAATCCATCCCCTCCATGCCCTCCAACCACGTCTTTCAGCGCCATATCTCAACAGTTCTTGAACACCTCCAGGGACAGTGACTCCACCACATCCCTAGGCAGCCTGTGCCAGTGCCTCACCACTCTTTCTGAGAAGAAATTCTTCCAAACATCTAACCTGATCAAGTCAGTTCACTGTAGTCTCCTCTTGTTGACTGCAGTAAGAAGTAGGCACTTGCAGGATTTTATCCCTCTGGATGAGATGAACAGTGTCCTACAAGAGGCTGCTTTAGTCCAGTGACTGTGAGGAGTGCATAGGGTGACCGATCTGAGCTGGTGTCTGTACTGGAGATGTTAAAAATTAACTTAACCAGACCTGTCTGCAGTGCTTGGAAGGGATAGGTCTTTAGTTTACAATAGTGGACATTATCTTTTTTTGCTATTCATATGTTGTACCAAGTAACAGCCAGTGACATGGAGATCTTTTTTATTTTTTATTTTTATATTTTGAGTGAAATATTGGGATGCAAGAACAACAGGAACATCAGATCCTATTCATTTTTAAAAAAATTATAGGTGTAGAATCTTGATACAGATGTCCATACTTGGTATAAAAATACTCTTCCTTAGATGAAGAAGTAGCTTTAACTAGTTTCATTCCATGTACCTTAGAAATTAAATTGTAAAATTGACACAAAACCAATCAGATTCCACTGAAAATTAAAGGTGTGTGGACTGAACAGAGTTTAGGCAACACATTCAAAATTTGCTAGAATTACTAAAGTGACAATAGAAACCCAAAGTCGAGCATCTCAACATACTGTGTTTTAGGTAAACATTTTCTTTGAGATTTAATTTCTTTAATTCCTGTGTGCAACTGGACCATATCTTTATATGATAGTTATAGTTATTGCTTCATAGGCATTACTAAGCCTTTGTTATAAAACTAGTCAAGCCGTAATGTTTGATGGTTTAAAGTGAAATAATATTACCTAAGTATAATTGGAATTTGACATGGATTTATATCTACAGCTAATATGAATTTATTCAAACTGGAAATTTTACAGAAAGTTTTACCTGGATTATGAGTAAAACTTGAAGATTTCTCCTTGAAGAAAAATTTTGTAAAAAGGAATCCAGAGCATTTCATTTTAATATCATAATGGTTTGATTCAATTTTTTTTGTGTGTCCATGAAAGGAAATATCCCGATATTTTAAAACATTTAATTTAATATTTTTTTTTCAAATCCAAAATGGATATATTTTATTCTGCTAATGCTACCTGACAATTTGAAAACAGTCAGAAATAAATTCTGTTTTTTTTCAAAGGTGGGAAGAAAATAAATTTCAGAAAAAGCAACCCAGCATGTCAAAGTAGTTCCAGTGGGCAATCTCACAGTCTGACGGCAATTCTTTGGCCAGTCTCAACATGAACTTCTTTCTTGTATTTCATGTCCCATGTAAAAAAGCTTTGAAAATAGGAGCTATGGAGGAACAGAGTTGAATTTGTATTACTCCATCCTCTAAATTCTCCTTGATGCAACACTGAAATATTCAACAAAAAAAAACCACCTATGTGACATGAGATCAAAAGACATTGATACCCATCAGCTGTGATGTTTGCTCAATTAAAGCAAGAATGATTTAATAGTTATGGCTAATCTTTATGTACAGATTTCTTGGATTTTTTTTAGATTGTAAACTGTGTTCTTGAAATTAGCCTGAAAGTAGCTGCATATTTGACCCTCAGCAGCAAAACAAATGGCACACAGCAGATCTGACATGCTATCAGAGTAATGGATCATTTTAAAGAGCCTGGAAATGATTAAACACGGGTGCTGCTGCATGGAGTCTTTAATTGATTGATTTGAGTTTGCGGTCAGAAAATGACTGTCAGCTACAGCTTATCTATAATTATCAGTAATCAAATCCAGACTTTTCCCTCTTCCTAATGCTGTAATGCTCTTTCAGTGCTCTTGACATGTGTTTGAATCAGGCATCCGTCTGCTGTTGCCTAATAGTGTTAGTCCGAATAACTATATGTTCTGATACGCATTCAACAGAAAAAGAAATATCTTCGTACCTCTGAAATGAGTAAGGAGGAGAGAAATCGTGGCAAAGACCAGAGCTTTTGAATATTTTTTTCATATTGTGCTGGTAACAAGGGAACAGCAGAGAAAAATTACATTCTTTTTTCTTTTTTTCTTCTGTGTTTGCGTACTGGATGAAGAGCAACGACTGCAGTCCTGGAAAGAAGAAAATTTTACTCTGTATCAGTTAATGGAACCAAGCAAAACCATCCCATGCCCTTGGATGTCCTTCCTGAAGATATTAGAAAGACATTCACTTTTGAGGGAAGACCCTGAGAATTATTTTTCATGAAACTTGAGACATGCTGAGATCGTGCAATCTGAACAAGAAGATGTTAGCTCTGCTGGGGCTACTGGGAGGTATCATTAGCACTGTGAGGATAGGAAGGTTGCTCTAGAAGCAGAGGTAGTTCTCCTGACACACTTTACCTTTCTTGAAAGAACAAATGTAACTGAAACTAAAGCATTGAATTGACTTTTGTCAATTCCCACTGGATGCTCTTTGGGTGAAAAGAAGAAGCTAAAATCAGGTTCAATTTCTTTTGAATAAAGGGAAAATCATCTCAAATCCCGTTTGATGTATAGAACAAACAATTCCCCAGCAGAATCGGGGTTATAAATACTAAGAGAGGGGAGGTTATTCCTGTAACTAGAGGTAGGAAAACAGGCCAGAAGCTGATTAGGATTCAAGTGCCATCCCCTTGCAACCTGTCCTGTTGGGTATTTTAAACTGTGATATATTTACTCTAGACCACAAAGGGATCAGTTTCCACAACACATAAGTAAGTGCTGAGATGTCTGAAAGGCAGATTGGGAAACACAAATCTAATCTTACTGGTATATTTTTCACTGGGTTGCAAAAAGAAAGGAAACCAGAAAAAGAGGAGGATCTCTGCTTTCCCAGTAGGGGGAAAAAATAAAGTAAAAAGAAAGAAAAAAAAAAAACATTTTAAAAATGGAGTCAGGGAAATGGCACCAATCAAAAGGGAAAAAGTAAGTTATGTTCTTCTGATGTACCTCATACACTCTGTTTGCCTGGGCTAACTAGTTTAAGTTACTCTGCAAAATATTAAAGCTGAAGAAATAGAAGGATTTTCTAAAATGTACGTCTTCAAAAGCAGCCTATCCCTCCAATAGCTATCTGCATGTAAACACCAGAGAGCTATTTTTAGATATTTTAAAAGGGTAAACCTTTTTAAATCTAGGTAAAGAAAAAAGATAGGCTTTTCATTAGATGAGTCATAAGAACACGCATCTTTCTCACTGTGGATACATTCTAAAAGACGGGGAAAGAAAACAAATTACTTGCAAAAAAAAGAACCATTATATTTGTTCAAGAGATGAATATTTTGTTTGTATTTGTATACTTTTGCATTGGTATACTTTGTGTTACAAAGTATGTCAATTGCCTATTTTTGCATTAGATGTCCTGTCCCTTTGATGAAAATATCTAGGGAAGCTGCTATCTTTGCTCATAGAACTTAGTCTCTCTTTAAAGTCCTTAGGCATACTTTGTAGACAGATAACTTCTGTTAGCTAGTGCTGTAAGATCAATGTATGCCTGCATCCAGAAAGCATACACTCTGGCTGCAGTTTCTATTTTTTGATCTATCTGCTAAAACCGCAGAGCACTCAAAGGACGCTTGTCTGTCAGCACGCAAGTCATCTCATAGAAACCTACATAAGTATATGTGGTGAAAGCTAAGCATGCACTGTGCTGGACAAGGGCCTAAGCAACCCCAGCCAAAGTGTTAGAGCCTTATAGCTCTCACCATTTGGAGATTCATAGCCCTGAGCACAGTGTTGTGTCCCCAGGACAACTCTGAGATTTCCACCAAACCTCTTCTCCTGCAGAAAGTCACAACCCAACAGTGACAGTTCTGTGTGTTCCCCACTTCTCAGGATGGGCAAGAAGAGAAGACAAATCCCTAAAGTAGTCAATGTGTGTGTGTGCCACTCTCTGTCTTGCTCCCAGTAACATGGATTAACATCATCACTCTGACACCATGGCTTTTGTTTTATTCTTGAAAATCATTATTGCAGGAAATAATAGGGAAAAGAGAAAGAGAGGAGGAGGGAAGAGAGGAAGGGAGGAAAATGTACAATTATGCTTTATTACCAGTAGAGGAGAGATCTCTCTTATATCAGGGAGGTATTGATTGCATTGTAATGAAATGCCACTTAAAATATTGCAAGAGAAACTGCCAATGGAAAAGCAATGTTTTGATCCTTTGAGTTTATCTCTGAAAAGTAATTTGAGGAATTAGAGTTGACAGAATGATAAATTTCTGGTGCAGTTTTGAGACTGAAAATGTAAGTTGGCACACAGAGATCCCATTTCTGAATCAATTCAAGACGGACTTGGAAGGGTCATATTTTCTTGGTTTTCCATATGCTGCACAGAGACAGTGTGTAGTATCAAGCTTAAATGTCCCTCCGATTTTCTCAGGTGGGCACATATGCCACTGAAAAACTGACTCTGATGTTGCCACATTTACTTATCTGAAATGCAAACTATACTCTGGTGAAGTGTGCACATTGCTATGTATGAGGTTATAGGTGGGATATGGGTCTGTTATACTGGAAAAGCTGGAAGTTACCTTGTGCTCTGCCAGACCTAGCTGGTCCATGTATTATGTTCCTAGTTTAAGTTATACGTCCATGTGCGGATGGTTTTTGCTACTGTTCAGCATCAGAAAGCAATGGGAATATTCCTGTTGAGTTCAGTAGTGCTGGAGCAACTTCACAGGAAACATCACATCTCCTTTGACCACTTAAGAGAAGATCAGTAAAGAAATGCAGGTTCACAACGTTAAAATTCAAATATATAATAGTGATAACTGTGCTCATCTAATTTGCCACCCTGTACAGCATGAACTACAGGATTTCTTTAAAAACTCTTGCCTAAATCTCAGCCTCACTTCACCCCTTACTTTAGCTAAGCACACTGTAGAGGTCTATGTTAAGTCTTGTTTCTAATTTGTCATGCTTCATCTTCAAATTGATTGCATCTTTGCAACCTAAACTCTCCTCAGGAACACTTTATGAGTTCCTTTTCCATAATGCTATTGACTAAATTTTCTCAGAATTCCCAAGACCTCAGAAGACTTCTATATTATATTTTGTTTTATTTTTGTGTCTTGCGGGAGGCTGTTTTCTTATACTTCTGTGTATGAAGATGCAAACTCCCACACAAAGAAACCCACAGACCACAGTAACCTCTCAATGGGGGGAAGAAAATTCTCCAGTTGTTATGTCCATTTTTGGAAAGCGCAGTTGAACTACTCATGATCTGAGTTCATCCAAAACTATTTTTGAAGTATAACTGTCAGCATTTTTGTCTCAGCGATATTTCTGTGCTGCACTTAAAGTCACTTAACTGGAACACTGTGGCATTAAGCTTTGTGTTAAGTTGAATGTACTGTTAAACTAGGGATAAAGCTAGGGAGATCTTATCCCCAACTCCAAAAAGAAGCCATGGATACATTACATCAATTGTTTTCTTACCTCTCCCAATAACTTGTGTTAGATGACAAGTTTCTTTCTTAGACTTTACTGAATATCAATCTGCACATTTAATTCTTCTTTTAGTTATATGCTTACAAATTGCAGCATGATAGTACGTTGGCTATTGAGGGTTAAAAGTTTCTGGTTTTACCTCTGAGCAGATTAAAAAGTTGATTAAAAGTAGCTAAAATTATGAGGAGAATAAAAGTGCATGTCTGCCACCAACTTCAGACCTAAAAAAAAAATATTTCTGTCTTCATTTTCTTTCACTCCCCAGAGGTACTATGGACCGAGGGCTCCCATTACTGGTACAAGAAGGCCAGTTCTGGTCAGTGATCTAATTTATGATTATCAGTACTTGTGTTTTCAGGTTATTTTTTTTTTTCCTGGGAGATAGCACTATAAATTTTTAACTAAACTGTTCGTATTGCTTGTTACACTATTCAGTTTTCAGAAGTCAGATGTGTTAACAGTGGATGTTTTATAAGTGCAGAACAGTCAATAAATATCTCTGCCTAAACTTAAATTTTGTAATCAAAAAGCATAAAAAATATAATACATTTTTAAAATTACTGAAAAACATTACAATAAATCTTTCATGGGTACTTATTTTGTACTCTCTACACATTTTAGTCAATGCCAGCTGTTAACAATTATTAACAGCTTGTTAACAATCACTTTTCATGTGTGTCTGTTTTATTTCTGTTTGTAATTCTTGTTAATTTTCTCCCTAAAATTGGAATGGGTGATGTTCATACTCTTCAGCAGAATGTTCCTAAATGCCATTTTCAGATCTGTTGCAATACAAAGAGAAGTTCATAAATACTGCAGACAAACTATTTTTCTTAAGTAATAGCATTTGCACATATTATTTTAGCTTAGTATTCTCATTTGATGATAATGTGTGTCTATAAATTGTAATGATCAGTAAAACCTCAGTAAAATTCAGAGGTTTGTTTTATCCCAATTGGACATGCACTTCCATTAATTTCCTGGTATGTTCTGACCTGGCAGAAATTGGAAACAAAAAGATAATTTCCAAGAATGTTTATCCTTTTTTTTTTTAAAGTTAATCTTTGCTTCTAAATACTAGTAATTATTTTCTCATGAAATAAGATTAATGTGCCGCAAGCATTGTTTCAGAAAGACTTTGGAGAAGGAAGGAATAGAGGATACATGTACATGCCTGTGCACATCCTAAAACCACATCCTATAATTAGTCCTTTGCTGAAGATTGACCCTACAACAAAACAGTATAGTATCACCTCTTTATGAAGAGGAAAAATATCTGTGGGAAAGGATAAGAATGATGAAAATCCAAACTTAGGGGAAACACCTTATTGTTCATAGCATATAACATGCAATTTGAATAAAATATAGGAAACACATTCTGGTAGCGATTCTAATAAACCATAGGAAATATGCTCTACTAGCATTCTGGTATTGTAACATTTGTCCAGCCAGCAAAAGAATCTACATAAGATCACTTGAAAGAGATTCAGCAAGCTGTAGAAGTTGTCATACTGCTACTGACTTGGTCTTGACCCACTCTTCTGGAGAAGCAAAACTGCACAGAAAATAACACAGACTTGACTAACAACTTGATAAAGCTACCAAGTACAGGAGGCTACTTTCTGCCTTTTGAAAAACTATCATCTAAACTGCTATAAGAAGACAGAGTCCAGAAATGAAAACCTAAATACAGAACAAAGAATTAGCAAACAATATTTTAGCAGCAGGAAATAGAGTAGTCCATACTATTGCAGAAAAGGTTGTACACTGGCTTATTCAGAAAATGTATGGGAATTGCTTTCAGAAAGGTTGTACATTAAGTATATGTTATTCTTTCTGCAGGGATCTAGTGGAATTTATTATCCTCTGACACAGTGGGGCCGCCTTTTTACAAATGAGGATTAGAGAAACCAGTTAATGGCTTGCTTATTCTAGATGGAGCTGGCAGGGCCATTTTATAGTTGCAAATGTTTTGCTATGGCATTGTAACCCATAATTATAAATATGTATCTTTGGCAACTCCAAAACATGAAAGGAAAGTATTAATAGCTATAGCCGGTATTTATATTCTGCAGTTCATCTACACAGCAAAGTGTTCTTGGCAGGGGGATCCCAGGAACTTCGCATTATAAATACAGTAATGAAAAGGTCAAGAAACTGCCCAAAATCCCAAAGAAAGGTGACAGAAGAACTGTAAGAAGAACTTCAACCCCTTCCTGTATTTTTCTACCCTCTTTTGTTTTCTAATTTTATTAACCTTTCTGTGTTCATATTTAATATTCACCCAAATAGAATTGTCTTTGGTGTTTGAATGTGCTGAACTGCAAGTGTAATTAAAAGACAGAAGATAGTTTTCTAAGATATATTTTTCTTGTCAGTTTAGACTCAAGCCTGTGAAATTAGGAAGCATTCATAACAACATTTAGCACATTCTTCTAATTTTCACAAACATATTTTTAACCCTTTTCTTCAAAGATTTTATTCCCAACCTATGATGTTTTGTAGCCTAGTATAGTTGGCATTAATTAATGCTTTTATTCCCCTACAATACTCTCATATCAGGATCTGTGGAACATAATCCAGACTAAGACAGCAACATGAAATGGCTAAAATACCACAAAATGTCCTTTTCCATTTATCAATTACTAAATCCAGCAAGATGCTTGTCATGTGAAGTCCAATTCAACTGGTTGCAGAAAACATTCAGTTCTCTAACAACTAACATTTGTTTCTTTTACAACCACAAAAATGCACTTAAAATATTAGAATAGACTTTTCATTTTACCTATGATTTGAGGTAAGGTTGGTACTTGAGCGAGTTATGTTCTGCAAGGCTAGATAATAAACTGGGGAAATAAAAAGCTCCCACTAAAAGCTCTCAGCAGCTTCTTTGAAGACAATGGGAGGCAAATGTACAAAACAGATGTTTGTTTCAAACCCATCTTTCTTAAAGCTGATGTTGAATTCCAGCTCAGTTCATTGAAAAAACGAATCTTGGTCTTAATTAATCAGGAATGTCATATGTTTTGCTGTTGAAGTATGTGTTGCTAATTTGAGAAAATGAACATTAAACAGTTGCAAGCAATCTCAGCTCTTGAAAGCTGATAATATATGGTTCTTATTGCGTAAGTGATTTCTGCTCAGCCTGTGAGTGTAACAGAATTAGATGACTTCTGTGTAATACCACTAGCTGTTGGGTGGGTTTGTTTGTTTGTTTTTTGACAGATCCTTAAGGGCAACCCCACAACATAAATATATCTCCTTTATTTGAAATAATGAAATCCAGGCCAGGGTGAGCCCAGGACTACCCAACACTTGATTTTCTGCACTATTTATAGAGATGATCTATAAAGCAACATTATTATGATCCATTTTAGAGTGACTGAGTATTTGGCCAACTTCCTTGCCCCTCCCAGGGCTGTCAAGGTTTCAAGTAATGGAATCCAGTAACAAGAAATAGTAAATTTATTTTGCTTATGCACACATATGCACATATACACATTCACACACATACACACAGTCATCATAATTTCCTATGACATTTAAGAGAAGAAAAACTCTTATATATATATAATACTCTTACAAATATATTTGACTACCATTTTTTTCCAAAATAACTATTACAGTCATAATCGAAAGTGTTCCAGGCCACAGGACTGGGTAGTTAAATTACACACTGAGGGGTAGATGGGCTGTGAATGCTCAATGTGAGCTTTATTTTCTCCAAAAAATTCTTTCATTAGAGAAAACCTAAGACAGGCAACTCAATTTAATAATAAGAAAGTGCCTTTTTTTTTTTCTATTGAACTGACCATTTTGGAAACTCAGAGTTCCAAGCATGGCGTTAATTTTTTACAATGTCAGCATGCTTTTTATAAACTGCTTATTTTGGTGGATGGTTTTTTCTGAATTTTTGAAATATTTCATACTCCAGAGGAAAGATTTCACTTTCCTTCCATTGGGGAACACTATCATATTTATGCCACATTATCTGTGTCTAAAAACACCATAAAAATAGAACAAGACCTTTCACAAATCGGTTCACTTTATGGCAAGAGCCATAGCAAGAGTTTTGTTGTCTTCTGCTCTTCAAGGAGATTTCTTGCATGAATTTTCTCTGCAAGTGACAGAGTGAAAGCTCAGCAGTATGGCAGCCTCTCAGGAGGTTAAGGGGCTGGAAGATGTCATCCCACCCTTTCCCTTATGCTGCCTCCTAGGTGAGTGATCATAAGGCTGCTGAAATCAGTAGGAGGCTCCCCAGCAAGAACAGTAAGCTTTCATTGGCTACTATCTGAACAGCTGTATGATTGGGGTGGGTGCTTCAGCAGGCAGTGAGGAAGGAAGAACTGAGTCCCCTTTGGCTGCAGTTCTGCAGTGTCATAGTGGCCTGCAATGGTGCATCACCAATATGGTCAAAACACACTTATGAAGAGCATCCTTCCTTTATTATCCAAATCACTTCAACCCGAAGAAGGGTAGGGAGGATAGTGTTCTAAACATGTAAGTTTGAAAAGTGATAGCTTTAAAACCAACTCCATTATGGCTGAAATTAAAACACAAAAACTGTTGCATCTTTCAAGAAATATTTTTCCCATCTTGTCCCTAAAACATTCCATACTTGCAACATTGAAAGTTTCAAAGACAACATATTTTGCTATAAACAAGCTATTCCTATTTCTTCTTCAGGATTTCTCCATTGCTTTTTTAATTTGGCCTGATGATATCTGGAGGTCTGACAGACAGAGCACACTTGTCTCTTCCATACTGCTCCACCACCTCCAAAACATCTGAAAGAACATTCTTGGAGGGAGAATTTGGAGCACAAGCAGCGTGAGCAGCAGGGAGTACTCCCTTGCCCCTAGACACGTTATTTACATGGCTAGATAAGGCAGATAGTAATAGGACAAGAAGTAACAGCTTTAGGGGTGATGTAGATATTAGGAGGAACTTCTTTACTCAGAGGGCAGCAAGGCAATTGCACAGATGCCCAGAGAAGCTGTAGATGCTCCATCCCTGGAGGTGCTCCAGGCCAGGCTGGATGGGGCCCTGGGCAGCCTGAGCTGGTGGGGGGCAGCCCTGCCCACAGCTGGGGGTTGGGGCTGGGTAGGCTTTGAGGTCCCTTCCAAACCATACTGTGATTCTATGACCAACCAAGCTGTAGTGCAGTCCTGATGCTGGGGAGCAGGGAGGCCAGGGAGTGATGTCAGGCTGGCTTGGAGAGCAGTGGGGTGTCAGACCACCCGTCTATATGCCTGCTTTACAAGGAGGCAAAGCCTCATCCATGAAACCAAATTTCTTTCTGGCATTTTTTTTTAATGTTTATTTGTTGTGTTTAGAGGTAATGTAGAGAAGGTACAGCCTGGCACAAGGGTAGATACAAAGAATTCAGTAGCTCACCAGAGAAATCGGTTACAGGTCTGGAATTTCTCTCTAGTGACCCAAAGGAATTAATCACCTCTTCTCACATAAACAAGCCTTATGCTTGCCTAGGTAATAAAATAATTACAACCACACTTCACATACACATTACCATCTGCCCTTTTCTGTTCCAACAGCAGTTCTTCCTCGGGCTCAAGCAAAAAGGAAAAAAATTATTAGCAGAGAACAAAAACATATCAGTAAAGAGTAATGTGTGTTTCCTTATTAGGGAGGCCAGGCCCCCTCCTCCCTCCTTATTCCAGTATGTACAGAACTATAAAACACAGAAATGTTCACAGGATATTAAGTATTAAAGCACTGATGTCAGCAAGCCAAAAAAAATGCAAAGGACAATATGCAGAAGTGTTACTGGGCTACCATGGTAAAGTATTCATTTTACAATGAATTTTAGAGCTAACCCAAAAACCTGTAGCTATGGTAAACACATAAATTGCTAGATTAACTACATCACATCAGTCCTACATATTCTGCTTCATTAGGCACAATCTTCTTAGCATCATCAGAGGGAAATGCATTTGAGCCCTAACATCTTTACAATAAGCACCAACACCCTTCATGTTTTGGTAGTCTTCTTCATCACATTGGTAATAATGCATATATTGTTCACAATGTCCAGCCAGGCATGAAGTCAAGAAGTCGGTTATAGGTAACATGAAAACAGCTATTTTATCAGTAACCTCCAGATTCCAAAATTTTTGTGGATTAATTTACCATCTACACTTTCTCCTACACCTATTCAAATATCAAAATGCCCATTTGCTTCTGACACCAACAGTTTGTTTACTGTTAGTTAAAACTTTGCTCAGTATCACCAATACTGCATTGACAGGCACATCACTAGTCATTGCCACTAAGGAGTCTGTGCATGTGCATGGATGTTTGTCCATGAGTATGTGTGAGAAAGAGACAGAAAATGAATGCACAGTTTTCTCAGAGCAAACAAACTGGGAACCCTGGCATTTGCAATCCCTCCAGTGTGTGCACTGCACAAGGACTGACCTGTGGGCGAATTCATGTAGAAACAGCACATTCCTCATTCTTTCCTAGAAAACTCCTGCCAAAAACCTAAGTAAATGGTGCAGAACAAGTTTTTTTTCAATTGGGCCCCAAGGAGTCACAAGTAAGAAACAGAGAGACAAAGGAAGGTAGAAAGCATCTACACACTGTATGTTCAAAAGTGCATTTATAAAAAATAAAAAAGGAAGGAGGGAGGGAATAGAGGGGTTTACAGTTTGGCCATTTTATCCCCTGGGTGCCATTAAATGTTCCAGGCTGCATGTATCTGGAATTGTGCCAGGTGTTTCATGTCTGCTCCATGGTGTTGCTGAACATTCCCGCTAATGGCCAGATCCTCTCCGACCTAAACCTGCTGACTCTTCCAGGTAAGAAATAACATTCAAGAAGGTGTTAGTGATATGAGCTGAGCAGCAGCACCACAGCACAGGATCTGTACAGAAAGGCTTCCCCTCCCTGCTCAGTGCTGATGCACTCAGTCGATGCTTTGGTCCTTAAGGACATTAAGCGGCCTGTTCCCCAGATGCAAGAGTCTAGTTTTAGTCTTGTCAGGCGCAGTGTTCCTGCACCCAAAGGGACACTGTCTGCACAATGAGGGGGAAGACTGCAAGATTGGGTCCTGCTGTACCACATGCACATCCTCAGTGTGACCTTCATTCCATACACAGGCTCCATACGGGCAGTGAGGGACACTACCATGGTTTGTTTGGGGTGCTTTACATATTAGACTTTGCGGAGTGTACTTAAAACTTTCCTCTCCTTGAAGGTCTAATGGAAAAACATACTTCATAAAGCCACAGAAGGGGGCATTAATCTGGAACTAGAATGCTTCTTAAATATCATTTTGTGTTTGAACTTGGGCTTCTTTCTTGGATTTTTTTAATGTAGAGGAAGCATACTGCAGTCATACTGCAGTGTATAGAAAATCCAGTTCTCTCATAAGGAAGAGTTAAGCAGGACAATTACCAATCTGATCCCAGGGACACACTTCTGCTATGCACATTTCAAAACATGTGGTGATGGTCTTGTTGCTTCACCTAAACATCTCAATACAGTCCACTGAGTACCCTCTCTCCGTACAAATTGCTCTGTGCTTCCTAATGAGCCATCTTTTCTCCATTGCTTTAACTCTCTTCCAGGGATTGCTCTCTTGTGTGCATTTCCTTTGACTGGAGTGGCTAAGGATTTAAATTTACCCGTAAAGGTCACTACTGTAACAAATGGTGCATGAGACTGACATTTTAGGGATATCAAGGCATGTAAAACTCCCACTTTTCATTGTCACCGTGTTGGACATGTTTTCCTAAGAAATAAGAAAATGCTTGCTCTGAATTCTCCTCTCTAAACAAGATTTTGTCCTCAGAGGGAAAGAACTGGAGTCTTTGTTTTTAATTGCAAATACATACCATGCTTTCAAATTGTTTTCCTTACTTGGCAATAGGCTTCACTGTTTAGATCGTTTCCTTGCTTCCCCTTTCCTCAGCAGGAGACAATGTGGTCCTCCTGGCCCCTAAAGAACATTTCTGTTTCTGTGTTTATCTTGAATATCTAGGACTTTGCAGCACTTGGTCTTTTCCTATAAAACAACTCTGTATTTCAAAGGTAATAACATGGAAAAAAACATGTACTGAATGACAAAGAAACACCCAAGGAAGAAGAAAAGAGCATGATGCATATCTTGTCCAAACTTTCCCTCACCTTCTCCAGCCCCCCTCAGAAGTAAACCCTTCACAAAACCCAAAGTTCGACATGAAGCATATGTGAAAGCAATAACTTGCTCTGGAGAATCTATGCCTTTTTGCAACCCTTTAAAATATTCCAGATAAATCAGTCAAACAAATAATGGAAGCCTAAACTAAACCAGTTGGGCAGAGCCTAGAAGCCCAGTGTTCCTGGAAGTAAGGAAATAACGTTACCTATCAGCCAGCAATTCTTTTAAAAATAAAGAGCAAAATCTAATTGGTTTTGGAAGAGGGGGTATTATTTACAGAATTTAGCAAATGTAGCTGTTTTTAAAATAATCTCCAAGCTGCTCTTTGTTTTTAAGCCCTGCTGCTGTTTCAATTAGGCACACATTTAGCCAAAGGAATTGCCATACCAACACTCAAGAGCCAGAAAGAGAAGTAACATTTAAGTGGCTAATTACAGCCATATCACACAGCCTGACAGCAGCGTAGGTAGGTTTGTGACACAGCTGAAGCAAAAACTGGCTTCTGCCCCCGCCTCCACCCATCTCTATTCATGGTGATGCCTATAATTATAATTAACCTGTACTGTTTGGTGATACCATATAAATTACCCCTTCAAGCAGCACATCTGTTGCTTCTCATTCTCAAGACCTCAAGAGATAAGTTACGCCGCATCCTTAGAAGCAATTACCTGTCTACAATCATTTTCTTTCTTTCCTTGTGCTATAAGAAAGAAGGGGACAGACTCTTCAGCAGGGTCTACTATGACAGGACAAGGGAAAATGCTTTCAAACTAAAAGAGATGAGATTTAGATTGGATATAAGGAAGAAGATTTTTACAGTCAGTGTGGTGAGGCACTGGCACAGGTTGCCCAGAGAGGTGGTGGATGCCCCATCCCTAGAGGCATTCAGAGTCAGACTGGAAGGGGCTCTGAGCACCTGATCAAGCTGTAGGTCTCCCTGTTCAGTGCAGGGCACTTGGACTAGATGCCTTTAAGGGTCCCTTCCCACTCAAACTATTCTATGATTCTATGACTTTCTGCTAATATATAAAGTGAGAAATGAAAAAAAAATACACACCAGGAATCCCCAGGACCATGTCTGTGGTGGCCCCACAGGTACATGGGTGGCAGCAAGCACAAGCAAACTAAACACAGAGACAATCAGCTGGTAGAATTGTTGTCATCATTTCCTGAAAAATTTAAAAAGGCAAGGGTGGTCTTGTTGCTGAATCACAAAATTAGGAAACAAGCTTTTCTTCCAGAAAATGCTGGTATTTTTCCCTGATCATGAGAGAGTGCTTCAACCTTTCAGATCCTTTAGTTTTCACACAGATAAAATGCCCAGCTCATTTTAGCCAAGATTGCCCTCATTGCCTTCCAATAGGGCTTCTCCAAACACCTCTAAGTTGTCCTGGTAGCGTGCTTTGAGCACTCTCAAAGGTTCCAGTTGGAAGAGGAAGTAATTAGTAGTACTGGCTGTTTTTTTGCCACAGAATATTATTCTTTTTTGTGAGGCTCTCTGTAGCTCTGTGTGTTGCCCGATGGTGCCATTCTACAAAACTTCAGAGAGAATTTCGCCTACATTAAAACAGCAGGATGGGGCCAAACATGACACCCATTTCTTAAAGGCTAGGCTCTCCTGATGTAAATCTACACGAAATACAGTAAGGATAATACGTGGAAGCTCAAGAAATACAACAGAAAGAAAAAGTTTCTTGTGCTAGCAAATGTGCATTAGCTAAACTTTACATTTGAAACGCTGGTCTCCTGTGGACCCAGAATATATTTTCCGTATGTCTGTGTGTTGGGAGTTCCATAAAATGCTGAGCACGTATATTTAAAATAGCTCTGACAATGTATAAAAAAACCTCTAAAATATTATGACATGGCCAATTTCCATGTTTTTTAAAATCAATGACATGACATGATATATTTTATGTGTGGAAATATACATCATAAATATTGGCCAATGTCATAATATTTTTAATGTTTTATATGTTGTCAAATCTGCTTTAAACACAGTATGCTTGCTGTACGTTCACTGAAACATAACTCAGAGAGATGCAGGAAATCAGCTATATTCTTTTTCCATGTGGCTTTATTATATATTTTATGGTTTTTGTTGCTCCTTGCAACCTTTCTTCGCTTCTTCCTCTTTCTTTCCTTCTTTCTTGCCTAATTGTTTGCTACTTTGCTTTCTTTAGCTCACTTTCCCTTCCTTACTTTCTTTCTTGTCACTTTTCTTGAAAAAGATGAACGTCCTTTAAAAAAAGAGGAAAGATCAGATTTGGCAGATTTCTGTTGATCAATTTTTTTTTAAGCTGTGTTCCTGACCCAAGTGACTCCAAGTTACGGACAGGTGTTAATTACGTCTAACACAAAGACTGAAATACTGGCCCCACTGAGATAAATAGGAAAATTATCAGAGCTGAAAAGGCTTTACCTCTAGACTTCTTATTTATTGGACATGACCATGAGTCTACTGCATCATGTTTAAAAATGGTTTGCTGTAACTAGAGCAAGCCACAAGCAAGTCACACAGATGACTTTTACAAACTGACTTCAGAAAAAAAAGAATATTTATGAAACTAACAATGTTCCTAGGGTGAAAGGGAGTGGTACAGTAGTTGAGAAAATAATACATTTACATTTGAAATGTTGTTTCATGGTTTTTATTTTATTTTCTCAGGTTCTTCCCTTTCCTTTTTTATTCTTCCTCCATTTTCCCTTTAGAAATGGAAGGGAAGCTAAGTTAAAACAACTTGTTCAGCAAGCAGCAGAGCTAATGAAACCTTGTTTCCTGTGAGTTTTTGTCTTATATCCCCTGCTGTGATAACCTTAGCTCCACTCTCACGTCCTCTATGGCAGCCCATGCTACCATACCCTCGGTTCCCCCAAAATAACCACTCAAATAATTCCCATACTGCCTTCACTTCCCCACTACACTCTTAAAATCCACACTACACACGTGCTACCTGTGTCTCTAGTTCCTTCCTAAACCACTGGTTTTGTCAGAGGTTGTAGCAGCTTCATTATCCTGGTGACTGGCAAGCTGCCAGATTCTTTATGCATCTTTAAAGGTGGTACTTAATCCTTACCTCAGTATCTTGCATCAATCTTAGAGTAGCCCATTCTGCAGCGACCCCAGGGTTCAGGAAATAAATATAATTAAATGTAACTGTATTCTACAGTGTTAGAAGTGCACAAGAAACTTGAGAAACAACTAATGTGAATGAAAATATAGGAAATAATTTCCAGAATAGCTCTCCATAAGGGCTCACATCTATACTCAAACCTATTAAATATTTTACTGTGAAAAAAACATTGCAACTGCATTGGCACAGACAGCCTGGCTTTTGAGCCAGGCCTTGGGCCTGCTACATAAATTACTACTGGATTCCCTGACAGGGTGAGGAAACCTGGAAACCAGAGCCTGGGAATTCAGTAGGTGGGCACTGAGCACTAAATCAGCATAAATTTCAAAAGAAAAGTGTTTTTGTCTGCAGAAGCAATAATCCAAAGCTGAAAAGACCCTGTGCTGTGTGACTGAAGGGTGTTTTGTATAGGAGAGTCCTCAGAGCATGAGATACTGACCTGCTCATGTGTCCATGTGTCATGATGCAGGTGGAGCTGGTCCACATTCTAATCTAAGGTGGCCAGGGCAAAACTGACACTGACACAGCTGCCCAGAGAAGCTGTGGTGCCCCATCCCTGGAGGCGTTCAAGGCCAGGTTGGATGGTGCCCTGGGCAGCCTGAGCTGGTGGAGGGGACAATCTTGCCCACAGCAGTGGGTTTGAACTGGATGATCTTTAAAGTCCCTTCCAACCTAAGCCATTCTATGATTTTTCCTTCTTTCCTGTTTCTGAAGTACATGCAATCATGCAGCTTTGATCCACCCCTTCGGCATGGCTTTTCCTTAGAAGTGATGGGTCACTGTATGCCTTCCAGCTTCAAACAGCTAGGATAGGGTATGATCCCAAGGACAGATGTTCAGCCCTTTCTGAAAATCCAGCCCTTTTCAAGTGCTTTGAGTCGGTCATCCAAAAAAGCAAAGACAGTGGCAGGCATTAGTCACTTTTGAAACATTCTGCATGGGAGTGAGGGTGGCTGCTCAGAATCAGCCTGAATATCACTGTATTTCGCAAGTCCATGCAGGCAGACTCTGAAAATTTTCAGACAGATGTGAGCTCTTCTACTCGCATTTGAAGGCAATCTAAATCCTGTAAATCTCATCAATATGGAACCTGCAAGTCCTGTAGATGGGCATGGAGGACAAGCTCATATTTCTCTGCATTGCCCTCACAGCCATCCCAGATGAAATAGTCTTCTCCAAGAATAACCGAGCTCCATCCACCACTAAGCAGAGGGCCAACGCAAGGAGACTGTGGAGCATTATTGCATAAGTTTATCTATGGAGTACCTTAACCAACCTTATACACAAGTCATTCAGCAGATACCTGCTCTGGACTAAAGCTCGTGTCCTTCTTCATGACTGTGAACTGCCTTAAAGCTGTCTCAGTGTGCTGCATCCTGTTTCCAGTATTTTTGTTCTAGCCAGTGAATCCCAGTACCTGCAGCACTTTATGGCTAACTTCTGGTTAACCAATTAACAATTGTTCCTCTTTTAAAGTAGGTAGGTAGTCTTATTTCAAAAATGAAGAATGAAAAGAAAAAAGCTATCTGCTTTGACTAATGTGATGGAAGCTTTAACATTAGAATATAGGTCTTCACTGTTCAACTTCTTTTCATTAATCTACTTTAATCCACTTCATGCTTTTGAGTTACCTCTTCTTGAGCCAAAAGTTACTCTAGTTAATCTAGAAAAAAATACAAATATGCATAGCAAACAGGTGAAAGAGCATATTTGTAAGCGCATTTCTCTTGTCATCTCAAGAACACATACTTTCTGAGTTGGTCAGTAATTCTGGAACTGTATGGCACAAAGAAAATGATGGGGATATATTTTATTCTGTGAGGTAGGTACGGAAGAAAAAGAGGAGGAAAGGAAAGAAGAGATTCCAAATATTTAGGAAGTACCAGCCTAACTGCAACTCACTGATGTACAGATGTTGAAAAAAGCAGAAAAGACATCTTTGCTTAAAACTTAGAGCTGGGAAGGAACATGAAGAAAAATTAGTGACATCAACCAACAGCATGAATGAATTCTGGAAATATTTGTGGGATTTCTTATAAAGCTTATCACTGAACAGTAAGCCATCCGAGGCAAGTTTCCAGGAAAAGAAATAAAAGCAAACTGCAAAAGCAAATTATTCTTCTGGAGCAGTTCCATTGAGGATGTTGCTAGGAAGCTATTTCTTTCTCTTCAGGGAGAGGCAAGATCTTCTGGATGTCTTTAAGAGGTGATTCTTGCCTCTACATTTCTTTACCTTACAGATTAGCTGAAGGAACATGGCTACTTCCAGAAGTAGCACTCTAACTACAGGTGGCCCCCTTACACCCAAGTAAAATGTTTTGTTGTTCTTTAATAAAGAAATCCACAGTCAGGTAACAGTGAACAATGTATAGTACAATAGTTATTTAAAAAGACAAGGTCTCCCAGTAGAGCAGCTTGCTATGCAATAGGAAGAGACAACACAAAGAGATCATCAGCTTATGCAGCTAGGAGTGGAAGTGAAAACGCCTGCCATTGTGTCAGCCACTTCAGTGTGGCTGGTAAGAGAGCCTCAGAGGGGTGCCTTGCTCCTGCTCTGTGCAGAATAAACACACTGCTACTTGACCTAACAGAGAGCAAAGCAGAGGAAACCACAGAGCTTGGGTAATTGCACTTAGAAAGAGAGCAATAGGGTGCACAGCTCAGAGATCAGATTCCTCCATGCTCTCCCCAGGTACTCTGAGACAGCAGGAACAATTACAGCTGCAGCCAGAGGGAGAATGCAAGGAAAGGGGCAAGAGAGGGACTGCCAAAAATAACCTTCCACAAGCTGCAGAGCCAGTGATTGAGAAAACAGAGCCAGGGCACTACACAAGGCCACATGTCTGAAGCTCAGAGCAGTGAGTGACTTCAAACTGCAGAGCTTTTAGTGGAGGGGGAGAAACCCCACTACCTCTCAGTTCTGTTATAACTATACTTCCACTTGCCACATCTTATATCCTGCTGTAATTGTGTCCCAGAGAGCCATGCCCATGCTGCATATGTACTTTCCAGCCTGCCCATATGCTTCTTAAGTGGTGAGCTCATCTAAATCATCCCTCTCATTTCCCTCCTACAGAAACTATTCATGGCCCGTCTATTTCTATTCTGACCAGATCGCTGATGCTCCACAGGACTCTGTGGAGCCAACCCTACCAAGATGATTGTCAGATTTGGAATCACTTAAGAAAAGCTCTTCCCAAAAATATTTATTTGCTTAAAAGAATCCAAGAGATTCTCAAATTCTTGTGAACAGCAGGTGATTGTTTTTGTCATATGTGCCCTCAGTCTTATGACATCTTTTATGTAGCTGTAGGCAGCAGGCACAATGACCTCTCTAAGACCATGTTAGGTTCAGTTCATATCAGGCTGACAAAGCTGACAAGCAGATAAGAGTGTGAACTCGTCATGTACTAGATCATTCATGAACAGAAATACTCACCGCACAAAGTCAGGGAACAAAAATTCAAAGCTGCTCGTGGCCAAATTTCCAAGTGCTCCATTTCCACTGCAGACTCTAGATTTTCAAAGTGTTTTCTAGCCCTCTAAAAAACAGGCTGTATTTTTATACAACTTCAATCCAAGCAGTTGAGCTCACTTGACAACATAGCCACTCATTTAAATATTCAGAGAGGTACAAGGTCCTTCTGAAAAATAATGAAGAAATTGTGCCAGTTCAGAACACTTGAATTTGGGTATGAAAACAGTGAAAGAGGCTCAAGCACTTCAAATGAGACTTGTTCTGAGACATCTAGAACAACTATCTACCCCCCAGATTCAAAGCAGCATTTATGCCTGTACTTATCCTTCTGCTAAAAATCCATTTTTGGTACAGAACATCAAAATTCTGTCTGGATAAGCGGCAGGGATAAGTAGAATTGACACTGTCAAAATGTTGATGGCAGCATGAATTTTTATTAAAGAGACTTAGAACAGAAAGTCTTTATCCCATTCCAGCTATAACATCTACAAAAGCTTGTGCTGTGTTTGAGTTACACAAGTAAAAACATCCACAACAGCAGGACTGCATGCAGCAGAAGGCTTATTTGCAGCAAAGCCTTCCTTGTATCAACATAACTTTGAGAGGTATGCCTGCCTCCAGGTGCTTCGTATGACACCAAGTTGGAATGGAAAGTGACTGTCCCTTCCTTGTGAAACAAAAGAAAAAGAGAATCAGATAAGTCATTGTACTACTTGTGGGTGGGAAAATTCACTAACCAAGACACCTAATTATTTTTTTTTCAAAATGGAATAGTAGGTGGATTTTGAAAGATGTCTGTTCCACAAGAGTGAAACACATTGTTTGGAGTGACCAAATGGGACGTAGCTATGAACAATGGAACAAAAACACAGGAAGGAAAATTCAAGATAATTCTCAGGAAAAACTTCCTAATGGTGTGATATACAGCCTAATATTGTGGAATAATCTTCTAAGAGAAGAGGTGGAAGCCCATCTGAATGAGTAATTTTAAAATTAGACTGTAGGAAACAATTCAACATTGGCAAAGGGAATGGACAAGATGACCTCATCAGCCTTTTCCATCTCACATTTCTATGATTCTGAAGAAAGAGAACAATAAAAGCCACTGCACAGAATCAATCCCAGAGAGAGTTGCAATGGGATAAATGGGATCAGCTATTAAAGATGTAGATTGCAAGAGAGAATGTGAACGAGGATAAATGGATGTGAGGAAAGATGAAGTCATCGATATGCTTAGAATGCAGACTTGGAGGCAATGATAGGCAAAGTCCCGGGCAAGGAATATAAAATTGGAACAGAACAGCTTCGAAAAGATAAGAGCAGATTCAGGTCAGGAGGCTAGGCAATTTCACATGAAATACATTTTGATCTAGCAGGTGTTTGCAACTCAGTAAGAGCCATGAAGTGTCAGGGCAAAGCCATTTTTAACACTAAAAGACCATGTGAGAATTTAAGGATGATGTTCAAGTATACAGAAATACAGTAATATGGGTGCTATTCTTTTGCATCAAAATCATGCATATTTGCTGGACTGGTCACCGTTCACAACAAAGGAAGTCTCCACTCATTTTGCTAGAGGGCTCAGGGTGCAAGGATTTGTTTTCTGATCCACTGCCACCATGGACTGTTTTCTCAGCCAGTACCCAGCAATTAAGCACATAAGATTTTCCTTTTGCTCATACCATAAGTGAACCTAGTATTTATTGGAGAATAAAGTTCAGAATTCAGTTTCAGCCAGCACAGTTAATTAAAAAGCTATGTCATTATCTTCCTTTGGGGAAGAAAGAATAGCAAAACATTACCTTCATAACTGGTAAGACCATTCAAACTGTAATCATCGAACTAGAAGTATAATGCATTCAGGCCATTTTGGGAAGGTTTGGGAGTGATCAGCCCCCTGATTTCTGCAAGTGGATTCATTGTTTATAATTAATCTACCCCATTTTCAGGAAGATCAAAAAGAGCATTTGTAATTTTTGGCACATGACAGGACATAAGGTATTATTTCTGCTTATTGACTAGATTCCTGGAACTTTTAAAGTAGTACCAAAATTTGTAGTTATTTTCATGAATACATACTGACCTCTGGAGCACTTGTGGAAAGTAAGTATGTGGGCCACATGAAGATGTCAGTCAAACAAGGGAATTTATACATAGATCAATTTCTCCAACCAGTTTCAAGACATAAAAAATAAAAGTGGGCAGTGGCCTAAAAAAGTATTTACAGTTCACTTAATAACTTAGAAACCACATTAGAAAATTATGAATTCCTGTAGTACTAGAAAGTGATTTTGTCACAGCTGCTGAAATACTTTAAACTGTAAGAAATAACTGTCATTGTTCACTGTATAGTAAAGAGTCACTTGTTTTAGGCAACACACTAAAAGAAAATGCCTTGAAAATAAAATGCATGATTTCTAATACAGTGAAGTTTTCCCCCTAACTTAATGTCAACCAAGATAGAAGATAGACAGTAAGTTCACAGAAAAAAGCATAGACAGGGAACTTAAGAGTCCCACTACAGCATTAGTTTTATTTTTACCATTAGAAGTACAATGACAATTACAAGTTTTATCATTTTTAAACAAAATATAAAAGTAGAAGTGTAACCAATATAGCAATGGGACAGAAAATAGGGACCAGTAATTACTTTTATATACCTCTGATAAGTTTCAGGAATAAGTTACTACAGAACAATTTAAAGTAGAAAAGAGAATCTCCATCTGCAGTTCCTTGCTCAAAATCATAGCTGTTGAAACCTGGAGCCAAGTCCTACTTCATAGCAAGTGTAGATATTCATCTTAATTGAAGTATACATTATGAAATACTATATGTATAAAAACAATGTTGTATTATATTGTATTACAGAATACATAATATCTGTAATGGTTTCTCTGATAAGTTTCAGCATAACTTGAACAACCATTAACAAAACCATTTACTATTGAACAACATTTAAGATGTCATTTACTTGTTCATATTTTCCCATTTCTATTGTTTCCTTCTTTTCAGAAGTTACCTGATCTGTTTAGTACCTTTTGCACTTCCCCTTATTTTAGCTGTTGATTCTCACATGTCATCATATTACTATTTATTATAGTTGGTTTTGCCAATTGTCACAACAAATGTTCTCTATTTAGTAGTGAAGATAGAAGCTGTAGAGCGTATTATAATAAAGACAGACGCAGTCTCAGACACTTTCCAACATAACCAATTAAACATTATTTTTAATCTTTTCTTTAGAAAAGTAACACTGTTTTGATGGCACTTAAATGAGGGTAGGTATTGTAAAGACAAGCAAAATCAAGAGTACTAAGTGCAAGAAATGAACATACACTAAGCCACAACTGGAGTTCAAAGGTTTTTTTGCTATGTTTTAGCTAGAGTTTTATAAAACATATTTTTGCCTTACATGATATTTCCTGAAAAAATAACATCATAATGGACCATCTTGAAATATTACCTACACAAGTAAAAGATTGAATTGTTTTCACTGTTAGGGTACACTAGCAAAATAGAGCTTAACTGATTCCCAAAAGTGCTTCGAGCTCTGATTTTCTGGAGTGTTTTCTCTCTCTTACACCTACTGCCTGTAGAACGATGAGCCACTGAAATAAAAACGCCTGCTGAAATAAGTGTGTTTTTCTTAAACTGAGATTTTCTGGTATGAAACAAAGTAAGGTCACAATGCCACTGTTTAATTATTCAGCCCTTAAGTTGTCTGTTAAAGTTCAGTGTAGTTACTGCCAGAGGGGATAACTTTAGTGGTCTAAACCTCAGGTCTGAACAGACATCCTGGAACCATAAGGTTCAAATATTGGCAGAACAGAGCAAGTTCTTCATCCTTCTGTGGTAGCTGCATTTTACTGCTACGCAGTTTATTGAGCAGGGGTCTTTAAGATGTGCCCTTAAAACCCAGAGCTCACGTGAAAGTTAAAACTCCCATGCTGCTTTCCTTAAGACCATGAGCCTGCCCCAGCATCATGGGCCAAGGTTTCCCATTCATCTACTGCTGTGTTTTACACTAATCATTTGTCATCATCTTCTGCAGAGATGGCTGTGTTTCAGCAACCCCATACTGCGAAAAGTGAAGTGCCATGGGAGCCTTTGTGATGAAAACTGCTATATTGAAGTAAATCACAATTATCATTAACACATACATGAGCCACTCTGAATACATTCTGTCCAGACCATGGTTAGATCCACTAAAGACTAATCAATTGGCTTACAATTTATTATCCTGTTCTCAGCTCACTCTACAGAGCTTGGGGATTCTTTAGTACCTCGTGTATTTAATGTTTAAGCCCTGTAGTGATATTGCCCATTATCATGATTTAACACTGATTAATACCCTGCTATTCCTGGCAATACTAACTACTAGTTGAAAAGACTGAAAATATATTTGGGGCATTTTTTACTATGTTTTGTGTTAAATTTCTGTTAGAAAATAATTTGCATACTGTATATAAGTTTTTTCAAAATACTTTCTGGCTGAAAGTACATTCTGATCTGTAATACTATAATGTGATGGAAAGTACAGCAATAATAGCGGAGTGGCACAATCCTAGGCTACAGAAAATGAGAACAAGCCCAAACACAGCAGCCATAGACAAAGAAAAAAAACTGCTTACCTTTGGAAGGCCTCCAGTAGACAGGGATCTCCAACAAGAGCCCCTTACCTCCACTACCAACCCTTAAATGAGGTCTGGGAAGGGGTGGATCCTGGCTCCACCCCTTCCAGTTACTCAGGTGCATTGCTTGCACCTGAGCTCCCCTGGGTTGGCCCTGCCTTCCGACCAGGTGCTCAATCACTGCTTCAAGCTGTGACTTAGCATTTCTGCTACACGTCCTAACAAGGGTATCTTCTATACACCTGTACATCAACAACCTGTATAGACGAGCCCGAGACAAATGACTTATGTAGAAGAATATGTCTGTGCATATACATGTGTGTGTATGTGCATACACAATGCCCACATTTGGGCATTTACATGAATTAATATAAATAAACATGAATTAATATACATAGGTTTCTCCAAAAGTAATGCCTCATATTTATTTCTGTGAAAACTACAACCCATACAAAGAGCACAACCACCCTATTTGATAGAGAAAATTCTCAGCTGCCAAACACTATTTTACAACATCGTCACCACCATTAGCTAAGCATTTTCACCAGCGATGAACAAGAGCCTGCATGCTGCACTCGTATAAATAGGCACCAGCAGAGATGATCCACTGTCACTGTTTCCACTGCTGAAATGCATCACCCACTGCCCCACTGTATTCACATCCACTGCTTTCTCTCCAGAAACTTTCAGCAAGCATCAATGAATGTCAGTGGGTACAATTTTCTCCGCATGGAGGAATCCCGTTCAACACTTTTGCTTCATATGTATTTCATGCCACGTGCCAATTTGTCACACAGCCCCTCTGCTGTCATCTGTCACACAGCAACAAAATGTAATGGGATACTGGAGGGAAGATTCAACCTCTACTATCATCCCACCAACATCTGCCTCTCATATTGTGGGCCAACAGAATAAAATAGGAGGCATTACTTCCAGATTAGCCCTCATACTTCAAGTGCTTCACAGGCTGTATGTTCATGGCTCTGTACAAGCACCAAAGAAAAACCCTCTGGGGTGGAAAGCAGCACCAACAGCATTACACAGCTGTGTTTGTGGAAGGGGAAGTGAAGTCTTCCAAATTAAACTGCTGTAAAATTTAGATAGGTAAAATTCAACTACCATAGTTGGACTTGGCTGGTATTCTGATATCTTAATCCTTACTCTGGCAAAAGGTCCCTTCTGACCTTTACAGCTGTAAATGGCTGTATCTGGTTTTACATCTCATTCAGAAGATAATGTTCACCTCACGTAGCACTGCTCTGCCACAAGAACTTTAGTTAGATGCTTGCCCACTCTGAGTGCTTCTTCCAGCTCCACAGCTGGGCTTTGGCTTGTCTGTCTTCAGTTAATCCAGCTATCATGAAGTCCAAGCGGGCACAAAGCCGTAGGTGACCTATTACAGGAGCCTGTCACAGGGAATTGTATATGAAAGAAATCTGCCAACAGCTTTTACATGGTGTAGTAGTTCTCATCACACAGAGCGGAGTCAGAAGAATATAGGCATGAATTGAATCTGCCCTATCCAATGAAGTTATTTCTGAAAAACAGATGGTCCCAGGGGAAAAAATAAAGAAAGAAAGAAATGGAAACAACAGTACTCAGCATTGTGTCTGCAAGTAATGAATATCGATGAAAGGAAGACAGGAAACATCCTTACATCCTTATTTTCTCACAACAGCAGATTCTGGAACACATCCAAAATAATATAGATGTAGGAGGATATACCTGAAGCTGCAGTATAATAATGATCAGGGAAGTTAATCCTTCTGAAACTGATACATGCAAGCCGTGAGCTCTTTCAAAGAAAAAGGACAAAATGTGGAAGACTTCTCTGGTGATGAAGAGTGGATGAACCAGTCTGGCAATACTAGGAAGAGCTTGTGATGAGTGAAAAGAGACTTGGGAGCCTGGAGCAAAACATTTAAAAGACCTTAGGTAGACTCATGTCAGCACAGCAGACACTGATAGCCTGGAAATCAGATGACTTTTTCCAGAGAGACACTTATATTGCTTCTAAAATACAGACATAATCTTGATCATAAACTTGATGATAAACTTAATTACACCGGATAAAAAGACCTGAGTCAGAACTGCACACGCTTAAAGTACTGCCACTGGACATTTACAGAAGCCAAAACATTCAAAGCCTTGATGCCGCTCCACATGCTTACTTACCAGTGCAACCTTCTGACTTGATCAACAGCACAAAGAGCTTCTTGTTTTCCTAATGACCTTAGGAATAAAATAAAATGCAATGAATTTAGACTGCCTTTATTCTATTCCTGGAAAGCACTTGATCAATAGCTGTTTCCAGTCCACAACAGCCTGGCTCCCACTATTCATTCATTTCATTTCTCAGTTCTGCCACTGAGTGTGCTGGGCAACCCAATACAACATTTCTTTTGAAGCTGGGGAAGAAAAATTCTCTCCTTCTTTACCCTTATTATTTTCCCTGCTTTCTATATAAGTTCACCACCTGGACTGTGATGGCCAGGGACAGACAGAGCATGTTCTGTGCTCATGCAGTGCAGAGCACAGCAGAGCGTGTTCCACATTCCTGTAACAAACAATAACATTACTGAAAGGACTAAGATGATGCATTTTCAACTTAAATCAACAACTTCACTAGCAATACCTCTAGGAACATTTTTCCACTGCCAGTAATTCCTCTTACCTGCCAGAATGTGTTCCACTGAATCTGGAAAGGGTTTCTGAATTGACTGTGGAAATGCCTTTTTACTGTTCACCTACTTGTACATCAAAACTCTTGCTCTTTTGAACCGGATGTGTGAAAACAAACAAAAAGATCAAATAAACAAACAAAATTGTGACTGTTACAGATGCATGCTTTCCCTGTTGGCCTTTTTTTTTTTTAACCATCCTACCATCAGGACTACCAGGACATGTTCCTCACTGCTCACTTCAACTGACTTTGTTCAGGAAGACTGTCCAAGATATGCAAAGAGACTAGTAAAGAGCAGGCCATATGACAGCACTTTCACAAGCCAAGACAATGACAACACTGTCAAAAGTCAGTGCAAGCGCCCCTTCCTAAAGAAGAGAAAAATATGTACACAATAAATGGTGAAAACTCTCTGTTCTTCAGAAATGTCTTGATGCATAGTTAACTATATTAATTTTTCTCCTAAATTCGCTCATTGATCGTGTCACTTTATTAGGCTCTGCTGCACTGTAGCAATCTGAGCTGATAGTTTATGAAGCTGCCATTCTGAACAATGGCTGGGAGGAGAGAGGAGGATAGGAAGGGGAGCCAAAAGCCGAGAAGAAGGATGTAGTGGAATGAAAGATGATCAGGGAAGGGAAAGGGAGAGTCTGTTTTGTTAATGCTGTTCTGGCCACCTCTCATGTCCTCCTCTTGAATTTTTTAAGTTCTTCAGCTGTATGTATTTAGCTTTCTGGCTGCTTTTGTTTTTTGGCTACCCAGCCTTTCTCTTTGCATCTATTCACTTTCTATTTTTTTCTTTAAGAAACTTTCTTAAACTGTTCCGGCCACGTCTCTTTCACATTGTGTGGCCACTTCTCTTAGCTTCTTTGCCAGGCTTTTAACCAGGGCTGCTTGGCTTAGACCTCCCCCTACTGCTAGATGCTATTATGAAGCTTCAGAAAACTGCAGCATGATATAAGCATAGAGCACCGAAGATGTTTGTACAGGTAATTAGGTGCTTCATCTCCACTAACAATGTAGGGTGATGAGAACAGATCTGTCTGGCTCCCTTCTCACCCCATGGATCACACAGCAAAAATCTGCCTGGAGTAATCCTCTCTGCCTGCAGCTCTACTTCTTCTGAGGGATTAATGCACCACAATGGGTACAGTGGCCAAAGGCAGGCAATACAGCTCCTAAAACACACTGAGTGCCAGGGCAGAGGTCTTCAGAGGCCAGCAGGAAGTTCAAGATGGCCACCTCCAGGTTCTCTGCTATTCAGTTTGTGGGATCTGTACTCTACTATAGTCTAAGACAACTCATGTAGACATATGCATTTATCTATTAGCCTATTTATCTGTAAGTGTTTTGTGGTGGTGTAAAGGAAGGTGCATTCCTGTGATCCTTAAATATTTACACAACACCTCTGTAGGTACTTTGTATACTCATCTCTATACAGTATGGAGTAGAAGAGCATGGGAATTCCAAAATCAAAATTATAGAACTGGTTCCTGTAGCACCACCATGTAATTCCAAAGGAATGTGTTTCCCCAATGTAATTAAATAGAAGCTTAATCTTTGGTGTGAAAATTGCACTGTTTATTTCACTTGTAATGTTTGTTCTGAAGCTCAAACACTGTTCCTATTCTAATGAGAGCAGTGCAAAAAACATTTACCCATTTGGGAAGGAAAACAAGAGAACAGAGATTCAATGACACAGTTACACATATGCATTCAAGTATATAATGGCAAATCCATCCCAGAAAGGGAGAATTGAGTGAATCTCCTTACTGCAGTATGTAAAAAAGAAGATGAAAAGCAGACCTGCTCTTTGAATTGCTGCTCATCAGTGCATATTCACAGAAACACTAGGCGTATATGTATTTTTATGGCTTGTACTAAGGATCTAAACATGAAAGGGTTGGATTGTTCTTTATTGCTCCTGCATCGTTCTCCAGGTCATATAGCCAGAAAGCGTTCACAAAGCTCAGAAGCTCCACAGCAGAGTGTGGTCTACACAACTTCTCTGAATTAATTGATGCAAAGTTGTGGTCTGGTGCCTCCTGAAGAAAGTGGAGGCCCCTCTTGAGGAGCTCCAAATCTCTTCAAGCTGCTGTTTCAATCTGGAATATTCCTAAAGCCCAGTCCTGCTCCCAATAAACCCAGAGGTCAAGAAACATTTGCACCTATCACTGAACCTTCAGTTAAAATTCTGAATAGTTTTTTGAGGTCTGCTTATCTCATAGGATCTTAAAGAACAAGCTAGCTGTACATTGCAAATAAAAGAATCCTTCTGCAAACTACTGAAGGTCATCTAATTCTTGGGCAGCCCTTAAAAGAGGCTTAACAGCATACTGAAAAAGGAAGTAAAAATGAGTACATCAGCTGAAATCAGCAAACTGAAGAATATTGGTAGAATATAATTATTTAAACTGGAATTCCTCCAGAACACTGTGATGATTATAAATCTGGATATTCTCGTAAGTCTTGTAAATGACTGAAACTCAGATGTGATAAATTATTCATCCATACAGTAGGATCATTTTTGAACACTGCAGCACAAGTTAAAGTGCTTACATATTGGAAAGATTTCTACATATCATTTTTTTCTCTTTCATTTCCACTCCTTTGGCGCTGCAGGTATGCTCCATTTTTGTTGCCATCCATCCCCCAAAAGGCTTGTGACCTCAATAGGCAAGAGAAGGTAGGAGAAGATGGGAGGCACCAAATAAAAGATGAAGTTTATGGGGTTTTTCATCCATAATTTGGTTTAACCATTTTATGATGTGGACAAGGGAGATCATACTTACCTATATCTGTTGTTCAGCTCCCCAGATTCCCTTCCAAAATCAGCCTCTCGAAGTGAGCCAACAACCTTGTATGTCGCTTTAGAGATATTTTGCGCAAAACAAAAGAAAATATGAGGAAAAAATCATTGGCAAGAGAAATCCAAACAACTATGAAATAGGATTCTTACATGAAAAAAATAAAATACAATCTTCATTGGTTTATTTTTGCTTTGGTTTCCATTTAGTTTTAGTGAGTGTTCCCAGCTTTTTTGTCACTTACATTAACTAAGGCTTGTTGAGGAGATATTTTGGCTACCTCAGCTCTCTTCAGCTGTCATCATTCAAGCACTGCTCAGAGCAGATGAGGGGATGAAGCAGCCCTCAGCACGAGGGTTCTGATGAGCAGCTATGGGTAAGTTAAGAGCAGCAAACACTTCGGCTGGCACCGAGACATCCAGAGAAGGAGGTGTGTCAGCGCCTGAGACTAGCAAATTAGTATCTATGAAAATGAGTGAGTTTGGTGAATGTAAAGAACTGAACGTGGTAGAAGAGAGGATGGGGTTCCTGTAGAAAGGACAGCGCATTTGGAAATGTTGAAAAATCTATGTTGTATCTCAAAGCAAAGTAATACAGTAAAGAAAAATCTGGAGTGAATTTTGCCAAGTCTGAAAGAGGCCTTGGAAACAAGTTTGGGGAATGACATCTCTGGGCCTAAAACCAGAAGAAAGTCCCAAACTTCTCTTGTAGTTCATCTATGTAGGTGTGAACAGTCATTTCCCATTCCTCTGTACATGTGTAGCAGGATGAGACGCTACTTCTAAGTTTAGTTCCACTAGATATTTTTAAATGATATTAAGGAAAACAAACTTTTAATGCACATTTGCACCAAATCAAGCAAGTCAGTTGAACCATTAGTAAAATATAAGGATTTTAGCATTGCTTACATGTGTGGAGTTTAAAGACACTTCAGAGTGGCTTTGTACAGTAAAAAGCAATACATACTATCCTAGCTTCTATCCTTTCTTCATTAAAGGTCTCCTACCGAATACATGTCTTTCAGGCAGCTGATCCAACTCTATTCTTCCAGCAAAGTGTCATTATGAGATTTTTTTAACATGTTGAAATGTATCTATTCCCTTGTCGTTCCAAGCAAGTCCAGTTTCCATTGAAGCTGATGGAAAGATTCCCTTTGATTTCCATGGAGATTGGCTTGCTTCATACTATATTGCATGGCAGAGTTATTTTACTTTCCATTGAAGAGAGACTGTGGTTCCAGTGCTGCTACTTTGACTTAGGCAAATCTTCCTTCATCTCATGGTAAGCGCCACTGGCTTCATATTTCTTTGACAGTGACATGAATTAGGAAGTCAGTATATGTATGGTGGTAAAAATAAGAAGAGAGGAAAATCTAAGGATTTCAGTTTTCACTGAAAAGGGTAAACCACAAGGCCAAAAATTCCATAAATTATCATTATGTATAAATAACAATCAAATATTAAGTAGATATTAAGTAGTATCTTAACTCTCTTTTATTAAATTGTAATCATTTAACAGTTTAATTTATTTTATGCCATAACAATGTCCCAGAAGGTGTGCCAGGGATGGAAAAGTAGTTTACCTCTCAGTTTGGAAGCTGAGATTCTTAATCAAGGAACTTCACTAAGAAGTGAGCTATGAATTCTGCTCATCGCTCAGGTTTTCCTCGTGTCTATTCTTAAAGGCTTTCCTAATTATCCTATTTATATGTATTATGTATCTTTTGGATTTTCTCAGCTTAGATTTCCTTAAAAAATAGGACAGCGTGTCAGATTGACGTTATTCTTTATACTTTCCACATCAACAAATTGCTGTCACTATAAATGAAGGACTGTCATTCACATCTATGAGAAAACATAAGATGCAGAAGAGACAGTAGCACTTTGCAGCTGTACACAGTCTTTCCTTCAGCAGTAGAAGTCCATTTTCACAGCACTTCTATGTAGATACAGATACAAAACATCAAAAGAAAAGATGGAGGTGATTTTGTGACTTATTTTTACAGTGCAAAAGGAGAAATTGGACCCCTGTGTCCTGTTCACTTCCACTAAGCAATGCCTTAAAAAATGAAAATCATTTAAAATCTATTCTCTCCATCATTTTTAAAGTTCAAGATCCTTAAGAGACACTGCTTAAGCAGTAGCCATGTGAACAGATTGTTCCTGAATGAAAGCAAAGCCAGTGCTTCTTTCCATAATTGTTTCTTGTCATATTGCAAGATTAGCTTTGAAATACGTTGAAATGAGACTGATAGTTGTTATCACCGGATTCTCCTTGATGACCTAAGCATATGTTTAGTGCTCTTGTTTCCTGTGCAGTGGATGACTACATAAATGAAATAAGCAAGGTAACAGAAGTGGTATTCATGTTCTGCTTTGCTGGAAGTTTCACTAGGAATGCAAATGTTGATTAAACAGATATACATACTGCTTCGTCCAACTCCAGTGTGTTTTCTTCCAGGTTTGGATAGTTTTATCTCTGTAAGGCAATATGGGAAAACAAGAGCAATTCTGCAGGAAGGCAGAGGATTTTAGCTTCCAGGATTATGATTCAGATGTGTTTTACAGCCACTGAATTCACATGCACTCTTAATTAAAAGTAAATAAATATTTCCTGAATAGGCCCATTCTACAACAGCCCTGGTCACAGAAAGGCTTCACCATGGAAGTTGCGCAGCCAATGTGGCCAAGGATCCCAGAGCACACTGAACTGAATTGAACTGAAGATGCCAGTAAGAGAGGAACTTCTGACAACTTGCCTGAGCTTAGGTCACTTGACTACACAATTTCTCTTGTAGCCAAAGCTCTTTCACAGCCTCTCTACCATCTGCAGGAACATTCACCCAAGGAAGACCACATCACAATGTCTCTGTGCAGTGGAGCTGCAAAACAGCCCATGTCTGTTTATACAGTCACACTGAGAGGAATAATAAAAATCCAAAGCTGGTAGACACTTCCGGTGGGAAAGTTACCAGGCAGGTGTGATCTACAGCTTTATCCTCAAAGGACACTGCAATGAGAAACTGAGGACAAGTAATACTGTTGCTTAGGACAGTAAATAGAGGTAGGAAAGTAAACAGAGCTGTCTGAAACACTCCTTTAGTTTTCTTCAAGTTCCAGTCCTTTTGGTGGAAATAAAACTTGAAAACTACTCATGGAGTCCCAGAGGCCTCCGGCGTCTGGCCTCAGGTTTCACCCCAGGTGTTTCACTGCTGCAGAAGAGGGATTGTTTTAAAAGCCCCAAAGGCTGCCCTCCGCCAGCACAGAGACCATGAAAAGATGTTGGTAATTGCTTAGTCACAGACTAAGTTGCCCTGATTCTTTTCTGCACAACCCCAAAATAATCCAAACTTTAATTGAAATCTTGGGCTCCTTAACTCCTTTAGAGACAAATGTATCTGTGAATCTGGACCTAACTCCAAATTAAGATTACAATTTAGCAACAACTTCTAGTCATTCAGGTACAAAAGCCTTCATTTTTTAATCCTGCTATTATTAGCAGCTTTATAGTCTTTCCAAAAGCAAACAATTCCAGGAATAAGTAGAAGGAAAGGGTTGCTCTGAGGAAGAAACTGCAGTCTCTCAGGAGTCTCAGAGTCTGTTTATGTGTGTGACATTGTGGAACATGCTGTGAATTATAATTGACATGCAGACTGTAAAATTATGGTCTCTTTCTAATTGCTGTCTCTGTACACTTGAACCACGAGATATAATTTCTTAGGAAAATACATTTCTCATCCTTTTAATCTGGAATCACTTTCATGATCTACATAGGCTCCATTACACACCAGTAGAGCCTACCTCCTCCATGAGAATGCTGTCCAGATTTCCCTGAATTACTGTCTGGGGTCCTCATGGAGCAGAAGATTCCAAACAACTGAACCCAGAAATGTATTGTGAATGTAGCACTATGACACTAATAAAAGGTACTTTAAACTACGCAGTTATTTCTCAGAGCTGTTAATTGTGATGATAACCAATCTTATTAAACATTTGGAAAGCTACATGTTGCTAACCTACCACAAAACGCAATATTTTCCCATTGTAGTATTGTGTGTACTTTATGCCCTGCAGGCAAATAGCTTTGGTTGAGGGAGGAAGGCCTTGAGAAGTTTCATGGGTCTGCAACAAGATCAGCTAGTCTGAGTCTAATTTTACCCAACAGTTGCATAAATGAATTTTTAAAACATGATCCATATTCTTAATGTCTAATCCAGGACTGTGCGGTTTCATGCAGGGCTAATCCCATGGAGTAATATATGATTTAAAGCCCTGGATCAGAAAACTACTGAATATCTGTTATTCCAAAATTATGGTGTCTGAGGATAGCTAGTATAAATTGAAGAGAATGGCACACAAGTGAAGAAATATGAAAGACAGAAAACTGTCAGCATGAAATAGATTTTGTCCAAATCACTTAAGTTTTGAAAAATGCCATTTAAAGACTTGGAATAAGAACAGCATTTGCTAACGAGGGAGATTTTAATTAAAATCTCCAGATTGGGCAAGTCCAAGAGAAGGAAAAACTACATTTGTACATTTAAACCAGGAGATTAAGACACAAAAATGCTTGCGGATGCAGAAAAGTCCCCTGTTCAGCTAGCAGGCAGCGGCCCCACAGAAACATGGCCTTGCACTTCATGAAACCAGTGAATCTTTCAACAGAAAGAAACCCCTGGGCAGGATGTCATATACCCAGATGGGTTCCCAGGAGTTGTAGAGCAACTTGGCTTCTCCCACCACTCTGCATTATCTGCCATAAGAAGTTGCCAACACAATGCAGCTCCCCACCTGAGCCTACATTCATGTGGCCGTGAACAAGAGCTGCAGTGGTGGACCGAGCAGATGTTAACTGTTTCTGGGTGACTTTGGGACCGACTTCTGCTCTTTCTCCAGCAAAGTATTTGGAAACCTCACAATCTCCTGCCTGTTACCCTTGTTGTCCCCACACTCTAAGCATTTCAGGCACAGAAGTCTTTCCCTCCTTGCTCTGTATCACATGAAGATTTCATTGGCCACAACAAGAGGTGTTTTTACCCAACTCTAGCCTGCCTGCATTACTTTATATTGCAAGGTATCAACCAGACCCTAAGTATCTTGAAGCTATGCAGGCACCCACTTCAAAAGCAACAGAAAATTGCCTCCTAACTTAGCTCAACAGACAAGGGGCTCACTCCTGAGTTGTCCCTTGATGGCAGAGGTGATGTTGCTGTTGTACACACAGCATCTTGGAGGACAGACCTCTGAACCAACAGTGACAGCCCCTTTCATCCAGCCTGGGCACCTCTGATCCTGGCACACTTGTGGCCCCAGGATTTGTGTCAGTAGCCCCTTTCTGTCTGCTCTGTCCCTCCTGTGCTGGGCTGGGAGCTGCAGGCAGATAGCTGGTGTGCTGCAGCAAGAAGGGAAGCAGACTCCATTGAGCACCTGCTGGGCCAAAGAGCTGAGGATATGCTGCTGCAGAGGATTGTGAGTGACTGCCAGATGTGGGGGATGCTCTCCAGATGCTGGGAGAGTGTCAGCCTCCCACAGTGGGAAAAGCACTTACCAGCATAATGGCAGAGTCGCTCGGCAGTCCCTTTCTTTCTCTCATATTTACTCTTGCCAAAGCAATCTGCAAGTTCAAAGCTGTCACTGAACTCAGACAAGAATGGGATGATTACAAAGTGCAGTAATAATCTGTGTGTAAACCAAAGCACTTCCCATTATGTAATGCAATGGCACACACATTACGAGTCTTTCACTGTGTGCTACCCACAGCTAGCGGGATCCTGCTCAGCTAGGGTGCCTTGGCTCCTCATCACATGCTAACCTCACATTTTGCCTCTGGAAGCCTTTAGCTGTGTCCCTGAGTGTTGGTGCCAGCTAAGAAGGCAGACATTATGCTGCCTTGTGTTTCTGCTATATTGATGGTCCAAGTTCTCTCAGTGACACTTGTATCACAGCAAATGATTCTGTGCTTAGTTTCAGTGGATAAATTCGACAGCCAAATCTATCACTGCTTTTCCTTTGGACCTTGTGATACATTATCCAAAGAGATAATCCACTGCGATAAATAAAACAAAACAAATGAGCGCCTCAACAGCTGGTTTCACTATTGAAGTTTGAAATCAGAGCTGAAGAAAACTTTATCTACTATGACACAACATCTCTTCAAACACTGACAGATTTTTCCTGTTGTTCATATTTATATGATGAAAACAATCGACACAATATTTTTTAAAGAAGAAAGGCAAGAATCTCAGCCCAGCCTCAGACAAAGCTTTTATTTCCAGATGTTCTTCTTTGCGTAACATGAAACATAAGAACTCTTGTACAGGGTCAAGCTAAAGATGCATCTGGCCTGGTCTTCTGACTTTGAAAGCAGAGTAGAGAGTATATAGGGAACAGAACAGTGGTACTTTGCCTATGCTAGCCCCCTCGTTTCTGATGCCTTCACTACTTAGAATTGACTTTTTGGTACACCATTAGCCTTACACAATAGGTAGGATTCAGAATAACTAAAATAATTCAGATAAGATTAAACATCTTGAATGGGTGGATTAAAGGGAAAACTATTTACATGAACATTTCTCTGCAATTATTGCTCTTTCACTACAAATATTGTGTACACCTCTACAAAAGTATTAACCCTTAACTTTTCCATTCATTGTCTGATTTTACTGTTCAATTCACCTGATAAGAGCTATTTTCTTGCCATATCTCTAAAAATATGAGGCAAAATTCCTGTTGGAAGCTGGAATGGGAATATTGCCATTGTAAAAACATGCATAGATGGGCAACCTTGCCCACAGCAAGGGGTTGGAACTGAATGGCCTTTAAGGTCTCTTCCAGTTCAAACCATTCTGTGATTCCATGATGTATAGATCCATTGTTATGAACTCTGTGCCTGCCTTGATCTATATTAGCAGGGAGGTAGCTGCACATTCGAAATAAGCACATTAAACAACTCCAGATTCATGACAACATGGTCAGGATCAGGAACCTTAGACCAGCCAACTCTAACAGGGGTACACAGAGTGAGAATGGGTCTTCTGTCTTTATCCAAAGAGGTCTCTATTTACAGTATTAGATACCACACAGTAGCCCACATGTACAAGGGAACATTGAGAGGCTGTTACTCAACGATTTATGTTAAAATTACAAAATAAATTTTTAAATGATAAATTGGTGTCTTCTTACGAATTTTATCCTGCTGGAAACAAAAGAAACCACTACGTACACCTTATGGTAAGGTTTAAATAAATATTAGTTAAAAAAGCAAAAGTGTGGTCTCTTTTATTGCCAATTACAGGTTTACAAAGTGAAACAGGGAGAAGTAAAACTATAGCCAAAACAGACTTCCAGAGAGCCCTCCAGAGTCTGACTTGCTGTTCACTGGACTAACATTAGTTATATTTTTATACCACAAGAATGGGCAGGGAGTATTACTAGGGTTTTGGTAGCTTTATGATCAACTTCATATTCAAGGTATTTTCTTCCAGAAATCTACAAGTTTATGTGCAATCCTTAAGGAATATATCAGTGAACAGGAAGAAGCAGTAGTAGTGTTGGTGAGGAAAAGAAAAAAAGGGAGGCTCAGGGTCAGTCTAGAAGTCAGATATAGCTGTAAAATTTAGTTCAACACATCCAAAGCAAGTTGCTGGCTTTCTGCTCCCTGTGTTCCAGGAAGGGAGCATTCCTTGGCAGGCACTTCATTCAGAGGTTTCGATTTATGGGAAAGAGGCTTGCCTCAAAGAAGCTATTTTTCTTATTTTACCAAAGTTTGGTGTTTTCCATCATTAGATATTTTCACCTCAAAAAAAAAAGTTTGTTTCCATCCAGATAACAGGGAGTTCCTAGGCTTTTATGCTAAGGTGCTCCAATTGGAAAGTGAAGTCTACACAGCAAAGATCTTGAAAAAAGTCAGAAAATAAAAATATACAACCTTAACCAAACACTTTTGATCTTTCTAGATGCCCATGCCAATCCTACTGCTGTAGCAGCACACCCAGGGTGCCCAGGTGAGCCAGGGCCATATGCTGGCTACATTTTGCACATGGAGGCAAAGGGAACTCTGAATTGCCCACGGCTGCACCGTGCTTTCAGCAGAACTCACAACTGAACCCACATTTCCTGAGTAGTAATCCAGTGCTCTTAACCACAAAAGCAAATAAAATGTAATGGGCCAGATCTTCTGATTTAGGAGGCTAAACCTAGAGTTCTGCCAGTCTTACCTTGTCTAAAGATCTGCTCCAATACACACCCACTCTGAGATTTCTATAACATGTAGGGGTTCTTGGCCTTTCTGGTATCTCAGATGTCTGATTTTTTTAAAGTAAAGAATTTTTCTCTGGAAGAGGTATTGTGAATTTTCCAGAGTTATCTTGCAATAATGCCATTCGTGTAGCGATGGAACATAATTTGCCATCAGGATCTATATGAGGTAATGCCATCTGCATCACATCTCTTTTGCTATGGAGAAAACACTAAAATGTAATTTGAGGTCAAGATTGTAGGGATTAAGATTACTGCTTCTTTTAAGTACACTGTAAAGACGGAAAATTTAAGTGGGCTTGTAAAATGGAACGATCTTTGTGTCAGACCATATTTTCAGCACATTGCCTGTTATTGCCTAGAAGAGTATTTAAAAATGGACCAAATGCCCACCATACTGTACCTTGATGTATGTAGCATATGTTCTCTTTCTATTTGCTTGCATTCACTTAGGAATCTATACCTGATCTGCTTATAAACATTTCAGAAAGCAAGATCATAATTCGAATCTCAAGGCAAGATGAATTTCCTTAAACTTTGTACATTTACATTAAAAATATCTCTGTTTGGTCACATGACTCCCTAAATTACATACTCATTTTGTCTCATATTTTGAACAAAATTTGATATAGGATGTAGAAGACCTCTAGGGTGGATTCACTTTTCTTAGAAAGGAAGGCAGATGAGTCCATAACAATTCCAATGGAGACCTGATAAAGTGAAGGGTTAAGCATCCTCATCCACGGGGAGTTCTTGGTGCTTTCCAGGAATGAGCACGCTAGTACCTACATCTAGATTTCCTCTCTGTGAGTGATCTCTGTTTTTGTGGCAGTGCCACCACTTACTTGCAGCTGTATTTGTCTAAGAGCAACAGTGGCACCTCTTTTAATTCTGCAGTATCTGGATTTGGCTCTGTTGACATCAGAGGTTTTAATGTTTAGAAGATCATGACTTGCTATGGATTTGATGTATTTCTCTTTATTTCATTCATAGTTTATGCTTAAACCCCATCCACTCAGAATAAGAATGAGCAAATACTGCTGGAAGACTGGAGGAGAGTAGTGTGGCTTTTCTGGATCTCTGATCTGTCTTTTTGCTGGACCTCTTCTCCTGGGCGCCTTAGTTGCTCATACCACATTGTTTGAGGGTATCTTTAACGGGTTTCTCCATTCAATTCCTCTGACAGGTGCCATGACCTCCATTTTTCAAGCACTGAAAGTTCAAGAGCTGAAATTTGAGTAATTTCAGCCATGTTACAGGTAAATCTGGCTCGAGGTTAGTGAACAGAACTGAGGTCTACAGAGGAGGTAAAAGGGCCCATTGGGGCCCCTTACCTGGACTACTCATGATGAGGAGCCTGAACAGCCCCTCATCCAGGAAAAATGTAGTAACAGGACTGTCTCTAAATTAGTGGAATACATATCAATATGCATGAAAATACCTTTGTAATGCCTGTATTTGTAGGACTATTCAACTAAATAACAACAAATAATCGAAGATAACATTTTGAGCTCACTCTGGTGAACTCTTTTTATGTGATTAGAGAAGCTCCACAGGTTATGGACCAAGAAGAAAGTCTCTAAGCGTTCATATCACCAGTCTGTAAACTCCTCATTTGGCAAAGGAGCAGAGACATCTGCTGAAATAGAGAAATTCTTATTCACTGAGTTCAGTACAGAGAAGCCTGCAGCTAACCAATGACACCATTTACCACCATCATCATCCATAGCTGCCAATGCAGTCCAGATGAGTTCAGTGTCAGGGTTTCAGAGACCTCATGATAATGGAGCTAAACACTGAAAACAAAAACAAGAGGCTTTGGGAATCATGGGTCAAAGATTAAGTAGAGATCAATCTAGTTACAAATAAATTGATAAATTCTCCCTGATGTGAGGCTGCGTAATTAGAAGCAGACAAATCTCCCTAATTGCCCAAATCAGAAGTACACGAAGCTCATTACTCCCTTCTACTATCAGCTATGACACCGAACTAGATCAAAACAAAATTCCTACTTCTGAGGATGTTGTCTTTGGATCTTGTAATCACAGCTGTTGAAAGGGACAGTGATGTATCACAGTACCAGAAATCCCCAACAACTGGAGCAGGTGATAACTTCTAGCATACTCAGCTATTTTTGCACCAGCATAAATGATTACACAAGGTGTAATGCAATGCTGGAGCTGTTATTATGTGCATACACAGCAGCAGCAAGGAGCAGGTAAGACCCAACAGACAGATTTAAGGTCTGCTCTCATTAACATCTTTGCCAGAAGTTGGATGTAAAGAGATGTTCTTAAAACTTGAGATAAAATCCAGCAGAGTAGTTCAGAACACGTTTTTCTTTGTATTTCAGAACTATTTATTTTTTAAAATGTTACCTGAATGACTCTGCAGAGACCTCTTTCCAGGAAATTCAGTCATTCCCTTGTGTACTTGAAAAGAAGTCTATGCAGTAATCTACTCTTGCCTAAGTAAAAAGAATTAAAACAAATTGAGAAAAAGTTGAGCATTGAATCTGCAGGGAAAAAAAAAAGTGTTGTTTAAATTACCTTGCCCTTCCACAACCCACTGTGTGAGTAACAAGAGCAATGGCACCTCATAACACTATTAAAATACTGATTATTTACTTCAGGCTGTCATGACATGCTACAGTAAACTGGGAGTGAGGCCGAAATCAGGCCCAAATTCTTGATGCAATCTCTAAATTGATCCATCTGTACTTTAGTCATTGCTTACTTGCAGTGCCTTGTAAAACTCCCCACTGCCACTAAGTATGGCTTATAGCTTCTAAGGATACAAATATTTATTGTTTCAACAGGCCAAACACATTACACATATTCCTCTTGGGTTGCTCCAACAAGGATAAGTAAACTGCTTTCTTTGTGCTTTTGAAATGAGTTTGAAAATATCCTTTTAACAATTATTTTTATGACTGCAGTCACTTCTGATAAAGGGTTGTGAGGGTGCCAAGGAGGCTTAGATATCTTTTATCATCCCTTTACCATGTGCTCATCAGCAGCTTTACGGCAGGGAAGAGCAAGGCATCAAACCCATACGAACCACTCAATAGGCAGAGCGCAGGCATCCAACTACCTTAGTGTCTTAAAGGTCCCATGGAAACATCCATAATTCCTGACTTGGCAGCAAGAGTCCCTGCATCCTGGAATCATCTTGAATCATAGAATCACAGAATCATAAAGGTTGGACGCACCACTAAGATCATCTAGTCCAATCATCAACCATGCCTGTGACCACTCTAGACCATGTCCTTCAGTGCCACATCTCCATGGTTCTTGAACACCTCCAGGGATGGTGACTCCACCACCTCCCTGGGCAGCCTCTGCCAGTGCCTTAGCACTCTTTCTGAGAATAAATTTTTTCCTAATATTCAAACTGAACCTCCCCTGGTGGAACTTTAGGCCCTTACCTCTCATCTTATCAAAATGTCACTGGATGCTCAGATTTCTCAGGGCATGTTTTTGCTGTGGAGTGTATGGTGTACTAATGAGCTCAACCAGAGTCTGTCTGGTTCTAGCCTTACATCAGGGCTAATCAGTGCTGAGTGCCACACCAGCTCAGAGTGACTGTCTTGCTGCCAGGTACTCATTTGCTTCTGAACAGGCTGGCCCACGCCAAGGGGACCTATGTATCAGCCAACACGCAGCTTCACACTTCTCATTTGGCTGCACTGCACTTTGCCCTTTGCCCAAGCCCTGCCTCACATTTTGAGCACCTCATTTAAATATAAATAAAGACTGACTGACTGGTTTTGTTCCCTTGTAATGACACACGCATGATTACGTGCCTGGCAAGTTTTCACTGGATACACACAGAGGGAGTGAAATCTGTAAGTGCTTTTTTCCTACTGTGCATATGATGAGGTATTACAACACTAGGATGCTCAGTTGAAAGCAAGGCTCTGGTTCAAAGGCAATGCAGGTGGTTTTGATTGTTTCTGTAGACCAGAATGCCTGTTTAATAAGAACAAGCAAGTACATGCAGAATTCAGAGGATCAACAAAATGTTCTCATTAAAGGCTTTCTACCATAATGTGCCTACAGACACATGCACACAAAATTAAATAAATGTCACAACATAAAAATGTGGAGTATCAGCTATTGTATTTCAGTTCACTAGGGGATAATTGATCAAGCAGTGCATTCTTAAGTGATGTATTATGAGAAAACTACCTCCTAATTGGCAAGGGTAAGTAAGTAAGGGTAAGTAATATGACTAGAAATAATAAGATACAGTGTAGATGCAGTTCTGAGTGTATGTGTTCTGTTTACCAGGCCACCATGAAGGTTGATTGCTTTGGTGAGACGTTTTTCCACAGTTTTAATATAGCTGGTTAAGCAGTAAAAAAATCTTATTTTTCCACAGCTGCCACCTGTCTGAAGTATGGTAGGCACTTCTTAATTAGCATCTATTCATACTGAAAATAATGGACTGACTACAAGGTGGTCCTGATTATAGGGGACTAGATGGAATGTATTGTTTGGAAGTTGTATTTTGTTCAACATCTTTGCCAATGACCTCGACTGGGTGATGAAGCTCACCCTCATCAAGTCTGCCAAAGTCATGGAGGGGGCAGTCAATAAGCATGAGGGCATTTAGAAGGATCGAAACAGGCTGGAGGAATGGGTCAAAATGATCTTTCTGAGATTCAAGGTCAAATATAGAATCCCACACCTGGGAAGGAAGACATTTTGCAATAGTTCAACCTGAGGATCAATGGGCTGGAAAGAAGCTGTGCTGAAAGAAGGTTGGGGGTCTTGGCAGAGCACAGACAGGGCGTCTTGGCAGCAAAGTCAGTTAACAGCATCCTGGGCTTTATCAACAGAATCATAGTCAGTTACTGAGGGAAAGGATTATCTCTCTCTATTCAGCCTTTCTTAGACACCATCTAGAACATTGTGTCCAGTGCTGGTGCACACAGAAGAAAGATTTAATGAACTGCCTGTGAAGACATTCAAGATGCAGAACAGGTCACCCAGAGAGGTTGTACAGCCTCCACACTTCATGATTTTCACGTAGATGGAGCCTTACTATGACCATATAGCTAACCTTGGCATTCTGTGAGTGAGAGATTGGACTAGAGATGTCCTAGAGACGTCCCTTACAGCCTGATTTGCTCTGATTCTGTGATTCTGTGAATTATTCTCAGTCATTCTTTTTTCCTCCAACTGATCTTAAAAGAATTATGTCAAACAAACAGAATGTTCAACTGATCTTTGGACACAACAGAACACCTGAACAAGAAGGAAGATGAAATATTAAAAAAAAAAAAGGATGTATCAGTTCTTACCATGAATGCAACATTGGAGGAGAAAAAAGGGAGACTTTGTGGAGAAGGTTTTGTTGCTGAACCACTACCTTCTTGTATGAGAAAAACTCTCTGGGGCCAGACCCACTGGCTTGGTGGGTTAGTCTGACAGTGTTGGGCCTAGGGTCTTGGCCTAGCCCTAGCTATAAATCAAACACATAGCTGCTGAGGTACTAATCCCAGTTACAGAAGTAAATCTGTGCTAAAAAAAAAAAAAGAAAATTCCACTCTTAAAATGCTGCTTCTAGTAACTGAGTTAAATATGACATAAATATCCTGGACAAATGTGTAGCTCTGGAAATACTGAAATCCTGGCCCCATGACACAGCTGGGATTCCTGCCATTCACTAAAAACTTAAGCTGGGAAACACTTTGTCCAATTACTAAAAAACAATGAAGATATAAAGGAATTAAAACCTAAAAACAGAGGTGTTGAAAGAAAGAAAACAGACCCACATAATAAACAATATTGTTTTAATTAAGGCAGCAGAGAAAAACGTCCACTAGCTTGGATGCCCTTGGTGCGCATGTGAGCACACATGATTCTCTTGGGAGAGGTTTCTGCTGAGGTACAAAAACAGGTGTCAGAGACACTAGTGACATAAACGTCAGCTCTGCTGCCCTAAAGCTGCTGCAGAGAGCAGATCTGGCATGAATCCTTACATACATTCACAGCTTAGACCCTATCTGTGAAAACTGTGTCTGGCTGCGTATGGATGGTAGACACTGAGAAGGGATTTCATGCCCTGAACTTCTGAACTCTGTAGGCCAAAGGCTTGGATACCCACACTTACGTTGTTTGTGAAGAGTCATTTATTGAGCTCCATCCTGAAAGAAACCACAAGACATTCTGAAGGGCAAAATTCAAGAGCTAAAAATATTCCTCCGGAATTGGATGCAATGAGAAAGACTTCAAAATTTAGACAGATGTGTGTTTCCAAGAGAAGTATTTTGTTCTTCAGCTTTCAGAAAGTAGTATTTTAGTGCTTCAGTAATTGGAACAAAGAGGCATTCAGCCGCCATTGCATAAAGTCCAAATGATCAAAGGAGAATTTCTGGTTTTCCTTTTCAGGTGATAACTAAAAGTAACATGCTTGGTACTTCTTTAACAGGCATTTCTCTGACAAGAACCTCCAGCAGGCTTGTGAGTGAAAGGTGAGTAAACAGATACTTAGCTGAACATGAAGATCTTCAGCAAGCAAGCAAGAGTGAGAAAAGAAAAAGATGAGAACTTTTTGTGTGTTTAACTTTGAAATTATATGATCACAGACAGAGGCACATGATTCTTTTCTTTTGTCCGTGGTTTCTAAGCCTCTCAGGAATACCTGCATTACATTCTGAAGGTTTTTTTTTTTCACGCACATGGAATCTAGAAACTTACTTTAAAATGAAGTGTAGGACTTTCAAGATTATCACATGATCACTCTAATGCTGCAACAGAGCATCTAAGCAAATCACCAATTGTCTTGGGATTCAAAGTAAGTAGAGTTTATACAACACAAAATAAAAGCAGCTAGGTAACATCACAGCAGAATGAGACTGGATTGAGAATGGTCTTATTTAAGTGATGCCAGAAAAGCCAAACAACTCCTCTCAAGACCAGATACTCTAAGGAAATTTCTACCGTGTTCTAGACTCTTGGTTTGTCGCTTTCTAGATTATTCAAACCCTGCTGCATTCAAAACAGAGTGGAAAATCAAACTGAAAATTACAATTCAGTTCAACTATGAATCGAAGTCCCCGGGAAAGGGTTTTTGTCATTGCTGAATACACAAAGCCAGTGCAAATCATTAGCTGTGGAAAAGTTTCCATGCACTAGAAGTTAGGAGCAAATCTTCAGCTGATCTATGTTCAGTGCCCTGAATGGAGCTATAACTTTTTACACCAGTTCAGTAGCTGCCTCTCTACAACTGAGGGAAACAATGATGAGGAAACTGAAAAAGAAGGAGCTCAAGTTTTCCACAAGCCAAAGGTCCACAAACCACATTCCCCCACGCCAGAAAAACGGATGCGCATATGATACAAGACCCGCATCTACCACCTCACCTTGTCCAATAAGAGTACTCTCTCAGTAAGACCAAAGGAAAGAGCCTACTGTACCTTTTTCTATTGCAGAGGAAATAGAACCCCTACAAGGTCGGCATGTTGTTTCTAGTTTGTTTGGTTGGCTTTTTTATACTATTGAGATCTGGTCACACATTTTATTTTCTTTCAATGAAGATTTTTTTTTAGATAAGACAATGCTCAGGAACCAAGAGGGGACAGGCTTTCAGAACCATTTTGCTCTTGTTTAAGTAACTAAATGAAATTGCTAGATGCACTCTTGAACACTTGGTTATTATATTTAGATGACATTTTTTCTGAACTTTGAACATTTTTTCCCAGACTGGGACAATTTTATCCCTGACTCCTTGGAAAACTGTCCACGGGTTTGTTACTCAAGGAAAAGCTGATACACTGCTTACCAGTTTATGAACACACTTTCTACTATTTTTATCATTCTCTGCTTACTTGACTACAATATCATGGACAGTCAATGATATTAATGTCCTCCAAGCTCAATAGGACTAAGTAGAAGCATAAAGCAAGAGGTAAAAATAATTACATGGGCATATATTTTACGCAGGACATAAGCATATCTTTATGTGCTGCAACATTCAAGAGCAGTGTTCGACATTACTAAGCTTCAAAGAGTTACCAAAAGATAAATATAACAATGCATATCTTGTTTGTACTCTTGCTTGCTCCCATGAAGTCATTCAGGTTGGAAGGGAACAAATATGTTCATTTAGTTCAGCAATTTTCTCAGTGTTCTTTTCATGTCATGTTATTATGGCTTTTACTTCAGATATCTGCATGTACTATTCTTACTCTTATCATTATCGCTTTCTCTCCTTCAGAAGTCTTGCACTATGGCCACTCTTTTCACCCATAGTTTTACTGTACCTGAAACTATATACTGTTTTAATGACTTATTGCCTTTTCCTCTATTCAGTTACTTTATCATTTACATTCTCACCTTCAAGCCTGAACTGGACGATCCATTTCCACTGCACAACTTTTCAGCTCTGTTGCCTCCCTCCAGTTCCCCCAGATGTCACTTTGTATGACTTGTGTATCAGTGTAGGAATATATTCCTGTTACTCCTAGTCATGCACTACTTTGAAAGACCCTTCTTCATCTGTAAAGAGACTGTACTATGCATCTGATTTAAAATGTAGTAGAACTGGACCTGGCAGGCACGCACGTCGTCTTTTAACAAAACAAAATTACCCAAGTTCACCATGAGCACATGCCCAAAGCAAATGCTGTTAAAAAGTAAGGAGAATTTTAATAAGAGGGGGGAAATGAAGGCAGCCAGGAAAAACACAGCTTCTTAATTTTGCTGCAAATTATTCTCCAACCCTTGTTTCTCCCAAACCAGCTAGATCAAACAATCAGTATGCAGCTTGCACTATACTGGGTCAAGAGTAGCAAACATCCAGCTGTGCCTGGCACACAGGTGTCTGGGTTATGTGTTGCCAGCTACAGGTGGACTGATTGATGTTGTGGTTGGTTTTTTTTTTGTTGTTGTTGGGAACAGGGCCATGCAGGAAGGAAGGTGAGAGAACAGGCGTGGGCTGGGCATGTTTCTGCATTGCAAAGCTCACGGTCCACTGGTATTGCAAATTTCCCCTACAGAACCTGTGCTGGATCAAGAGCCCCTTTTTCATTTCCCTGCCATACCCAGATTGCTGGACAAACTGAAACTTTTCCACTGCTTGGAGCTTAACACTGAAGGGCAGTTCACTTTGGGTGGGATTAGGGACATATGAATTTATGCTTGCTACCACAAATCCTTCTGAAATACAACCTCAGTTCTGTAGCCCTTCTCAGACACTTAGCAGCTCAGGAAGAGCAGGTCAGGTTGCCATGGGCAGGGGTTCCACACAGCACACAGTAGAGGAAGCAGCTATCTTCCTGAATAACGTTTTGCTGCCTGGATTTTTCCGGTGTTTTTAATTTAAATAACAAAAGTCAATTCCTCCCACCTTATCATATCTCAGCAATGCATTAGAAACTGATGGTATCTTAGGATTTCCAGCTGTTGGCACCAGTGAGAGAGTTAAATCTCTTTACTGACTTTAAACCATAAATGTTTGTACAGTTGAAGAAAGCTAATGACATTTTCTGATGCAGACATTTTTCTGAGTTAATAGAACAGCTCTGCACTTCTCCATTAGCATTTTCATTGAACATTGCTGCAATAGCAAGTCCTGGCCCCTAGCATTCCCATTCTGCTTCTTCAAAAATTAAGTGACACTGTTGATGAATTAGCAACTAACAATTAGCAAAAGAGCTTAATTCAGCTCTCTGAGGTGTTCACTGCACAGTTACATGAAGAGGAGCAATGTATCTTTGGCATATGGCACTGAGAATGCATGAACATCTCTCCAAAGGTGGATTTTTTTTCAAAAACGAACTCAGTGGCAGCTTCTAGCAGTTGCTTTTCAGATGATGGAATAAGTACATGTTGACATCTCCATTATCAGTGTCCAATTCAGTATGTAACCCTGAAATACGGAATAAATTTTGCAGAAGCTTCCCGTTCTTAAATCTGGAGAAGTACTCTCCAAATGAATGCCATCATCCCCCAGTGCATGCTGGGGCAACTTCCACATTCCTTCATCTTTTCTCTTCCCTTCCATCTCACCCTTTTCCACTTTCAAGCAGTGCTCTCTACTGCACTCCCACAGAAGGCAGGGAGGATGTGCAGCCCTGCTTCCTTACAGCTCTCCAGCAGAAGGGGCAATCTCACGCAGCCCAGCTCTGCTTAGCTCTTTAATATACAAAAGCCAAAGTAGTAATGCCGTGGTATGGGCACAGCTCTCAAGATCAAATCTGCTGTTTGCGTGATGCATTGCCAGCACTTTTATGTCAATTAATGCTTTTCTGCAGTCAGATGTTTTTCATTAGCAAGAAAAGAGAGATTCCAGGTGAGGATTTTATAAATGTGTTGACAAATGCCAACATTTTTTATTCAAGTTATGATTGAAATGATTGTAACCTCCTCAGGAAAATGCTAGGAATGCTCTTGATGTGGTTAACAGGGGAGAGAATGGCTGAGGGTGCCAGAACAAACTCTTTGATTCTGCAGAAAACTGGACAGCAGGCCAGAAGGTAGTTTGTTCATACACACGTTGTGGATATGCAGCTTAGCACAGTGTGCTGTGCGCACAAGTTTGTGACAGAACAAAAGAGGTGATCCAGGTTATCTTTTAAGCTCAATGCTTATGTTCAATAGCTTTCCACATCTTGAAGTCCAAATTCCAGACTTCTGATATAGATACTGTTTTATACTACATGCAGGTTCTCCTTCTTATCATTAAAAATATACCAAGAAATAGAAGTTACTTGCCACATGTTTCTACAGCTTTTCCTTTACATACATGCATACTTATCATGTATGTCTTTATGTTTGTCTTACACAAAGCAACAAAGAATTGTAGCTTTTATTTAGAACAGAATTCATATAGTTTCTGATAACCCCCAGTTCTGATAGCCCACTGCTGAGAGTGGGTGTGCAGTTTAGCCTAGCTAATAATGAGGCTATTCCCTGAACTAGCTCACTGGGAAGCTCTGTGTAAAATGACTCTGTGTCCCAATGCAGGCATAGAAATGGCAACATGAATCTCAGCCCAACTCTTTCATACAGTGAAGCAATGCCATTGCTGTCTCAGAAAGCATAATACCTCATCTCGCAGTTGTTTTGACAACTCCAGTGAGTTTAAGAAACAGTAGGCTGTGAATTTATATACAGGTTACCACCAAAATTGAGGATTCCTTCTCTAACACAAAAAAGCTCCCTCATTTTGTCCTGTCTTACCCTGATTTCTATGCTTTTTTAAAATTTTTCTAGCATGATCCTTGGAGTTCAGAGTGCCAGTGCTGTCATGAAACACATTTGCACAGCAATTGAGAGGTCATCTGTTTCACAAATACTCAAAACCAGTAATGCTATCAACCCAGTAACTTTCTTATGTGCACTTTCCCAATCCTTCTATTAATAAACCAAGCTATGAAACAGTAGTTTACTTTTTACTTTTTAGGTGGACACCTAATCTAATAACAAGGGGCATTCTCTAAAAATAGAGGCAATATAACACTTACCACTGCATTTAAGTGGCTGTGTGATTAAATTCTGGTGGTTGGTGGAGGTTGTTCTTATTTCCCTCTGGATTTGAAATATCTCTTTTGTCTTCAGCATACACGTTACAGAATAGCCCCAGAATTAGGTCTATTACTGCCAGAGCTATGCTGAAGTCAGTGTAGATGCTGCTTCCCAAGAAACAAACAACAAAAAAATAAGGACTTAAAAAAATAATTTTAAAAAATCAACCTCATTAGCTGCAAGCTGTCTAGAAACAATAGGGTGAAATTAGTAAATTATTTGTCAGTAGAAGTAGAAAAGAATAAAATCACTATGGAAAGAATTTTTTCTTTCAAAAGCAGACAGACGCTCTGTTGTGGTTTTAAAGGAGAAGGGAGGAAATGTTGGTTTGGCCCATTTTGATCTCTAAAGGCTTGTAAATCAGTGATAATAAGCTTTCCTAGTCTAGCCTGGGAGAGGCTGTCCTGGAGTGATTCACATTTCAAAGCGTTCAGGATAAACAGAGCACGGCTCTCCAGTGTGTTCCTGTGGAGTAAGCAGGACAGCACAAATTGGGGAAGACTGCTATTCAGGGTGGACCAAATCTTCCACCAACCTCAAAGCCAACAGAATAAGTACAGCGGAGCTCAACTGCTTTCATTTTCCAGCCAAAATCACTGCCTTGTTAAACTCTGGTAACTAAATAAAGGATAAATAAACTAAATAAAGGCAAAGAATGATTGTTCTTTTAGTTTTCTTACCAAGTTGTATCACAGGATGTTTCCTCCAAGACCCCATAGGGCTTTGTCTTTTAGACAAAGCCTGTTTATTTGGTTGTACTTCACAGAAGGACATTGGTCCTGACAAACAGAAAGATTTATGGTAAATATAATTCACCTGTGAAATTGGGCACCTCAATCCCTATTTGAAAGGCCATGAAGAAAGTGTTCTCAAAGCCAGTCCCACAGCACAAGGAAGGCAGAGAGCTTTCAAGGACAGCAGTATTGTTAGACCAGAATGACTTAAGTCCTGTGTATGAGGGAAAATTTTCCAGTATAATCTAATGGCTTCCTTTCAACCAATAAATTAAGAGCATAATATCCTTTTTTTTTTTCCCCATGAAACTTCATTTCTAATACAGCAAGAGGTTTGAGTGGGTCTCCAGCTGAGAGAAAAAAAAGTTTACATTTGTATCAGTGCATCAGATATTTAACAAAAAACAGAGATTTCAATTGGATTAGCTGAGACAGAGAACAAAATCTCAGAGTTTTGCAAACTAGACAGCAGAACCTGAAACACAGCCAGCTGGCATAAAAATTGCTATGGAGTATCAGATTTGGGCAAAACAAAATAAAAAGTATAAACTCTCCATCACAAAAGTACAGGGAGTTTAGCTTCCATGGAGTAGATACATCCACATTTTTCCAGGGACAGTAAAGATCACAGAATCCTAGAATGGCTTAGGTTGGAAGGGACCTTAAAGACCGTTGAGATCCAACCCCCTGCTGTGGGAAGTGTTGCCAACCACGAGATCAGGCTGCCCAGGACCCCATCCAACCTGGCCTGAATGCATGCTAAGACCACACACCTCAAACTGCAGAGCTAGTGCTGAATTAGTAGAGCTCACTATTTCACTGTCCCTGCATGGTTTTGCCATAGTCTTTGTCATGCAGAACTTAACACAGTGCTCTATGACTCAGGCTCAACATGTCCAAAGATGTACATCTGCTCACATCAGAATTCTGTCTTAAACGTGTGCCCAGCTTGCTCAAATCTTTTCAGTAACATCTGGAAACAGACTGACATAATAAAAAAATCAATTCAGAGAAAAAAGAAGTCATGGTGGCAAAGGGGTAAAGAGGCCAAGGAAGATGTGGGTCACTAGCAATCAAAGGATGTGATTTTGCATTTTGTGTTTGGTCTGCAGACAGCAAAAACAGAGTACCTTGAAAAGACTGAAACTCTCTCCCTCCCTCTTATTTATGTTAAGGTAGTGCCTAGAGACTGCAAGAGCATTGAAGCCCTGTAGTGCTAGACGTTCCACAAACATAGTGAGAGATAATCCCTCAGCTGAAAATAATTTGAAATCTACCCAAAAATACAAAACAGAGAGAGGAGAAACAAAGAGGCAGAGATGGAAGGACTTGGCAGCAGTTACACAACAAGTCCGTGGAAGAGCTGGAGACAGAATAATGTCTCCTGCCTTTCAAGTGTGTGCCCTCACTGCTAACTCATGCTCTTGCTTGAAGCCAGGGAGTTTAAATGCTACAAACCTCTTCTTTATAACACTGCATACACTGCTGCTCTCACTGCCACTGAAAGGCTCAGGAAAATCACTCTTCTTTCATGAAGACATAAAAGAAAGATCAAAAGACAAAAATAGATTGTGTGGAAGGATGTTGATTCACTTTTGGAACAAAACTCATACTCAGAGCATTAAGAGATTTAAGGTAGCAAATGATGCTGAATTATAACCACCTTGTTATTCACAAGATCAGATCTACACAAAAAAAAAAAAAAAAAAAAAAAAGGAAGGTTCTTGAGATTTGAATAGGATCTATGGAATAAAAGAAAGTAAATAGTGGTCCATCTTCCTCACCTTTATTTTTTGCACACTGGAGGAACAAGGAGATTATTGCTGAATTACAGGGCAATAAATTCTGAAACAACTACTTTACAGACATATGCTGGAATCATCCTGTGGAACTTGCTAGTAAGGGAGGTCATACAGTCAAACAAATGTTGGTCTTTTATGAAGGGCTGAATAACTTCATGAGTCATTACCACTAACATTTGTTGTTCTGCAAGGATAGGTATAATAATCTTATGTTCTAGAGCACAACATTGACTTTTAACAGAATGAAAGACTGTAAGGGATTAAGAAGAATTTTTACTGTCTGGTATTTATGCAATACTCCAAGTTTGGTTTGCTATTACAGGTCTATGGTGTCCCTTTTATCTGTGAATTTACCCTCAGGGAGAGAGGTTTTATGCTAATGCTGACAGCCCAGCATACAAAATGCAATTATATACTGTTTCAGATGCACACATTCTATATTTACATTTAAAATAAGCAGGATTTATGCTCTGCATTTGGCTTAAATCTGAAGTTGCATGGGGTATGAGCATTTAATATTTTGTAACTCCCAAGACTTGGCAACATTATATTTTACACCATATTACTGCTGACCATAACTGTACCTCACCCCTAAAAACCATGCCAAAATTAAATCTCAAGTGTGAGGCTTGCCATTTTTACAATGCTCACTAAAATATCAACAGAAAATCAAAACAGAGGCTCTCATCATTCATTACACTCACAATGAGATGCTAGTATACTGCCAAAAACACTGGAAACATTAAAATAGTATTATTTTGGTAGTTTAAAATTCAATATGCAGAATAGGATACTTCTTGGCTTCAAGTAACCTCTGAAGATGACGAAGAGCACTGTGTTTCCAGCCAGCTCACCTAGGTGCTCTGCAGTGCCTCTGAATGAATGTGGCTCTTCCTGTTGACAGTCTAAAAGAAAACTATCCCCCTAAACTTCAGTGCTCCCGAATTCACACTCTTTGGCTGCCTAAAATGATTTAAAATAAGTTATGCAGATTCCCTTGGGTGTGTCTGCTGCCGCTTATTTTATTCACAGAAGGAATATGACTAATTCTATTTTAAGGCCAATTAGGCCTGTACGATCATTCAGTCTGCATCCTGCATAAAACAAGGCAGGGGATTTTTGTCACTCCTGTACTGAACTCAGTGAATGCTACTTGATTAAAGCTATGGACACCCTAGAGTGGCCCTAGGAAATCTAAAGATATGGAGAATCTATATGCAGTTTTGTACCAAACACCAGAGATTAATCATCACCATTGTTTTAAAAGCTGGAACTTTATTTCCAAACGGTGATTTCTTCTGGGGTATTAAACAGTAAGACATTGGTTTCTGTAAAGCTTTTGTCTCACTGGTTAAAGAAATCTTTCTACTCTCTCCTCATCAAAGTAGTTATGACTCCTAACTCAACTGCAGCAGGAGATTCTTGTTATACCAGAGAAATTGAGTATTTTTACTCACTTCAAAGCTTTTTGCCAGGCCTTAGCATAAAGTTTGCTTTTCTTTTACCCAGTTTCCCCACCCTTTGTGAAAATGAATGAAAAACACCTACCACTGGCCCAGCAAGTATCCGAAGAGAGAAAAGATTGCCCTTCCTCTTCATTGCCCCCCGTCAGCCATCCTAACACTCAGGTTAAGTTGCTTCATGCCACACTGACCCCTCTCATATCTCAGAGCCCTGCTGTCTGAAATGAGGCCCTCCCCTGTGCAAACATAGCCAGCAATCCCAAATGCACCCAGCTGTCCTCAGGAGGAATTTCTTTCGAACGGAGTTAGAGCAAGCCGCAGCTCAGAGGAAAGTAGGCTGCCTGCTCTGCCTGGACACCATCTTCCACCCATCACAGTCAGTTCTGGTAACAGCATCCTACTATCCAAAGGGACGATTCTTAAAGCACTCACCATGTGCGTCAACAAAGTTGCATAACACTCCTTTTATCTTTTTTTCCAACTCAAGATAGTTCATGTTGTGTAAGACTAGAAAGGCCCATGTTTCATCGAGTCATTTCCCTGTGGATTTAGGGGGAGAAGTAGGCTTCAGATCTTTGGGGTGCTTGTCTCAGAGCCTGGGTCATGACAGGGGTAATCCAGATTACTCCATCTTTCCTATCACAACCTCTTTACCTCAAGTTTTGAGAAATGTATCTCTGCTGGAGCGAGCTCCAGCTGGGATGTGTTGTAGTGCAGATACCACACTAGAGAGCTTGCTCCAGTTTCAAGGACACAAACCCAGTGAGTAATTTTAGACAAGCTACAGCAGCCTAAACAAGAACAAAGGCCTGGTGTATATAAATAATAACTGCATCCTCTCAGACTGAAGATACTACGAGATGTTAAAGAAAACATACAGATTCTGAGGTTTTTCACCTTAAATAGAAAGATTTAAACACTCACAGGCCGGAAAAATAGAGTCATCCTGCCACAGGACAGAAGCAAAACAGTCTTGCAGCAGACCAGTACCCAGCGATCTCTCTGCTCCTTGCAGCAATTTGGTCATGAAGCCACAGCCAAGCCCTATCTCAGGGCTGGCTTTTAGGTTAACCATCGCCAGATGATGCTGAGCTCTGACTACTAATCTTCATCCCCAGTACCTCACCATCTCTCTTTTTGGTTCCAGTTCTCTCCCTCCCCGGACAAAGAGGACATCATCACTGTTTTTACCTGAAGCAGGAGATAAAAGTATAGTTTTAGTTTATCTGGGTTAGAGCAGAAATCACATCATCTGAGCATTTCCACTTCAAAGATTTTGTTTTATTGGGTTTTTTCCCCCAGTAATTCAGTTTTATTGTCTTTTAGGCTGCAGATTTCTCTACCTGGCTTTTGTTTATGCCAGCTCTTTGTGCCAGGTTTGACCACGAACAGTTAAACCATTTCTGAGCGTGTTGACAGAAAAGCGTGTGTGTGTAAATTTGATTTTTTTATGTTGGCAACATTTTTTTGGTTTTGAACAACTCAGTATCTCAGCAGGAAGTGGAAGAGAGTTAAAATTTGACCCTAAATAAAAAATGTTTTTTGATGATCCAGTGCAAATCGGCTTTTCTGTGACCAACCCTATAAAATACAGAGCTTCAGTAGCATGCAATTGAATAACTGGTCAGCCAGGAAGTGGGTCATTCTGATTTTCATTCTGTTAGCTACTGAGATCTAGTGCTGCACATTGTTCATAACTAGCTCTGCTTTGAGCTTTCACATGGTGAAACTATTATTTAGGAACTAGTGAGTACCAGAGTGCACGGTTTTATTGCTGTCTCAATAGGACCACTGAGGAGATAAAAACGTACAAACTGTATGAACTTCAAGCTTGTTAAATGCTTGAATCACCGTTTTCATTTACAGTTGAAGTTGCTTTAAGTCATGAATTAATCAAATTATTGCAATAAGTGAGATTATTTTGGCTTTGAAAGAGCATTCTATCAATGCCACTTCATTCATCTTTTTTTTATTTAATCCCATTCAATGGCCATCTTCTCTTACGTCTTTTGGTATGATATAGAAGGCCAGAACTACATACATTCAGGGAACTGGGTTTTAAAGGGGATGGAAAGAGTGTTTTAGCATGCTATCTGTCTTTGTGAGAGCTATTCAACACTTCGTTGCTTTATCCCTCACCAGGTGCTTGCAGGTGAGGTGAGACACTCAGACTTAGAACCCTGCCATCTTAAAATCTGCTGGCAGAGTGCAATGTAAGCTGTAGCTTGCGCCCAGTAGGAAGCAACTTGTAAACAAAGGATAAAGCAATGTGCACAAAAGCTCTGGCAGAAGTTTGGGTGTTGAGAAAGTTAGCAGATTTCTTGACTGAAGGAGTCAGGCCAGCAGATAATTCTTTGGAGTTGTTTCTTCCTCTTAGAAAGTACTCAAGTGACCTTAAGCTGCTGAGCTGGCAGCAGATACGGCTCGAGTTCAGTGGATGCACATGTCTGCACTGCGTGATTCCACCATAGGGACCCAAGACCTTGGGAAAGCGCTCTAATTGAATAAAGCCATCCAGGGCATGGACGGTGCTCGTGTTGAGTGCTTGGAACAGAACAAGTTGAAAGGAGCACCGAGGCCTACAAGCTGTAAAACTGGGCTGACCACATCCTCCAATCATTTTTTTGGCTCTGAATTATACAAAGTTGTCTTTTCTTGTTTTGTTGCACTGATATGACACAGATTATTCATTCATTTTTATAAAATCATACATAAAAATTATCTTCAGAATGTCCCTAGATGGACTGCTGGAAACAGTAGCTTAAAATCCTTTGCAGAAAGTATTCTTTTTTCTTTCCCTCTGCAAATAAATATTTCTCCAATTTGGAATGTATATATATCTGTTTATCAATATAAATAGATTCACAAATACATACAATGTACAAATATTACAGTGAACCTATTTTTCTAAGAATTAAGGAAATTGTGAGTAAAGTTGCTGGAAAGAAGTCTTCCAAAAACTTTTATTTTGGGTCTTACTATCCTCACTGCAGCAGCTTCAAGTTCCTATAGTATTTAGATTGAGTATACAATGCATGTGAAATATCCCTGATCATAGATGATAATGATAGTACTGGCTGCAGAATAATCAGTAGAAATTACCTACTCACTTTCAAAAGCTATCAGTCTCCTTTCTTTGTCGTTTAGATTGTCTCAGAACATTAGTTTTCATTAAACCATTTTTTACTCTACATTATAGGACAAGAGAGAATGGCCTTAAGTTGTGTCAGGGGAGGTTCACATTGGATATTAGGAAATACTATTTCTCAGAAAGTGCAGTGAGGTATTGGCACAGGGTGCCCAGAGAGGTGGTGGAGATGTTCAAGAAAAGGGCAAATGTCACACTGAGTGACGTGGTTTAGAGCAGTCACAGATATGGGCTGATGGTTGGACTAGATGATTTTACTGGTCTTTTCAACCTTTGTGATTCTATTCCATGATCACAGCCAGGAGCAAGTATGCCCAACACCACCTTAATTCTACATGGATGTTTAAAAAATATACAAAGTTATTCTTGGTAGAAATCAAAATTTGTATCTTCCACAGTCCACACCAGCCCTGTATGAAAGGACTTGGAGGAACTTGCTCATGGTTAAGGACAGAGATTCTTATGTCTTCTGACCGCTCAAAGAGTGCAACTTCACAGGCAAAAATGGCATAACATTACAAAGTCCAAACTAGCAGGTATTGTGTTAACAGTGAAGAAGTTTGGGGTGTTTTGTTGTTGTTTAATCAGACCAAAAAACATTTAAAATAAGAAATAATGTGTCTTCACTGTAATTTTGGTTCACATGAGCTTACACACTTTTCCCCCATTTAAATTAAGAGAATAGAACAAACTAGACCTGTAGTCTAACCCAGCTCACACTGTTACTTAGCAAAATCATGTGAGAAATAGGAAAATGTTATCTAAGCTTATTTAGACGGTATTGTGGGTCATGCATTATTCACGTGTGTAACTTGAGAGTGAAAATAGATGCTGGAAATTTTGCCTCCACACTAATCCCTTTGGCTCAGAAGAGGCTCTGTGATGCCATTCCAGCAACACACAGGCTAAAAGACTGTCCTCTGAGCAAAAACAGCAACAGATGGAGGCATCTAGCATGAGGTTCTCATAAGGCTTGAACTTCTTAAAACACTGAACAGCCTGATAAAATGTGTGTTGTATTATAAGAACACCTTAAAGAGCACACACAAACTCGTAGCAGGCCAGATGCTGATTATTAAGTCTTGAATGACTTACAACTCCTTCACAGCAAGATGCATCAATAACACAAACATCAGGTGCTGTTGTCCATGCATCTAAGCAAAGACTAAGCATTCGCTCCTTAGCACTGATAGAAGGCTGTTGCTCCTGCCCTCTGATGGCTGGGCAGAGAATGGCATTACAAATCTCATTGTGTGTCTTTCAAAGAAATCCACCATTAGGTTTCACTAAAAAAAAAAGATCTAACTACTTGGAAGATGGACCTCTGAGAAAGTATTTAGAACGAAGAGGGGTTAATTACACAGACAGCAGTATTTCACGTGAGTCTTTATTAAACAAGTGACCCAACACAGTGTTGGGAGGCACTGCTGTATGGATAGCATGGGCTCTTTTTTCCAGAGGCACAGGAAAATAGAGGTTTCAGTGGACGTTAAAACCACCACATACCTTTCTGTAAAATTACAAGAGTTAAATTTCAGGCTATCTTAGCAATTCTAGCCTGTATAACATTAAATCTGTTTTTTCATAGAGTTTTGGGAGGAAATGCTATTTTTCTGCCCAAATTGCTGTTCTGTGCTCTTCATCTTTATCACAAGTGACTTCAATTGAGGAGTTAGGGAGGTTATCATTGGATAATTTCCTGCTCCATCATAATGCTTTAAAGCTTAACTTATATTTATTACTGTGCTATACATAAAAATTGTGATCATGAAAGCCCACCTGTGACATTTCAGCAAAGTCAGCAAATACTGTTGCAAGAACCTTATGTTTAAGCACTTTATAAAAACACTTCCATAAGTAAAAAATTACCCATTCTCGAAAGCCTGCTCAGTCAGGTTTTTATACCAAGGTTGTCACTGAGGTGCCTGAGAAGCTGTGGGGTTTAGAAGCATATTTTCATTTCTTTGTCATATTTTTCTTTCCTCTTCTCTAAAGACCTTTTTTCTGCTCAATGAAACATAAATAGTAGATCTTTATCATAAAGAGATAGAAAGATGTTCTGGATAACAACTAATGCACTTCCAAACCACAGTTAATTTAAAGAAATAATAAGGCTTGAAAATTTCTTCCTTTATTCCAGTATTTCACCTTGATTATCATAGAAATATAGTGAAAAAAAAAAATGCAAAGGCATAAAAGTAATCGGGGCTTCGTTATTAGATATGCTGTGTGAGCTGTTTGACCTAAGAGCAACTGTGACACTGAAACATGAAACTCTGATACTCCAGTAGGGCAATAGAGGGAATAAACTAGCACCTGTTGTTAAGTTCCAAAGTTATACAAACTTCATTCCTCCATATTTCATTCTATCGCACTACTTCTTCCACAGACAATTCAATGCTACCAAATGCTCCCAGAAGTTGTGTATTCAGCTGTACCATATTTGCTTTGAAAACTTGTAGATATGTTAATGATACATGTTTTTGCAAAGAATTGTGTAGGTCAGATAGGAAATCAGATTGAAACAAGTGCCTCTAGCTTGTAATTCTAAATAGGGGAATAAAATTATAGATACTACATCTTTTCAGGATAACTTTATTCCTTCATAAAAGCATCAAATCTTCAGCTTCAGCTGGTTCAGCCTAAGCCAGGTTTTACACCATCTATCTATTTGGAGAAAAAAAAAAGTGGCATTCCTGGTCTAAAACAAGTTATCTAAGCTAATTTTTCAGACGCGGGGATTTTAAGCAGGCCATGTAAAATTTCAGAAAGCCATTCTCAATACGGGATCCTTCAGAGGAGCAAAGCCCAGTGCTGACATTTACAGGTAACAGCTGCATGGAATGGGGAGTTCTTCTATAGCTTTTATGCACTCTTACACAGGAAAACTCAAGCTACTTTCAGGCACATTAATTAGATGGATTGGTGGCTGTAAAAAAGCTGTCTTTAAAGGGCAATTGCAACTATTTGCTATCTGGCCTTGTCACAGGGCATTTCCCATTCTCCTTTTTGCTTGCTGAGTAACACTGTCTACTTCAGCATAGTATCTCGAACTTTTTGGTGTTGTTTAGCACACAGAGTATACCTTCTATTGGCTTTTCACCCTCTATGAAAAATCTTTCTGAAATTAAACATAAAACACCAGTTGACTTCAATAGGACAGCTGAGGATCTCTTGTACCTATTACCCTGATAGGTGAGCATCTCTGGGGATCACAGCTACTATGGCTTCCATGAATGGGCAGTAATGTCATCCCTTTTACAGAGATGGAAGCTGCAACAGAGAGGCAACACATGCAATTCTAAATGCTAAAAACTGAAATACTTAAGACTTCAAGTGTTTATTTTATTTTCAAATAAGTTTTCAGACAGGAGAATGCCTCTTCTCTTGTTAAAAATTTCCCTATATTTGTTGTATGGCAAAACTGAATTCCAGGAATGTCACTAATAGACAGCTCTTTGAACTCATTTTTTAGCTTTCAGTTAAAAATTATGCTCAAAACTGAAGTCAGCAAAAAAATGTGTAGGATCACACATGACTTCACAGCATGAAATTTCATAATTACTCTCCTTATTCATTTCTGTGTTACAGTCCAATCTGTTCAAACAGTTTGTGCCTTTCTATCACTTAGTCTCTTGTGAAGTGCGGTAACATAGTGTTACAAAACATGTGAGTCTGGCGGCCATTAAGAGAGTGCAGGGCGTGGAAACAATGAGCTTTAGGCCAGAGTGTGAAGGGATTTACACTGGAGAGAAATCCATGCAAGCAGAAAATACTGTCTCAAGTCCTTCCAAAGGCACTGATGATAGATTGTGTGCTCCTTTTGTTCATGTACACGGTGATCTCAGCTTTATTCAGCCTTGCCTTTTGCATGCCAGTATTTTATCTCAACAGATTTTAAATAACCGAGAGGAGTGTGTAGCTCAGTAGTCTGATGAATGATCTAGCTTTTGATAAACAGCTTCCCAGCCCACTCTTTGAAAGAGTTTCCATGTGCCACAATAAAGACTAGGGAGAGTCAGGAGAGTGACTTATTCTATCACTTCTGTACACTTCAGGTCTTCAATTTTCCTTTCAAATGCATCTGGGGAGAGTCCCATTTGCAACCTCTGTCTGGAGTGCCAAAGGCCTCTAGCAGCAGGGAGCATTACTCTCTAGAAAGGCCTGTGTGCGTAACAGCTGACACTGCTGGTGTTTCATAGACTTTGCTCATCTTCCCAGGGCATGCATTACCAGGTAAGACTCTTTTCTACAAAATATACCATTAGCAACAGCGCACACAGGGAATATTTAATACCAGTAACAGGTATGATCGCCAGCCCACAATGCATTTATGCCAAATGTATTTGCAGATGTTCTACAGCCTGAATTATTTATGAATATCGTAAGGGGCATCTGTGTTAGACATTAGAAGGGGGACCTCTTGAGATAGCTGCTAATACAACAGCTCACAAAGCTTAAAAAGGTTGTGCCTGCAGGATTCTCACGAGTCATTTCTCTCAGTATGTTTCTACTTTCTAATTTTGAATTTGAAGCTGTCTGCTGGAGAATGACTCAGAGAAAGGACGGGTGACTTACTATGGAGGAAATTAGAAGTTCAGTCATAGTCAACCCAGACTTTTGATCCTGAGCCTGAGTCACATTAGTCGTGCGTACAGTAACTCCCACACACAGATAGACACAGAATCAAACAATTGCTTTAAAAAAACAAGGTATCTGGGTTTTCATGGAGCTCCGACTCTGATTCATTCCAGAGCTGAAAACAGAGACAAGAAAGTATTTCCAATCCCATTTAATGAAAGAGCACATGTAGAATCTTGGCCTCACCATAACCAGCATCAACATTGTGCTTGGTTTTGTTGAATTACCCAGAAGTCCAAAGCACATTAAGTGTGTTCAGGATTCTCAAATGACACAACATAAATAAGGCATCTTACTTCCTTCAGAAAGTACGTATCATCACCGTTGGTCTCACTTGTCATTCACAGGAAATAGGGGAAGAACTGCAAGGGTCTGAGAGACAAAGTGGTTTCTGGACTTATGGGGTTTTTTTGTTGTTGTTGTTGGTTTTTTTCCTAAATCAAAACAAGCTATAAGCAAAACTCTTACTCCATGTTAAGTTTAAAACTGTTTTAAAAATCAGATGGAAAGTTTTTTACCCATTTTACAAAAGGAGAAATGGAGGAACTGCTTTGAGAAGGTCACAGAGCAAAACAGAAAAGCTTCCATCTCTCATAGACTACCCAGCAATGCTTTGCCCACTAGGAAAGGGTGACCACCCTTCATGCAGAGGATATCCAAAGCAAATCATATATTTTATAAGATTAATCTTGCTGTCTCAATTATAAAACCAGCCATTAGAATTTATCATTTTACTATTCTCTTACTTAAAAAGTCATATCTTGTGTTAATTCAGCCCCACCTGCCCTCTGAAAAGACCTTTGGTCATTTTAAGGGTTGAAAACTGGGATGATATTTTTCTTTTTAAATTTACTTCTCTGTGCTCAAATTTGAACACAATTTTCTCTTGGTGATGCAAACCGTGACTTATGTAGAAGATCAAAGCCTGTACAGTTATAGTTGCTGGAATAGTGCCAGTACTCAGAATTTCCTTATTTTTAATCTTTTTTTCTCACAGCTTTAACTTTGCATCATCTGGTGGAATACTGGCTGTGTGCAAATTTCCCCTCAATAACAAGACAATGAAAAAGAGAAAGCTGCATGCAATAACACAGAGAAATTGTAAGAGTTAGAACAGAAATGGTATCTTTCAGGGTGTACAGGGATCTTCCCATCTAACCAGGGAGCTAGTGAAAATATGTCCAAAGCATTTCTGAGCTCTCTTCCTGGAAATATTCTTCCTTCCCCTCCCCAAACACATACATACCTTCACCATAGCCTCTTCACATTATCTTTTTCTAAAGATTAGAGGGGAGGGTCAGGGACCTCTGGAGGCTCTGAGGACACATTCAGTATGAGAGGCAGGCTTCCCTATCTAGACCCTCCTCAGCAGCATTGCACTTTGCAACTCTCAGTAAGTGGCAAGAAAGACAGGGCTGAGGAAGGAAGGTCAAACCACAGGGTGGGAAAAGCAAGAGGAGATACCTGACTTCTCAAGGAGATAACATACCCATTGCTTTTCAGACTTTCTTAGTTTAACAACTGTTTATAGCATCATAATTGTGCCCAGGACCACGTCTGCAGTAACAACAGCAAGGAAAGAGGTACTCAGCTACCATTAAGACAGCAACAGTGAATGGTGCAGTCATTACTCAGTTACATCTCGGCTGGTCCACTGACACCAGAAACTGCTCTCAGCCCACATCCAAGTGTTCCTTGGATAGCTTAAGGCAACTGTCCTGTTTAAGAGTCCCAAAATCATGTCTTGTCTTTAATTGGAGCAACTGCAGAAAGTACTTCACAGGTTGGATCACACAGCAGTACCACCCCTCAGCTCTCCTCCCTGATGAGGAAGATGATATGCCTTTTACTTTGTAATGGTGAACCATTTTTAAAAAAGAAAAGGCAGCCTTTGAAATGTTAAACGGTGCCAAAAAGGATGACTTCTAGGAAGGAGCAAGCCCACAGCAGTATCCCAGGAAAAAGCATGTCCCTGTCACTCCTGAAATCTGAATTCTTGCAGTGATTTTTCTACTTCCATATCAAACTCAGGAAAGTTAACAGCCCATTACTGTCTGCTACACTTTCACTGAGCTTAAATGGAAAAGGACCAGAAAAAAAGAAAAATCATGAAGCTATCTTCCCAGTGCACTTTAAATATAGTAACTAGCTTTCCTTATTTATTGTAACAATGGGTTTCCTCCTCAAAAACTGTATCCATCAACAGAGCCCTGAATGTACTTTTCTGCTGCTATGCCTCAGCAGAAGACTGTTACAATAAACTGGAGACCTAGTCTGAGATGAATCTGTTTGACAGATCCTGTCACTTATTCAATTTCATGAGCTCTACTTCTTTGGATCCATTTCTGGGAATAGGAGAGCAGGAATTTGGAGGAATTTCTGTTTCTAAGAAGCTCAAATCCCTAGGGATCACGAATTCATGAGACTGCAACCATTCTACATTTAAAAAAAAAAAAAAAAAGGAGCATCTATTGCCCCCAGTGAAATGTGATGATGGTCCACTCATTAAATAAGCTATTTAAATGCTTGTTTGAAGAGAAACCACTTCTACAGCCTTCAGAAACAATTTTAACTATTTTCAACATCTATAAATAAGTGACTTACAGTGCATTAGACTATTTTCTGGAAGAGAATGTCTGGTGAATATTTTAGTGGCTGTTTGCTCATGAAAGCTTTCCTATGCAAGAGTTAAAGCAGTCATCCTAAAAACACTGAATTCTTTCCTCCCATTTATTAGCATTCCGGTCAGCAAAATTGCAGACTAGTCATATCCCACTAGTCAGACTACCTGAACACAGAGCAAATAGTTCATGACAAACTTCCAAATCCAAAATGAAATGATTCACAATAACTGAACAAACTGAATAGCTGGCTATGCATAAATAACTTACAAAGAGAACAAAGGTTAACCTTTGGAAAGTCATTTAGTACTTGTAGTTGGCCATTGTCTTTTTTGCCCTTTAAAATAACAAGAGTGATCAAAAAAAAGCAAGACAAGCCTTGAAAGACAAGCAACCTAATCTCCAAGAGATGAGCCTTTAGATCATGCTTGAAAGACTATTGCTGGCTGGGAGCAGCAATTACTCTGTGCAGTACAGGCTGGGATCCCTGAGCAAAAAGCAAAAAGCAAAAATCTACGGCTAGAACCAGCACCAGCTTGCCACTAGCAGTAAAAAATGCAAAGAGGCTGCTTTAACTAGGCATTTCCAAATCCACAGGGCTCTTTGAATGCCAGTTATTTCAGCTTTGTTTCTCTTATTCTACTCAGCTCCACACAGGACTCTATGGCATACCCAGCAGAGTATTTGAACTTTTTGTTTTTATTAGTGCAGTAAACAAAGTGCCTAGCACCTCTCACTTGTAATATTTTATTTCATCTATCCTTTCCCCCAGACAAACAGTATGTATGAATCAAATATTTGAGACTCTCTTGACCATGATTCGTGATTCATCATTCCAGCTGGGTAATGCAGAACCATCCTTCTCCTGATCTCACATTGTCTTGTCTAATGTTTTGCTCCCAACATGGTCTTTCATATCACATCAGGACTTAGTCTTGCAATTCTGAAGAACTGTTGGGGAATAATGGTGTTATAATTTTCACCTCTTTATAGGGAGCATTATTTCATATTAAGAACTGTGTAACAAAGGTAAATCACTTGTGATAAATACAGTCTTATACCTAAACTGCCTATGCATGTATAGCTCTGTCCAAGGCTGACCTATATTGACCTAATTGTGGGGAGGAATACAGTGCTGAAGATCTAGACTGTTGGGGAGGGGATGGTGGCTCACTGAGCGTTTTGAAAGGGCCACCTGTATTATTGCTGCAGCTACATCTGTGATCAGTGAAGCATATGATTATGTCTGTCAGTTGCTGGTGCTCCCAGAGCTAACAAAAATAAACAGATCCGAAATAGTGCAATCTTTTGATTTCCTTTCATCATGTGTTTTCAAAGCCTTTGTCTTTGGAGCTGTTTTTAGACCAAGATATCAAATGGATTTTAATTATATTTTTCCTTCTATTTCTGCCACAGAATATATCATTAAAAAGAACTTAATGCATATGATACATATAGGCCTTTAGTATGACTTATCTTTGTTCTTCTCAACCTCCATACTATATGAAATTCTGGAAATCCAGCTCCTGTCCCATTCAGTTTGGTTCAGCCAGGAGATATCAGTGCCTTTAACTATCCAACATGGTAACATTTTTAAGTGCAGAGGAGCAGCATGTGCCAACAGAAGCATTTGGCCAAGATGCAACTGTACACTGCAGTGAGGACCAAGGGATTCCCTATTCAGGTGGTAAGCAATAGCTACACAGACACCTTCGCAGATCGTTACTTGAGACGCTAAGTTGTGCCGTGTCAAGGCACGGATTCAGCATATTCCTGCCCTAGATAGATTAGTTATGAGGGTGACCAGAAAGAAATCTGAAGTTATTTTAAAACATCAAACCTTTTTCACAATGAACATCAAGCTTCACTGAAATTCAAGTCAAACTCAACTGAGAGGGTTTAATGATCTCTCCTACGCCAACCATTCATGGACTGAAATGTTTAACTTCTAAAAGGTCTTTTACATGTGACCTGCTGACAAAGCCATTTCTGAATTAACACAATTGACCCTTGGCAAGCTGAGCAATTTCAATGTTTTAACACAAGCAATACCTGGATTTGTGAACTAGACACATTACATAAAAAGGAAAAACAAACTTTTCCAAGCTCTGTGTGTCAAATCACTAAGAAGCAAGTGGTGAAGAGCAGCGTGGGTACTGTTTAGATAAGAGAGTCATATCTTGGTGCCTATAGAGGACACAGTAGAAGTTCACCCCAATTACCTCATCAAACCTTGTACTAATTAGCACCCACATAGCAATGCATAGGTTTTCCTAATGTCCTAAAAGATCCCGCAGAGTAGGAAGGATTCTAAAGTGGAGGAGAGACATTAAAAACTTCCCTTAATTGTTCTGCGTGCCTCTAACAAACATTACAGCCTAGCAGATTTTTGGCAACATATTGCTGGGGTATTATTTTAAACTTTGCTTCCTAAATCAAATAGCCTACTGTTTCAAAGCAATTTTCTTTCCTAGCCTAAGGATTAGCTCAAGCATTAACAAAGCAGGCCATGGAGGGCTATGACAGAGACGGTGTGTGGGCAGTGCTTTTGCTAATTTGACCTCTTTTCACAGAAATGAGAGGAAACTGTGATCTAAAGTTGACATTTCCTTAGAACATCGCCCAGCTTTCCTAACACTGGGACCACAATTCACTGATAACAGAGCTTTGAAGTACCTGGAGCAGAGCCAGGGAACATTGGAAGTATTCTTCAGAGAATATCTGTTTCAGATTACCCCAATTTATAGTAAGCCACACATGCTAACTTTAGCATTTCTTCTGCCTTTAAAGCTTTTTGTCTTGTGGCTGATTGATCTTGAGCCTATTTCTTTGGCTCAGTACAGCAGCATTTCTTGTCCAAACACTGCATTCCTACTTCGCATCCAATTCCTTCCCCACCATGTGTCACTACATTCACTTATCTTTCTCATCCTCTGACCCACATTAACTTTTGCAAATATATGATTTTGCTGGAGCTGAAGCAGAAACTGCAGCAATCACATTGCACGCAATGGGCCTAAGCAAGTGCATTTTGTGGTTTCTTTATTTGTTCACACCTGAAGTACCATATTCCAGTTCTACTCCTCCTCAAGTCACTATCAGAGATTATGTTGGGCTGCATCTGCAACAGTTAACACAAGCAGGAGTTAGGTTTTCTAGTCCTGTTTGAATTTCCTTGGAGTTGTAAACCAACATTCTTAGAAAGCAATGCAAACCAATAGAAACTCTGGCAAGCGAACTGGTTGTTGGTGAGGACCTGACTTCCAAGAGGGTATGGTGTTTCCTCCTACTAAGTTTGATCTGAGCCGAGGGACTGAGCATTCCTGTGTAACTGCACGTGTTTACCACCACATCCTCCAATTCAGTTTCATACAAAAGGAATATAGCTCATTTGCACCACAACCTTGCACTGGTGCAAGTCAAAGCTCACTAAAAGGTGAAGGCTGGGAACACTCTTCTTGCCCAGTCCATGACACCAGTGCAGTTCTTTAAAACCTGGCTAAGGAAGGGTGCCAGGGCAATCACCCTGCTTGGTGAAATACAGAGCAGTTAAAGCAAGTTACTGCTGTACAGGTATCCATCACTTGTCTAGTCAGTGTTGTGTGTCTGTTGCTCTGACCAAGCACCTCCACAGCAGGCACATTGCATGGCTTGCCATTATCATAACATGGAACTGCTGGCAAGCACGACTCTCACTGCCCAACACAGCCGTGATTACTGGGTCATGAATGTTGATATCTAAACAGCCCATTAAACCCCCTTGCCAAGTCCATGGAACAATCAATGCCAGCATGACTTTGCATCTAACCATGGAAGGATTTGATGTGAGAGCCTATAACCTGCTACAAAGCTCTGAGACACTCTGTTGCATATTCCAAAGCTGGAACTTAACTTTAGCCAGTGCTGTACAGAGAAACAAAAATGGATGGCAGGTTGTTCTACCAACAGGCATGTATCTTGGAAACTTGGTCAACATTTACACTAATACCAAGGTTTGATGCATCAAAACAAAGAAGTAATCCATATTAAAAGCTCCATTCTTTGTCAACAAAAGCACCGCTGTCTTCTTAGAAAAAGATATTTTCTTTTATCACTACTGCAAATAATCCAAATTGCTCTATAATCTAATCAAAGTAGAATGAACAATTTAGGCTCCCAGGCTATCACATATTGGGTTGGTATTTTGGGGTCTGTCATCTACTGGCTATGATGTTCTCCTCTGTCAGGAGCACAGAAAGATTTTCTGAAGCAGTGTGAAGATCAACTCACGCAGGAGCAAGGAAGGGACCATACACATGGGAGGTTGTTGCAGTTCCTCAGAAGCCATGAAATAAACAGGTCAAAAAACACGCATCTATTTGTGTGTCCTGCTGGCCAGCAAATACTGCATGCTAATGTCAGGAAAGGCAGCAGCATGGAAGCTAAGGAGAAGCTTTTCAGAAGGAGAAAGTCCACGTAAATGTTTGAAGAGGGGAAAAAGGTCCAGAAAGCTCAAACTAAATCTGAGTTCTGCCACTAAGCAAACGGCAGTCTCATATTTGCCTGGAATTAGGACTAAGTCCCCATGTTTCTTACCCTTCAGCAGTTCTCATTCTTACATAAAATACTGTTCCCAGTGGTTTCAGCAGGACTTCCTTTAAAAAAAAGTTACTGCTGAACATGAGTACAGATATTCACCCAGTGCACGAAGCCAGTAAACTCTGGGACACTGCAACTTCCCTGCTGTTATCATGTGTTTCCGCTCTCTCTCTCCTTCTTGGGAAATTAGACTATGATTTCACAAGAGGCTGTCTCCTGAAGTTTCTGAGCTTTCTTTGCTGTCACAAGAACAGCCAAAAAAGTAATAATTTTGGAAAAGACAATGGAGTGAAGCCATTTTCCAGACTGAAGCAACATTTTGAGACCAAATTTACCTACATTTATTTTCACTGAAACAATATTTCTCTTGATGCATTTTATTTTGAATAGAACAAATACTTAATTACAAAAATGTGATGGATGAGAACTGATTTAGAACTGATCTCACCAAGAAAATTGTAAATCTTTCATTTCATGTTGACCTACATTCTGTTGTTTCCTTCCACTTTTTGGTTCAAATGCATTGGTTCAGACAGCCATTTGGCAGACAGTGACACCATTTTAAAGGAAAATAAGTCAGGTTGTCATAAAAAAAATTGTGGAAGTAAGCACTTCTGTTGGGGTAAACACGGAAACATCAAGTACCTTTAAAACCATGAAATTTGATAGTAACTGCACTCTCCAATGCGACCTAAGAAGTTCATCAGTAAAGGTACTGCACTTCTTCCAAGTTTTGGTTGCCATCAACATTTTCCCAGTTTTAACAGCTACAGCACTTGAAGAGATGCTATCAGTGACAGAGACCATCTTTAGATGGCAATCAAAATGACTATTTGGCATGAAAATAAACTTTTGGTGCTTCTTCTCTGAACTGCCTAAGTGAGAGTAAACTAGTGCTAGAGAAGAAATGGAACGCCCCTGGAAAGAGAGAGGTCTTGCATATTTATTGTGTTCTGAGGAGCCCTGCCCATTTCAGTACACTGCATTGGTGAAATGTCAATCTACATATAACCTAGAATTAAACTATCTCCCAAATTGCAAAAGCACCTTGCACAAGATTCTCACAAAGCACTGTAACCACTCTTTCCAGAAGTCACCATCCAACACATGAGTTGAAAATACACTAAGTATCACAATGTCAAGTCAAAGAGGGGTGGTTTCATCAAGGTCACACAAAGGTTGCACAGAGAAGGTGAAAACTGAGTTTAGTTCTCCTGTGTCCCAGTAAAGAGCCTGGACAGCAGAATGCAGTCTCTCACTGATGTCAGCCTCTGTAATGAATTATACCTCCTTAGTGGGGAATTGCCCAATTTGACATCATTAGAAGATCTGGAATTGCTAAAAGGTTTAGGGCTTCAGCATGTTTTGTTTTTAATTGAGCATGAAGCTGTCTTGGCAATAATACCAGAAAAAATTTTACACCCAAATAAAATCTGTTTGGATTGGCTTCTCATCATGAAGTGATTCAGAACAACAAAGCAGCACCTTCTATCTTCATGTCTACACAGTTGTCAGGACTAAATATTGTGGGTTGAACGCCTCTGAATGAGTGATTGCACAACACTTGCAAAAGTGCAAAATATTTGAAATGCATCTTGTGTGGGAAGAAAACAAATGGATCAGCCGTTCTCCCCTTTGAATCTATTTGGCTCATTGTAAAAACAGATAAACTGCTGAGTAGAAGACAAATAAGTAGGGTCATTCTTGCAGCAAAGCGTGCTCGTGTCATGCTCACCCTGGATAAAACTAATATATCCTCATTTGGCATTGGAAAGATTTCTTTTTGGTTCCTAAAAGGAACAGTTGACAGTCCATGAAAGCAATCTTTAAAAATAAAAACACATTTCTAAGTTTGGAAAAATAACACATTAAACCCTGAACTTAAAATCATCTCTAATGGCACCATTTTTCTAATGATCATTGTTCTTGCTAGAGCATGCCACTTACAATAACACATGCTTTTGAAGAGCAAAATCCAACAAATATTGAAAGATATTTTCCCCCATTCCCTTCTGATTCCAAGTTCCCTGGTTCATGAAGGCGTTCCACAAGCTCCATATGCCACACACTTCAATTTCCAGAATATATAGTATACATAATAGATTTAATCCCTCAACTTTGGAAACCTTAACTGTATAATATAATGGATTTTGTCTGTTCCTTGTTCTCCTCCCTCCTGCAATAAATGCATTTTACAATGACAGCTAAGATGTTTCTTCTGTAGCATCAACAGATTTATTCAATAAGAGTCCAGTCCTACTACATAGGAGTTTTACTGTTCATATCAGCAAGTACAAGGTCCCAGTTTGTATATCTAATAAAGCATTTTCAGGGATGTCCTAAACCAGTCCATGAGGTGCTACTGAAAGGGGTGCCTTGTCTTTTCCTTGTGCATATTCTTGCTGCCTTACATGTAAAAATTCCACCAAGCACGTGACCCTACAATCAGCCCAATAAATAAGCTGAGCTGGCAAAAAAGGAACAACCAAAAAGAAAAAGTAATCATTTTTAGGCATGCATTGGAGAGCATTAAAAAGAGAAAAAGAGTATGGCAAGCAGGTCGAGGGAGGTGATTCACCCCTCTACTCTGACCTGGTGAGGTCACATCTGGGCTGCTGTGTCCAGTTCTGGGCTCTTCAGTTCAAGGAAGATAGGGAACTACTGGAGAGAGTCCAGCAGAGAACCATAAAGATGAGGAGCCTGTATGAGGAAAGGCTGAGAGACCTGGGATCGTTCAGCCTGAAGGAGTGAAGGCTAAGGGAGAATTTTATCAGTGCTTATAAATATCTAAAGGGTGTGAATCAAGTGTTTGGAGCAAGGCTTTTTCCAGTGGTGCCCGGAGACAGAACAAGGGGCACTGGGCACAAACTGGAATATACAAAGTTCCATACAAACATGAGAAAGAACTTCTTTACTCTGAGGGTGACAGCACTGTAACAGGCTGCCCAGAGAGGCTGTGGAGTCTCCTTCTCTGGAGATATTCAAAACCCTCTTGGACTCCTACCTATGCAACCTGCTGCAGGGAACTGCTGTAGCAGAGGATTGAACCAGATCGTCTCCAGAGGTCCTTTCCAACCCAGATGATTCTGTAATTAGTCAGATCAGCTTGCTCCATGATTGTTAGTGTCAAAGCAAGGGATGGATGTGAGCACCTAGAGGCAGCAGTGAAAGCGGAATAGCCTTTTCTATAGCAGCTCAAAGTCAGGCCAGCCTCAGAGGGGCATCAACAAGAAACATCTTTCAGATGGACAGAGCCACATCCATTGTTGATATGTCAACACGGTTAGATCATCACTTTAGAGGTTGAGACTTAAACCAGATGAAAATTTGGCCCATTACAGCAAGTCTCCTCATGACATTGAATATATTAGTTAGTTCTCCAGTAAGAATGAAATATATCCTCATCACCAATCACTTCTGTGTTCAGGAAGAGCTAATCAAGAAGACGTATTCTTAATTGTGTCTGACTGCAAAACACTTTGTGCTTATCTGTTTGTCATTCTACAACCATGATTCAACTGTAATTATGACTCTTCCACTGAGAAAGCAGTTCCATCTGTCATTATTATTACTGCATTTTTTGAAAAATGGCAAATAGGATCTACCTATGTGGAATGCAGGAGGACTGTTTTCCCTTTGATATTAAAAATTTCTCTTGCAAATTAAGTAAACATTGGCTGAAGCTCAGAGTTGGTATATTGTTTAGGAATGCGGTCTTGCACCGAGCCAAAGGCTTTTCAGAGTCTTAAAAGAAACCTCAGGCACTGGAGTCATCCCCAGTGAGTATACAAAAACTATGCATACACGTGTCAAAATGCCTTCTTCAACTGTGTGAATATGTAAAGATGATTTGAGCTGGTAGGAAGGCCAGGGCTGCATGGAACAATAAGAAATTTTTTAAAGACTGTTTTCTGAGATGAATTAACTGCATTGAAAAAAAAAAAAAGCTTAAAAAGAAGAAAGTTCTACTGCTCTTTAAAACAAGGTTAGCAGTTACAAGCACACAAAAACTCTGGAATGGCATGCACTTCGTTCCTTTGCAATTAATTAAGAGCTACAGCTGCCCATCCTCCTCAAGGACAGAGGTTAAGGAAGACTTTACCTTGCCATGATGAACCATGATGTTCCTCTTAGAAGTGAAGTAGGCAATCACAAAGGCCTCTCATCAGCACTCTTCTGATGAGATTTCCCAGGTCAGAGAAGTCTGGCTCAGAGATAACAACTGCAACAAAAAGCCGCAACCCAAATGAGGCTGATGTTAGGCTTTGAGAATATGAAGGGTAGTATGTTTTCTGTCTTGATTTCTTTTTTCCATCTCCAATAAATATAATTTCTGCACACACAAAAACAAGAACACATTCCTCCCTCATATTTTTAATATGACTGAGTAATAGTGATGACTCAAAGCTGAAATTCATGACCTAGCTGGAGACTGAGCTCCTTGATTTATAAAAGAGTAACATGAACAAGCATATTTGATAAAGCCTTCTGAATGGTGAGGATAGAATGGTGAGGCCTCCTATTTGCACAGTGATATAACTTAACAGCAGAAGGGCAGGTTTTTGTCTGTGCAAGATATAAAATAGTGCTATATCTGACCTCCAGCAAAAGAAAAGCAGAGCAAAATCCATTTGCACAGATGCAGTAATGAAATGGTTCAGTAGTCATAAAAAAAAAAGCAAAGATTTGTGGTTAGGAAATCAGATGGGAAAATAAGATAGATATTAGTAATTCAGCCTGAATAGCGAGCTGGCATAGCAAGAAAAATGAATGAGGCAAGATGCTTATCAGAAGGAATTAAAACCAAAACAACAAAAAAATCAACACAGATTAAATAAACAAGAACTACATACTCCTGAAAATCAGTAGGGCTGTACTGATGACATTCATTCTCATAAACTTATTTTTAACAAAATATTCAGGGATCTTATAAGCACAATAGAGAAAATAATTATTTTCTGCTCCTTTTTCTCAAATTAATGAGAAAATGCTTGAAATGAGATAGAGTTGAGACCACCTCAGGTGATGAGACTAATTCAGCAGATTTTTTTTGTTTGGGCCTGCACACTCCTAGTTCTCGTTGCAAATTCCTTTAAACATGAAATGCAGTTCCCAACATATGCTGCAAAGATACCAGAGACCATTCTGAGCAGAACTGCTTTTCAAATCACATGAAAGCTGTCAGCTTGCTCTGGTTTAACCCAGAAAGTGGCTGAGCACCACGTAGTCGTTTGCTCCCATTTCCCAGTGGGATGAGGGGAGAGAACTGGAATAAAAAAGTAGAGCCTGTGAATTGAGATAAAACTACTTAGTAAGATAGGAAAGAGGTAAAGGATAATAGAGGTGACACTCTCTCTCTCCCTCTCTCTCTCTCTCTATATATATATGCACACATGAATGCATATAACAAGTATGAGAACCAGAAGGCTCATTGTTAGACTCAGAGATAACATCTGACCATCTTTTCTGTCTGGAGAACTGCCTGCTGGAACCTGGAGCTTTCCTGGAAGGACCCTCTCTTCTGATTGTTTTCCCTTGAAACTCCTGTACCCACACCTGTAGGGCTGAGGTGAGTTTTCATTCCACTTCCTCATATCCTTTCCACGGTCACGCAGGTAGAACCACAGGATGGTACGCGGTGTGTACCCACCATATCCTCTCTCTCTAGCAGAGTAACATGTACTTCTAATGGATGAAATACTCTGCCTACCATTCAGAACTATCCCACCTTGAGGCAGATCTCTGGGTGATATTCATAAATAGTATTATTAATCTTAAACGTAACCGGAAACACATTCACGACACATAGCTATAGGAGTGCACCGGTTTGAACATCCCATGGACATTCAGAATTCTCAAGAGCTATTCTAACTAGCTCTTGAGCTCTGTGGAAAGAAGGAAAAGTGAAACGGAGGTTGAGAACTGCTGGAAAGTGTTCTCCTCTATCTCCTCCATAGCTGGACTCCCCGAGGAGACAAAGCAAAGAGTGTAACTACTAATGGTATCAATGATATGGCTTCCAAAACCATACTGTTTTGGAAACCAGACCCAAAGATAACTGCAATGCCAAATATGCATGAAAGATTTGTTTCTTGTCTGCCACTTTTATCATGATGTAAGCCAAGGCCACACAGCATAGCAAAATGAAAACTTTAATCCAACCCCCGGAGATGACAAACAATGCAGCAGAGAAAATAAACAGCAAGTAAGGTGCTACACAATACAGTTCCATGAGAAGACTTTCAAAGAGCTCCATAAATAGGAAAAAATTCAACACTGTGACCAGCAATTATCAAATTACCACAACACCCTGCGTTAACATGCTCCAATCAAATCTGCTGTTCTCTTGAACCTGTGCCACATGGTGGGCACCAAATTGACTGTTGTGATGTAACCTGGCAGGTGGCTGAGCACCACACAGTCATTCACTCACTTCTCCCCTTCCCAGCAGGATGGGAGAGAGAATTAAAAAAAACTAAGCAGAATACATGGGCTGAAATAAAACCATTTACTAAGAGAGAGAAAAGAAAGAGGATAATAGCTATGACTTTGTATATATATGAATGTATATAGCAAGCAATGCACAAGCAATTGCTCACCACCTCTTGATCAGTGCCCAACTAGCCTCCAAGCAGCAGAAGAGAGAGAGATGAACTCCCAACCTCTTCAAAATTCCTTCCACATGATGTCATCTGGTATGGTATCCCTTTGGCCAGTTTAAGTCAGCTGTCCTAATTCTGTTCCCTCTCAGCTCTTTGGGTCCTTTACTGAGAATGGCCTTGGTTCTGCACAACACTGTTTAGCAGCAACTATGAACACTGATGTGTTATCAACATCGTTCTTCTCCTAGAACCAAAACAGCATCATACCAGACACTCTGAAGTAAACAATTCCATCCTAGCTGGTGAAACTAGCCAAGTAGAAACTAAGACAGTTTCACCTGCATAATATCCAGTCATCATGGGTTTCACATTTCTCACTTCTCACTAAAATTAGGTAATGTTGGAGGAAGAAAAGTAGCAACAGTAGAAAAGATAGGGTGCTTAATGCTTATCATGACAAGAGCTGGATAAAGGATTTTATCAAATCCAATTCACCAAAAGATTTTTAGTGCAAAAATGACTGTACTGGACACTAGTGAAGGACTTCAGGATTTGCATTGTTCAGTTGTCTCTGGGAAGAAGCAATGAGAATCCCCAGAAACACTTAGAGAATTGTGAGAGAGTATCTGACAGTCAGTATAAGTTTTCATCAAATTGCACAAAGTCAAGATAAGTTTTTTAGTTGATTTTTTTTTTTTTTTTTATGGTTCTGCTCATTGTCCTGTCTTTGTGACTCTGTTCTAATAGTCAGTATCTGTAAATGTTAAAAGAACTAAATAAACTTCTGGACTTGTGTCTCCTCTAAAAAAGTTGTAAACATCCACCTACGTTATTTCCCACACTTAATAAAAAAACTCAGTAACATGGAAACAAGGAATATGATATGTCTTTTGAAATACATGTACAGATGGCACAAACACCATTACAGTCACAAAACTAACCAAATTTTAGAGTCTCCATTCAGTAGGGTAAGGGTAATTGTACCAAACAACATAAAAAAATATCACACTTTTTCTCCAAGAGAACGTTTCCAGCAAAGAAAAAATATTAATAAATTCAAGTCCACTGAGGAAATATCCTGCTTTGGTAAAGGCAAAATATTACACTGTACTTTGTTTTTTAATATCTTTTAACTTCCATAAATATATATATATATATGTATAAATAAGCACTATTTTTTCTGCTTTCAGAGAAAGTTGTTTGTTATTTTTTAATTGCAGGAAGCCCAATATATAATTGAAATTTGCTTTAGTAACTCAAAATAAAAATATGTTCAGATAATGGAGCGTACTCATTTTATTTTTATTTTTTAATGAAAATTCATTTAAATAAATTACAATCCCCTGGAAATTTTTCAGCACCCTCTGCCTAGTCAGATATCCTTGACCCCCCCTCAGAAAAGTCACATTAACTTCAGAGCAATTTTATGCATCAAGGGAGCAGTGCCTGTGTAGTGGTATGAGCAGCCTCCTGCCTGTCAGAGCATCATTAGCACTGCCTGGCACAGCAGCAGCCTGGAGCCCTTTTTCATCTAACAGCTATTTGATGCAGCACATTTGTTATTCTTTGCTGCCAAGGAAACAATCTGTTTTTCATTTCCTCTGAAGAAGAGCATGATACTATGAGTAAAACATCAGATATAATTAGACAAAATATTTGAGTGCCTCACTGAACAGAGAAATTGAACTGTCCAGATATGAAGAATAGCCACGCACCTGAGAGGGAGGGAGAGGAGGAGGAAAGCACTGCCCAACACACTGGAGTGTGCAGAGGCTATCACGAGTTATCCTTTCCTCTTGTGGGTGGGACATTTCCTAGGGCTCTTGCAAGCTAATTAAGCGTCCTCTCGTAACATCTGGAAAAGAATATATATGCAGATTCTGCTGCTTTCCCACATACTGAAATAAAATGTACCTTAAGACAGAAGACCTGATCCCTGCACATTTGTACACAAGCTGGACACAATTGCCCAGTGTTTTATACCAATTGCATGTGCCCTTGCATTTGAAGAATGTCCCTTAATTTATACAGTGAGAAGTCTATCAAAAGCCTTTTGTCGTTAACAGCAATTATCAATTAATGTGTTATAGTTCATGAGAAGGGAGCACACTGCAGCAAGAAAACCAAATTCTCGTATTCCTCTGAGCCAATGCTGAGCAGCTCCACCTCACTGTGAGGTCATGGAGGGCTGCAGGACTGCTGGAAATGCAAGGATCCTACAGAAGAAAGCAGAGAAGTCAACTACCAGCTGTCCGAAGCTTCTACCTCATCGCAGATGGGCACAGTCACTGAGCCACCACTCACCCCTCAGTCTTCTCCATTGAAACTCAGCGTGTACAGTATTGCTATGGACAGTAATAGACCACAGTCTCAGTACAATCTCTGCAAGGCCTCAGGCCTGGTCTGAAATTTTCTCAGCCTGCCTGGAGTTCTCTTTCATCTTTAACCCCTTGTCAAAACAATTTTTAAATGACCAGGTGGAGATAACTACCACCTTATTTTGCTTATCTTTGTTTAATCATGTTGTACAACCGTCTTTTTAATCCCTCTGTCCTATCCTGCACAAACTATGCTGCAGTGTTCCCAAATTAGAATCATAGAAACATTAAGGTTGGAAATGACCACTAAGACCATGTAGTCCAACTACAAACCCATCACCACCATGCCCACATCCCTCAATGCCATTTAGATCTTACTAGAGCTTCATCTGTATGAAGCAAGGGGATCTTTGTTGTAGCAAGTAGCTCTCTCAGAGAATGAAGTATTTATGACTCTAGTGTAATAGCATTGTGTGGGTAAATATAGGCAAGGTATGGCAGGCAGCAAGACACTGGTTGTCATGCAGAGCAGTATAGATATGGTATATCCAGAAGGGAGCGTAAGAAGGCACTGAAAGTCCTATGGAAGTCAAGATCCCACGAACCAACGCACTTTTGAACCTGTGCATTAGACAAAACAGTATTTAAAGAGAAACAAAGTGAACAAACAGCTATCCAACAGATGTAAGATGCTACAAACACAATGAATTTGGGGGCAGTATGGAACTGCAGACTAATGAAAGAAAATGTTAAAGCATGTTAGAAAAAATGTAAAAAGAAATCATAAGGTAAAAGAAAAAAGCCTTCAAACATATCATCATAGTCTTCCTAGTGGAAGAAATGGGACATTCGTGTCGCACCATAACTCCTCTTCCAAGCTGCAGTAATTGACATTAGGACCCAAAGTGTCAATGGAAGGGTGTGCATAAAAGCAAAGAAAGAGTAGGTATTACTGCACGTATGCAGAATATTAACTTCTTCACTGATGAGATTTTCTGGAATTATAATCTTTATTTTTGTTTTCTGTAGTATTTAGTTCTGGGATAATCATTCTTTATTAACTATAATATCAGCAACTCAGTTAGAAAATTGTATTTGTGATTATATGTAAAACACATGCTTTCCTTTTCCCAGAAGAAAAGTGAATATTGACTGCAACACTACCTTCCACATACAGATGATCTTCATACATTCCCTGGATCTTCATGGATGTAACTGTGGTACATCTATCCATGATATTGAATGAGTCATTGCAATAAATTCAGCATTGCCAGCAGGACAAAGATCTCCAACATTTCTCACCAGCACGAGGGCACACCTTCATCACTTTCTGTGGGCTGAAGCAAGGTGGATCTGCTTGTGCACCGGGTCTGTCAGACAAAACTAGCTCCAAATGTGAAATTACCCAGCCCAGCAGTGAGCCCAAGCCCTGCTGAAAGCCAGATTTAGACTACCTGAGGTTCAACGCTGTCCTACCATAGCCACAGCACTCAGTTTACAACTGGCCCACCTCTGCCTTCTGTCCACCCAGAAATCACCTCAGAGACACACTCAAAAACACAGTCCAGAAACTCAACACATTCACAAGAAAGATTTGCCTTCCCTACTCCTTTCTTCTTTTTTATTCCTCCTTGGGTTTTGTGTTGTGGGGTTTTTTTTTGCGTGTGCAGACTTCTCAGGTGTGGCTCCTCTCCAGGAAAGCACCTGAACAGGTTATTAATAAGCAATACTACCTGTGTGCTATGTATGGTTTTCTGTGAGAAGATGGCCATGGTTGATCATCTCAAAGCAACACTAGAGACGACTGCAAGAATCGCACCTCAGCCCACTACAGCTGAACACAGCATGGTCCTCAAGTGAATTTCCATCTCCATCACCAATTACCCCTTGCAGTACAATGTTCATCAGCTATAGCGGGCAGATAGATCTGTTGTTCAATTCAAGAGTATGTTAAAGGTGTTACCAAGACATGCAGTGATGCATGAAGGCTCTCAGCTGTACCTAAAGAGAGAGGCATTGTTCAGTAATGCAAATTGGTTCCATCTAATAACTGTCATAGCTGACAGTGTCAGGAGGAGGTTTACGATGGTTCAGCACTCTGGCTTTAGCCTTAACAGTTAGGGTGGGGACCATAGAGAATTGGCAGTTGATAACAGAAACGGAGTGAAATCAAAATATCTATTCCTTGTTTATTCATCATCTTGAAATATTTATCATGGTCCAAGTAGACCTCCACCCATTCCATATCAGAACACTGGAACTTTTAAATGTGTGTACAAAGTCAAGATAGGCAGGATCCTGAGCCCATCTCTGGATTAACTCAAACCCTTATCCTCAGCAATTAATGGATGCTTTGATAAAACATGACAAAAATCTCAGCTAGCCTCAGCACTGTATTTCTGCCTAGTTCCAAATTAATATTGGGTGTTACATTACTGAAATGATCCCCAATGAACCCAAGAAATGGCATCTTGGATTAAGTCATTCAAGGCCTGACTCCAGTCAGCACGCCTCCACCCTAATCATAAACAAATATATACAAATAAATCTGGGGCCAATTGCCCTTAACAGAACAGTCTGTGTTACAGTACCTAGCTAAACCAATTTCAAGTCACCCTCTGACTTCAGTTTAACATCTTTTATAATTATTTTCTTTTAAAAAGATCTGTACACACAATATCCATATTAAAATCATAAATGTCCACAACACTCCTAGAGACCACATCTGCATTTTTTCTTTGTTCTCTTTGAGGAGATGGCTGCCAGTAAGGAAGATTACATGTTGCCTTGCATTTTCCCAGATTATGTCTGTTTTGATCCAGCATTACAGTTCAGCCTTGTGTACACACGAAGAGGGCAGCTGGAACATTTCAGATACAGATGTGAAACTCTGTAGAGTTAATTATTCACATTACTGTTTGCATCTTCAATTTGAGTTACCCAACTTGTATTAAAGTCCTGCATACTGTGCACTAGCTTTGGTGTGCCAGTACCTTTTGGGAACTGCTGGCTGCAGTTAATACTTTGTACATACATTCCCAGGCACTTTTGGTTTGTGAAATTGCTGGTGAGATCGTGAATGCATACATGGAACAAATCTTTTAACAGGAGACCAGTTATTTAAACAATTTGCAGCACAGAGGAGACTAAGAATAGCTCTTCTAAATCCCTTTAGCTTTCTTTACTCTCTACCTTCCCCCATACGTATCTTCCCTCTTTGACGTAAAATTCCTAACCAGAGAGCAAATGAGGAGACAACAGTACTCTGCAGACAGTTGTCTTTGCATACTGTTTTTGCTGGAACTGTAAGACACTTTATCAAAATGTTTTTGAAAGATGACACTTTCTCTCAAACATGAAGGAACAGCTAGTTCAGCTGCCTCCCACGTCCTCCACGCACTTGTTACAGAAGAGTTTTGAGGTGTTTATGATCTATTTCAGACTTCTTTAACTTCAGATGCTCTAATCTCCTTCTTTGACAACTGATCGATATGTCCTCCTTTGTGGGCTGAGAACAACTGACCTTTCCCTCTTCAATTCCCAGTATAGAGTATCCCAGTATCCTCTTTCCTGGCTAACTGCCATGGGAAAGGTGGTGTGCAAAGACAGCACAAAGGCTGATGTATGAATTAAAAAGAAAGAGGAGGAAGGCAGCTTTGAAAATCATTGAGCATGAATGTACACACTAAATATACGTGAGTCTTTTTCATCATGTAAGAGCACTCTTACACCTCTGTGCTGGCCTTCCCATACATTGAGATGAGTGTTGCTTCAAATAGGTTTCCCTGAACCTATCTGATTGCTAGGAACACTGTCAAACTTACTATCCACTGGGATCAATCTCCAGACAAAATCCATCACACTCAGTCATAGATTTCCAACTTTACAAGCTATTAGTTAAGTCGGAAGAGCAAATTGCAACAACTACTGTGGGTTTTTCCTAAGTGCTTAAGTTATATGGTCTTGTGAGTGAATCAGAGGCCAGCAAGACCTTTACTGCTGGAACAGCTAATGGGGGGCTTATGAGAAGGACAAGCCAGCCACTTGGGATGTGGGAAAGTCAGTTCAACTTCCTACGAAACTTCCAGGATTCCCCCTGATTTGATGAGGTGCTTTTCATCCACCACTTACTGCAGAGATAGTTTCCTCAGTATAACATCATAAAACATTTGGTAGCTATAAGCTGCATTGCCTGATTCATATACCCATAACACACATCACCCATCATTGCACATAAATCAAACTCTGAGCTTCCAGATAGGTCAGAAGGGAAAAAAATGGTAGAAAAATTTGCTTAAATATCCAAATAAAAGTGGCAAAAACTGATTTTGCAAGACATTCAGTCCAACATCTATATGAAAGAGATGATTAGTTACCCAGTGCTTATCTTTTCAGACTGGACAAGTGATTCTGATGTCTAGTCATTAAACACTTCCTAGGAACAGTACATTTTTGTCAGAATTGTTCTGTGTTGAGGACTCCCAAAACACCATGCAAATGATGGATTGTTAGCAATTTAAACAAGTATACACCTTTTAAATCTATATTTACATGTTTCCCTCACTGTAATTTCTGTGCAGATTTCCATGTAGTTTATTCTGTATTTGTTATATGTGTAATAGATGGAAGTAGCTCATTAGTTCTACAGTTCAGGATCTCTCACAAGGGAGAACATAGTAAACTCTGGGAAAGCAATGGGATACCATAAACTCTGGGATACAAATGGGATAGCAGAGAGCAGAGATGGAAGGAGATTTTTGCTCCCTTTCATTAACCAAATTCCTCCCTAAACCCAGCAAGATGCTTATCATACTGTTTCTAATGAAACCAACATACCCATGGTGCCCACACTGCTTATTAGTTCAAGCATCTAGGGAAGTCTGCAGAAGAAAGCTAAATCTAGACACATTTAATAGATACTTACTATTATAAAGACTAAATCTAACAAGAGATCAAGTCAATTGGAAGATATATCTACTATCTGCTGGCTGTGGGCAACATGGTGTCAGCCATTAAGATTTCTGTGATATTAAGAAGAGAAATCATGAAAAGTGAAATACCCTGTGTGTCACTACTACAGCCTATAGTGAGTTCCGTTTTAGGATGGTCAGGTTTTTATTGTAAGTGAATTCTGGGACATGCCATAGTAACTCATTCATCCAAAGCCCTGCTGAGCTTGTGACTGCTTTCAAGCAAAACCTGGCAGGTTTCTCAGATGCTAAGGAAGAATTTCATATGATCAGATCAAATGATGAAAACCTAGTTTTTTGGTCCTGAAAACAAGGAAAATTCAGGAGTTATACTTTACTTGGAGTTTATATTTGGGTGGATACTCTGGCACTGCATCTGACTACTTATATAAATAGGTAACTCTAACGTCACATGATTTTTTTTTTTTTTGTAAAGTTTTTTGAGATCTGAGTTGAAAACTTTTAGATTAGAGGTGAAAATTCTTATCAGTTTAGTTTGGGATTCCCAGAAAAAGAAAGTAGAGTCATAGAATCATTAAGATTGGAAAAGACCACTAAGATCATCTAGTCCATCACCACCATGGACACTAAACCATGTCCTTCAGTGCCACACCTCTAGAATCATAGAACTTCACTAAATAGACAACCACTGTAACAAAAGTAAAATGCCAGCAATGGAGGGGGAATAGTGAGAAAAGGAGTGTTTTAAATCCTGAAAAAGTTGTGTTCTTCCACCCACAGACAGACATCTCACACTTGTTTCAGTGTTTGACAACCTCACTCTAAACAATGACACTGCTCCATGGGATTGGACTAGGAATCAAGTTGATTGTGTTTCCAGTAGGACAAGTGTCTGAAGAAGGGTCTCAGACAGACTCAATGACTTGATCAGCAAGGATAAAACCTAGAAAAAGGGTACCTCCACAGAGGAAGGAAAATAGTACACGTGGTAGAAGGCCCAAGTGTACCTGACAAACAGGAGCACATTTCTCCAATATCAAAGGCAATGGTGCATTGTCTAATTCAAGTGGCTGAAAAGTGTAAGAGTTGAAAATTAAAATAAGCTGTCAGTCTGCTAAAAAACATTCTTAAATTCAAAATAAATCAGACTAACAATTTGCAGATGTTTGGAAAGAAAATGTTCAGTTACTTGCTTTCAAAGCCCAAGCCCTCCTACCTTAGATGTTCCACTTGTGTTTTAATGGTTGTGGTGGCTTTCTGCCACTGCTTGCCCCCTCCTTATTCATGGCACAAATCTCATGAGTCAACAGGTCTCATACTCAACTCCTGGCTTAAATGCATATTACTTCTGTCATCCTCAGAGTTAAACATTGGAGGTCGAGAGAGAAACCCAAGAGCTCATTATTCCTTGACAGAAGGTATTTATAAAGCTAGAAAATCAAATTTGTATTTGCATACATATATATACCATATAAAAATTTGTACTTGGAAAATATTTTGTTGGCGGAATGGTAGAAATGTTTAGTAGTAAATTAAATCCTTAGAGAAAGGAATACAGGACACAGCTTGTGGGACTTATGCTCACAGTCCTAAAAGAATGTGTATGAAGCAAACCTGTATCGCTAAGCCGGACATGGGCTGCAAATGAAGATTTCGGTCTTCAAATTTCCTATATCAAGCCCAGTTCTTCCTGCTAGGAGGGAAGAGACAAGGCTAGTGATCAGGCAGGTCAGCTCTACAGAAGGTGCTTGCCCTTGACCAACACAAGAACATTCTCAGGCCTCCACAGTTTTACAGTTTCTTATTCATTCATTTGGATGATAAAACACATGTGCAGATACAGGACATTAACCCAAGCAAGAAGAGAGCTGCCTCTGCAGATGCATCAGTCCATCCCCCACTGGTACTTCTTTCAAAACTGTCCACATTATACAGGTCCTCCTAGCCAGCTAGGGCCTTTCTTCATTTTTTTCTCCATGACTGGAGTAGATGAGACTTCTCAATATGGAACTTTGTTTTAAAAAAACTTCAAGTTTTACAAATTTAACTCCCTGACACATCCAGATTCCTCAATGAAAACTGGAAAAAAAGAGTCAAACTTCACTTTCCTTTCAACTGATTGTTTTCCTTTCTGAAGTTCTCCGGGCAAAAGTACCTATGGAAAAGGGGCAAGAAATGCCTTTTCCTGACAAATCCTGGGGCTTCTCTCCACCCACTGCCTTCTTCTGAAGGGGGAAATATCCCAAAAGCTAATTATCAGAATTGAATAGGGTTTTTTCTTTTTCTTTTTTTTTGTTTGTTTGGGTATTTGGGGGTGGGTTTTTGTTTTTTAGTTTTGTTGTTGTTTAGTTTCTGTTTTAAGTGCAAATTAGAATACAAAAGCTGAGATTATTAAACATTGCCCCCAAATATTTTCCCCTCTCCAGCTCCAAAAATTATATTATCTCTATTATCATCTTTACTCTAGTGTTGTTCTGGTGAAAGTTTCTCTTCCCATTTCTGACAGCTGGGATCAGGAGCAGTGGTGATGATCACCATGGACATTACTGAGTTGGTTGCAGCAAAGCACTGCTAGATTTGCTCACACAACTGAAGTTTTCCCCCACTGAGCATAACAATACGGGTCTTTCTTTAGAAATGAACTTTGGAGCCCAGCTCATTCTGAAACATTCAAGATCACCCCAGGCACATTTACAACATCCAGGACAAAATTGCAGAGAACCCTTTTCCAACTCAATCTCTTAAGCATTTGTGCCACCTAGTGAGCAAACAGAAGTTTAAATGCTTCAGAGAAGGAAGATGGATCTTGGCCTCCTGAGAAACTCTTGCAAACCAGCTCCCAAGAATGGCTTTGGTAGCTCACTGCTTCTGCTCATTGCTTATGGATTATCAGTTTCAAATCCTAGGACTGCAAATAAATGTGACCTGGTAATCCAGAGCCACCAAACCCTTTTCTGTACCACACGGCAAACAAAACAGCTGGGCCCCACCCTCCCCCTCTCACAGCCTCCTGAGAGACTTAAGCAATAAAAGTGTGAGTCACTCATTACTGTGTTGCAAGCTCATTCTGTGTTCAGGTCTATAGGTTTTACCACCTAAATTTAGACATCTCAGTATCTGCTGCTCAGCATGGGTTTTCTTAATGTTATTCAAACGAACGTCTACTTGGGCTGTGGAAAGCGTAACAGTACTGTCCCGGGGCACAGCTTCCTAAATAGCCCGTTGTTATTTTGGGACCATAATACATTATGAAGACATAGCATTATTCATAGTAATAGCAGTGGTGAGGCCCCATCCAAAGAAAGGGGAAACAAGCACAGCCCAGATTTACTGTCTAATCAAATAAGAGGGAAAAGAAAGAAATCCTCATTTTACAGATGAGAGCAGTGAAGTTACAAAGTCAAGCAGGGTATGCTGACATCATATGTAATAGGGCAAACCCAGAAACCAGTGATGACAATGAATTAGTGTCCAAGGCTCAGAGTACACAGTAATGTCCATGGAGTTTAAGGACAAGCACTGGTTTATTTCTTATATGGCTATAATCAGCAAGGCACCTTGTGTTGAGGACTAAGGATTTTTGGAATGGAGTTGATTTCTCATTAATTTCTACCTTCCATGGCTGTTCCTTTCCTAATCTTTACCTCCTGGGGGATCCATCTTACTGCTGGCAGCTGTCTAAGCCTCGGACATGACTCAGGCTGCCATTGGGATGAGCACACAATGGAGTGTGCTCTACAATCCCAGACAGGGCCACAACACCAGTCCTTAAAGTTACTGCTCTGCACTGGAAGGGGCAAAGAGTGCTCATACCATGAGCTGCAGATGAGAGGAGATTCAAACAGCTACATAGATAATGTTAACCTCTCATCCAGATAGCTGCCTATAACTGGGAGCTCAAGGGATAGCTTTTCCCTGGCCTCATGTCCCTGGGCGTCTTCCAGAACCACTCAGACCAGGGTCTGAGGAGGGCTACACGGCCTTGTAATCTCCAAATCTTCCAAAAATATTAGTGGATTTGATCAGTGTGATTTAAGCTTCAGCTGTAGGATTTCTTTTTAAATTCCAGACCAAAATCTCTAACCGAGTGTTTGAGAATTTTGTCATTTCATTTATGTAAACTGACGCATAGCAATAATCAGATGTTGTGCAAGGCACTGATTTTGTTTACCAGTGTTTCAAACACAGCTACCTGAGCACCAGCTTTCCCTGCAGAGCAGCAATCTCAGCTCCAGGACCAAAGACCCGTACTTGCGCTATTAAATAGTGCCATCTAGTGCATGCTGGGTGTCAGACTAAACAACTATTTTTCCGAGGAGAAACATCCTGAAGGTAACTGCTGGACACAACCTTAGCAAAATATTTCTGATTTCAAAGGATTGTAGAATGTAGGCTTGAACTAATGCAAATTAATTTCATCTGTTTAACATTTATGTTCTTTCATTACATGCCTATATAGAGAATCTATTTCCCTTCCCAGATAAAACAAATTCCCAACCACCCCCAAAGTTCAGTGTATGCTTTATTGCAGCAATATTATTTTCACAGCCTGTGCCCTGAATTCTAAGCATAAAGCTAATCCAACTCACTTGAGAGTCTCAGGTAAACTATGGTGATGTTTACTGAAAAAATATCATCCAATTAGGCACCTACGAGAGCTCAATATCTAAATTTACAAACCAGTGATTTGCTCTTAAGAGTAATGCTTGCAATTAATATAGAAAGCCTAAAGATACCATTTATCTTACAGAAGACAAAATAAATGTTGCAGAATACCACTAATTGATCCTAAGTAAACCCATGAGCAAACTTGTACTTCAGGAGAAGTCAGAGGGGTGTTTGTCCAAATTCACCTCACTTTAGGTTGGATAATAGTTGAGTTCGTGCTCATGGCATGATGTATTGCGGTCTCAAAAAAGATGTCCATCCTGTATGGGTCCATTACGGGACTGTCATTCCTCCTATCAAGAGATTTCCTGCATCTCCTTGTCCTCTACCAGACCCTTTGCAATGTTAGTTGTGAGTATAACTTAAAGATACTGGATGCCCCAATAAGGAACACTGGTAGGACGTGAGTGCTACTACTGCACAAGGTAGGCATTCCTGACATTTTGCTGTGATTGAAAGGCTCTGGAACTCTTTCAACTCAAGGAGAGTTGTCAGCTCAGGTATCTTGGATTAAGTCCAGGTACACAATGCATTCTTCCTGGCTAAACTTTCCTTTTGCTTTCAGTTGGATAAACTATTCCTCATGCTGCAGCTTAAACTATTGTGTTTTGCTGCTCCACATGCTAAAAAGCTTCCATATTCCACCCCAAACTTGGCTGTAGTTAAAGGATGGATTAACTGTTCTTTGTGTATGCAGCTTGGAGCTGGAGTGCACGGTCCATTGTGTGTTTTAGGATCATTGTTATTTAAAATAGCAGTTTACCACTGGTATCTTCATTTTACACTCAAGTCTTTAAAGAAGTGCATAAAAAACAGACCACTGCAGAGAGTGGGTTAATATCCACAATGAGCCAAAATCAGTGTTTAGTTACTCTGATTGCTGCAATGTTTTTTTGGTGGTGTTTTTTTTTTTCTTTTGAGGGGGGGAGGGGAGAGGAAAGGAGGAGTCCGGGAAATAAATGGTATCTTCAGAATTAGGGAAAAAATAATCCACTTACATCATAGAAAGCTGGAATCGCATCAAAGGCTGTGAAAGCTCAGAAATTGGCAGCTTGAAATCCGCTAAGAATTGAAATGAATTTATACCTTTCTTAACAGAGCTGGAGCAATGATTCTAACAACTTAATCCCCAAGCAATTTCACAATCTTTTGTTACTTTTCAGAAATCCCTCTCTTGTCCTTACCTCTCAAATCATCCCATTTAAGTCTTCTGCATACTTTTGCTCGAAGTGTTTGATCCTGTTGAGTTCAAAAGCACTGTGGATGTGTTTGCTGCAGAACTCAACCTGTGGTCTTTATGCAGAAAGGGACACTGAACTGGGGCAGCGTTCTGAGGGCAGCATACAAGTCAGCTCTGAGCATAGCTATGAGTGGTGATACCTCTTAGGAGAAAGTCAATCAGCTTTCATTTTTAGAGTGAGAGTAATTCCAGCCTTCTTCTCAGAAAGAGTGGTGAGGCATTGGAACAGGCTGCCTGTGGAGGTGTTGGAGTCACATCCCTTGGGGTTTTCAAGAAAAGAGCAGATGTCACACTGAGTGACATGATCTAGTGTGATCACAGCCATGGGCTTATGGTTGGACTAGATGATCTTAGTGATCTTTCCAACCTTGATGATTCTATAAGTCTTCCTAGCAGAGCTGAATACCTACAGTGCACGCACATGACACGTGGTATGAACCTGCAACAGTTGGTCCATTTGAATTGAGTGATTATAAAGGAGTGACCTCTTTGGTCCTAAGCTGCCAGTGAAGCATCTTGCAGTTGGAGTTGATGGATGAAATTTGGCATTCAATGCCACATCTGAAGTGCAGGGCGTGGTCTTGTTAAGTTTGAACAACTACAGCCCTGACACAGCTAGGTGAGCTCCTGCTGGCACCAGCATTCCTTCTGCAAACACCTTTGTTCCCTTAAACCACAGGGCGAAGCTTCACAAATTCAAGTACATATATGCCTTTCCTGGTTTTCTTCACTCATCCTGTTTGAACTCTGCATATCCTAGGTAAAGTTACTTCTGCACTTGATAGCCATCTCTACTAGCCAGCAGTCTTTTATCCCTCTGAAAGGCTCTGGGCCTTCTCTTTGCTGGTATAACATCTTTGCACGAGATCTGACCCCTCTGCAGAGCTGCCAGGAGTTCTGGGAAAGCTGACATGAGCTCAAAGGACAACATTGCTTTAGGAACATAATTCTGAGACCCAAGACAAGGGATGGAGAACATCTCAGGGAGCTATTCTAGAGGCAAATGAGACAGGGATTGCCCAGAGTTTGTGGGCTAGACTACTCCGAAGAGTCAACATCTTCACCACAATACAAAGAACATCATGACAGCACATAGAGAGGTCAGCCTCTGCAAGAGGCAACAACACCCCCTCCCACCCAGATGCTTCATTTATTGCTGAGCATCTTGGAAGGTGGTGAAATAGAATCATAGAATCGTTAACATTGGAAAAGACCACTAAGATCATCTAGTCCAACCACCAACCCAACCCCATAGTGCCCACTGACCCATGTCCCTCAATGCTGCGTCTCCACAGTTCTTGAACACCTCCAGGAATGATGACTCTGCCACCTTCATGGGCAGACTTACCAAGGTCTCACAACAGCCCTCACTAATGCACTTATTTCTACTTGGAAATAGTGTTTTTAAGTACTCAGTGGCACAGGGAGTATAATCCAGTTCTCCTGTATGCTCACAGTGGGGAAGTATCAGTCCTCAGACTGTTCAGTTATTCTTACTCAGAACACATTTAAGGAAAAGTTTAATTGGCAAAATTCTTTTTTTCTATAAAATTATTTAAAGTAAAATGGTACTGAAGAGCGGCTCAGCCTTTTCCAGTTTTAGATTCAAGGTCTCAGTCTGCCTGGCAGTCACATTCAGATGATTTCAACTGCCCAGTAGCAATGTCAAGTGAGGCTGCTTTATTGGCACAGTAAATATAGCCATTAATTATTTGCACAGTGTCATAGGTGTGCATAGCAATACATCGTTTAGACAAGTCCCTACCCCAAGGACCTTGCAGTCTAATCCGGACGGACACAGTATAGACAATTAGAGAATGACCCATGGAAGTAGGAGCGGAATTTGAGCCCATCCACTGTTATGGCTGTGGGACATGTTTACCCCTTTGACCACCTAGCGCGGTGGCCAGGCTCGCTTTTCAGACACGTGGTATGCACGGCACGATCGCAGCACATCTCAGTCATTCCTCGGGCACTAGTGCCATCCCGTGGCCATTCTGTTTCACACATCTGCAGGTAACAAATGTTACAGCTCACCCTGCCATTTACATGTTACTAGGTATTTATGATTATCTCAAATTCTGAAATCCCAGCTATTACTCCTCTACCAGCTGAGGCATACTCTACGCTTTGTGCATCCCAAATAATAAAATCTTTTTCCTCCAGAACAAATAATTTACTGCTGTTTCTTTCAGATGCACAAAGTGATCACAAGTATAAGGACATGTTGATGCCGTGTGGCCAATAACATTGACACAGGGATAAATCAATACCTCCATCAGAACCATCAACTTCTGGAGAAACTAGTTACATTACAATGCAGGCTTACATTAGCCATTTAAAACTGACAACAATTTCAAGGCACAGAAAGATGGCTGGCTGTTAGGAAACCCAAGTATTCTCTCCTGACTAGTAATTTTCCCATTTCTAAACCAATCTTTAAAAAAAAAAGAATAACATTGTTTCTTTTTTTAACGAATATTCCCAGGCTTGCGTAGTATTTCCATTTCCCACTGGAAACTAGAGTTAAAAGTACCACCCTACGGCGGCAGGAGGTCACTCATGCTGGTTATCCAGCCCGGACCTCATGTAAGGTGAAAAACCTGCAGACCCTTCAGTTCTTTGTGTCCCCATTCTTGAAAGGCTTTTCTGAATCAGAGCGGTGAGGCCCTGGTGCCGGTGCCCAGAGAAGCTGTGGTGCTCCATCCCTGGAGGTGCTCAAGGCCAGGTTGGATGGGGCCCTGAGCTGGTGGGGGCAGTTGCCCATGGCTGGAGGGGCTTTAAGATCCCTTAGGGGGAGGTTATAACCTCCCTCTAGACCAGGTTGCTCACAGCCCCATCCAGCCTGGCCTTGAATGCTTCCAGGGAGGGGGCATCCATAGCCTCTCTGGGCAATCTGATCCAGTGCCTCACCACCCTCACAGTAAAGAATGTCTTCTTGATATCTAGTCTAAATCTACCCTCTTCCAGTCTAAAGCCATTCCCTCTCATCCTGTCACTATATGCTGCTATAAAAAGTCCCTCCCCAGCTTTCCTGTAGGCCCCTTCAGGTACTGGAAGGCCGCTATCAGGTCTCCCTGGAGCCTTCTCTTCTCCAGGCTGAAGAGCCCCAGCTCTCTCAGCCTGTCCTCATAGAGGAGGTGCTCCAGCCCTCTGATCATCTTCATGGCCCTCCTCTGGACCCACTCCAACAGCTCCATGTCCTTCCTGCGTTGGGAGCCCCAGAACCGGATTCAGGTGGGGTCTCATGAGAGCGGAGTGGAGGGGCAGAATCACCTCCCTCAGCCTGCTGGACATGCTTCTCTTGATGCAACCCAGGATACGGTTGGCCTTTTAGGCTGCAAGCACACATTGCCAGCTCATGTTGAGTCTTTCATCAACTGATACACCCAAATCCATTTCCTCAGGGTTGCTCTCAAGCCATTCACATTCATACAATCTGTATTTGTGCTTGGTCATCACATTCCCATTAACAACTTTTTTTCAATCCCTTTTGTTCTTTACTCCTACAGAATAGCAACCTAGTATTCCACTTTTATTCCTGATTGCTGAAGTTGAAATTGGACTTTTCTTACTTATAATGGGGACTGTATGAACTATGACTGTTGTGCAACAGCAGATTAGACTCTTTATTGCATCTCAGATGCTAGTAACACAGTCTCACAATTGCTCCATGTCACCCAACTAAAACACACCCAAAACCTGTCTCTGCTAAGATTGTTACAGAGTGCATTGCACGTGAAACATCAAACAGTGCAGCGCAGTACTGCTCACCACAGTGTGGATGATCCTGTGTAAGGGGTGAAGTGCCAGAAGTTGGGTGATCACGTACACCTCCTTGTGCAAATGTCAGGGAGATTCAATCTTTAACTTGCTGCTAGGCACAACTGTATCCAATCATTCCATAACAACAGGAAAGTTCCCAGCTTCTTAAACTATGCTCCCTCTAGTCATATTTCTGTGAAGCACTGCAGTTGTCAGTTTGCTTTCCTCCCTTACCCCATTAAAACATTTTCATATACATCTTGGAGTACACATGCTTCATGTGGTGCAGTACACAGAGTGAAGTAGTGCAAAAGACAAGCATTATCCAACAAATCACTATGATAGCTTTTTGTAGCAAATCCTTCCTTTTCATTACATATCTTAACATTTAAAGAGCGTAGTGTAACAGAAAACAGCAGAAGCCCTAACTTATGCACACGTACATGCTATATACAACCTGACTTTTCCCAGCCCCTCTATGCTTACAGCTAACTGAAATTCCTCAAAAATACTACCTTGCTTTGAAAATAATTTCATTCTATTTTGGAGTCAAAAAAGGAAAAAAAAAAGCCAGTCATCTGAGATTTTTCTGAAGATTGGAAGTGTCTAAAAAAGAAACATGCTGTAGCACAAACCTACTTGTATCACTTATATCCAACTAAATGTATAAAAATTCACAGTACGAGTTCTATTTTATGAACAGAATTCTGTATTTGTAACATTTTGTATTTAGACCACCCCCCCCCCAAAAAAAAACCACAACAAAAAGGATTCAACACAGCATGCATGCACTTTAGCACACTAAACATCAAAATGCCCATCACCTTACAGAGTTTTGCACTTGCTGCTGAAACACCCCCTAAATGTGCTCTCTGCTCATCTCCTCTGTCAAAGTGTAAGTGCTGAACAGTCTGAAGGGGCAATAGGCAGAAAGTTACTATGTTGTGACTGTGGGTAGACATGTAAACCTGAAAGGAGAATATGTGTTCTTATACAAGGACTAGAATAAACCCTAGCACTAGGAAGAACTTAACACCTGTGCACCATCATTTTCTGAGTGGCTTCTCCTAGCTATTCAGAAGCTCATGAATGCCTAAGTAAATTAATGCAATCACACCTTTAATCTGTACTGTGTTAAGACACACAGTCAGTCATCCTTCACATTATGCCTAATCTCAAAAAGCAAAGTCACTGGAAGAAGAGGGCTGCTACTTTGAATAAAGACATACAGCACCCTGGCCTGACCTCCAGCTGTTCTCCATCTCAATAGCCACCACACTCCAGAACACCCTCATGCCCCAGTGCTTTTGTAAGATGCCCCAGCTCTCTGCGCTGCTGCATTCTCCAATAAACAGTTCCAACTTTCGTATCCAAATTATTCACAGCTTCCACAAGTGCAATTTGATCTATGCTAATTTGCCAATTAGTTCTGTATCCTGCTTTCCAGCATTCTCACTCCAGCTGACATGAAAAGCAAGCATCCCATTCTACACAGAACAGCTGAGTGCTTAATGAGCTAAGTAGTTCAACCCACTGCTGATTACATCCAAAGTTTCCAAAAGGAATTGTACACATAATTTCCTACTAAACAAGCCTAAGTGCACAGCAGTGAGATTTAGCTTAGAATTAGTGGAAAAGAGAAATAAAACATTTTCAATTTAGGGGAAATAGAGGTCTTCAATAGACTCTAAAACTGCTTTGTTAGAAATCCTATTAGTCATGCCTTACTCAGCTGAAGCTTTGGTTGGCCCAAATCAAGCCCGTTCCTTTGAGTTCTTCCAGCTACATACACAGCTTCTCTTCCAAGCTATCCTGTCTCAAACTTAATAACTTCAAATCTGTTTCTTCTAAATTACTCCAGTAATTTGAGTGCTACAAACCCTTCAAGGGCAGGGTTGTCACCTATGCTTAGAAATACAGTATAGCTTTGCGTCTTCATTTTCATCTTCAACCTTGCAAATGAATACTTCTATCAATATTGGCCATAACTTCTAAAAAAAAAGGTGAAAAGCTTTGTAGCGTAGTTCAAGCCAAAATTTAAGCAGTTCCTCCAAGCCCCAAGTCAGGTTCACTTTATGATAACCCTGGGCACATTTGATGTTTACGTTGTTGACAAGCTTTTAGAAGGCAGGGCACAGCTCTGTGATTGCCAAATCCAAGGTTGCATTGCACTCCCAGTTCACTGCAAGGGTGCAACCCATAATTTAAAAAATAAACAACCTTCCAACAGCAGCAAAACCCTGTGGGTGAAGCTATTGGGGCCGTTTACAGATCCTTTGGGTTGCTGGAGACAACTGCCTGCCTAAGAGTGCATTTGAGGCATGGAAGAGCACTTCCCCGAAACCCATGGTCTGTCAGCTCTGATCGCTTGGGAGATCTACATAATTGCACAAATTGCTTTCACTTCCTGTACACTACTCAGACATTGAAAGAAGAGGTTGGGCATCATTTGCCAACATACCCTCTTCCTTACTGCAAACATGTCATTAGACTAATTAACATATTAGTGTTGATTACTTTGCATAGCTCAGTAGGGCAATTACTACTAGTATGGAAGTTGGCAAAAATAATTTGTATAGAGGTTGCACTTTGTAAGTTTGAAAATAAGCCTGTGATATGTTGCAAACTTCACTGATATTCACCAAGGCAGAGCACTAGACTTTAATTTTCCTGATTTTTATTTTCATATACAGAGATAGTTTCTGCAACTTTTGCTCTCACTTTAATGAAAATAATATAACTACTCACAGCCAGCTTCAGTTCTGCAGTATCTGATCTGGTTATTTCTAGTGAAGAAAGACAGGTGACTAAATTTACACATTAAAATAATGTGCAGCCAAGCACAAACAAAACAATAAGCTCTGTGCACACAGCAAAGGATCCTTTATGAAGCTAACAAACTGCTCTGCCTTCCAGCCACAGTCAACTGTTTGGAAGCATCTCTGGAAGATGTCCCCAAATGGTGCAGTAGAGCAAAGCCAGCTGCAGTCCTGCCCACTGATCACTGATGTGGCTGACCCTGCGTGGCTTTGCTCCCCTTGCTGTGGAGCATGCTTTTACAGGATAAAATCAGAGAATCATTGAGGTGGAAAAGGCCTCTAATACCATCATGACCAACCACCTACCCACCCTCACTATGCCCAATAACCATGTCCATCAGTGCCACATCCACATATTTCTTCAACACCTCCAGGGATGATGACTCCACCAGCTCCCTGGGCAGCCTGTGCCAGTGCCTCGCCACTCTTTCTGAGAGGAAATTTTTCCTGATATCCAACCTGATTTCCATAGGCAACTGAATTCAGTTCAGTCTCTGGAAACGTAATTCTCATGATGTGCTCTTTGTTCAGAGAAATAGAAAAGAATTTCCATTTTTTATTTTTTTTTAGAAAAGCATCTTCCCTACAAATAGAGAATGGGGAACTCCAACAGCACCACTTACTGGAACTCTCATGATTCTTGCAGGTGCGTTAATTCAAAACCTGATAGTAAGTTTTGAACAGTTCTTTGCAAGAAAAGGGTGGGTTTCCACAAACACATTGATCTCATACAAGACTTGTGAAACCAAACACCTGTGAGGAGTACCTGGAATGAGCTAATTCCATAAATTTCAGTAGTTTCAAGCTTTTGTCAACCAAAGCATGAATGTGACAAATTCCTTCAGTTCGTTCTTGATTTAAATCCAAACTAAAACACCACAAGGTAACAACATAGTATGTGATATCAATGCAAATCACAGTTGTCAAATCTTCAGACAGCTCTTTCTTTAGTACGCAATACCTTACAGTGGAATTTTCCATTGTCTGATAACGGCAGAACCAGTTTCACTTTGAATTAAAATCATTTTATTTCCCTCCCTCTTTGAAATGGTGTTATAATTTCAGGGAAGATCAGAGTCTATAGTGATACCAAGCCATCTCAGCTTGAGGCCAGTGCCAAGCCTCTGCCTTTCTTTCCCACCCCATCTCTTTTTTCCCCTCTTTCTTTGTACTCCAAACACACAGTTGTCTTTGTCTGTAGTTTACGTATGGAAACATAAAACATCCCTATGTTAAACCCCAAATCATAAAACTTAACCTCTTTCCTAACATGTTGTAAAGAAGAGACCTTCCGAATACAGAATACAAGGACATATCTGGAAAATAAAACTATGTTTAAGGTTATACTTGGAAGATGCAACACAGATATAAGGACGGATCTCCTTTACTAACGCTACAGGAGACAGCTACATGGACAAGCACAGACCATCAGTGGCACATCTTATCATTATGGAACACAGCTTATCAGCACTAGAACACAAAAGGGCACAAATTTATCACTATCTGCCCAACCAGAGCATGAAAGTCTCCTTCTGGGGCCCTGTCTTTTCTTCACATACATAAAGAAAAGTCTGAAAACAGACATATTTGAAAACAGAAAATGCTTGAAATTCTTACCTAGAGAAGAGCCGTTGGTGATGTGGTCATATGATGTGGAAGAAAGCAGCTCCAGGAGGTCACCCCTTGGCCTGGCACCCAGCTGTGCTGAAGCACAGGTTTACACTGCATCAGGAACAGGGTGGTGGCTCACCTGTAGGAGCAGATTCCACTTTTCTCTGGGTGCACCCCAGTGAGTGGGACTAGCCAGATCCCCACTGCCTTCATGGGAGATAGAGAGGGGCTTGGGTACGGAGGACAAGGAGCAGGAAGCACTGGAGTTAGACATAGCTGGTGGAAGGAAATACAGCACAAACTAGCGAGAAACCAGATTTCGGGAGAATAACACCTTCCAATAGCAAGCTGGGCAAAGAGCTATTGACAGCAAGCTATGCTGTGGTGTTGGTATGGGATCACTTGGATGTTCACCCAAAAGCGTATTGCTTACACAAGGGGACACTGTCTGCACTATGGAACTGCACTGCTGATCCTGCAGAAGAGCATGCAGTGATAAGCTGCCAAGTCACTCTGAGAGAAGCTCACAGTAGAGGCTGCCACATGCATTCCTGCAAAGATTTATCATGGTGGCAGCACTAAGAAAATGTTAATTCCAAATTATTTATACAGGGAAGCAAAAGAGAATTAGCAGCTCAGATGCTATCTGAGCATTTCACATATCCCCATACTTAACTAAAACACATACTGGCTTCAGCACACACCAAAAATGAGGCCACCAATCCTGATCTTTTACGCTTTGGTCCTGTAACAGTGTGTGCCGACAATGACTTATGATGGTAATGAAAGGCACATGATGGTTCTGGCCCAGAAGCAGGTGCTGCCTGTGATGCTCATTACAGCACAAAGCCTGGCTGTTTCTTGGCTGTAAATTGCTTGCATTTGTTGAACAGAAAATACTGAAAAATTAAAAAGCAATTTCAATAAATTAAAGTCTTCTCTTTGAGGAAGAAAGTGTAACATAATGGGCTTTTCCTTGAAAATTCGAAAATATTTCATAAATGTTTAAATATTTCCATCTCCAAATAACATAATCTCATGATTTGCATGGGAAAATGTCTAAAAAGAAGTGCTTCAAAGGCTTTTGCAGAAATCACTGAACGAGGATTTTGGTGATGTTTGCCACCAAGTGGTTTCAAATCTTTTCTGATGGTAAATTTTACGAAAATGTGACCATCCCTTTCTTTATTTTGCTCGTTTCCCCCAGCCTTGTGTATTTTTTCGTTGATCCCTTTACCAGTCTTTCTGCTTTGTCAAGAAGCAGTACCAGTTCACCTTGCAAGTTTCCACTAGAGGGCTCAGTTCCACAGGACGTCAGCTGCACAGTGGGCAAATCTCTGAGGATCCCACTCCCTCTCGATCACATCATGGCACCACGAGCAAACCCCCATATGCCCTTCTGTTGCTGGGAAGATTCACCGTCAGTGAAGCACAGTTAAATAGAGGAAAAGGTGACATGCAGGCATGGACTACTAAAGCCCACTGAAATAATTTCTAGGCTTTTCTGACCAAATGGGATCCAGACAAGATGGAGGGAGGAGAGGCAGTTTACTACACAAGGCATTCCCAGTCTCCTTCAGGAAATGTAGAATGCAAAAATGCACCCCACTGCCCAAATGTCCATACCACACGAGCACACTGCTTTTGCTTCCCAGGAGTTGAACTTAAGGAGTTTACTGCCTCTTGGCCACACTAATTTGTAACAAAATGTGCCTGAACAGGTTGTAACAGGCTGCCCACGCAGATGGTGGAGTCACTGTCCCTGGCGTTATTCAAGAAAAGGGTAGATGTTGCACTGTGTGACATCATCTAGAGCGGTCACAGACATAAGCTGATGTTTGGACTAGATGATCTTAGTGGTCTTTCCAATCTTAATGATTCTATGATTCCATGAACCTCAGGAGCTCCCTAACCAGCTGTTGGTCACGTTTGCACTGGATACCAGAGAAAACCCAGCGCAGAACCAGTGACGGTGGTGGGACAGGTGGCTCTGTGCCCCTGGAAAACATCCCCATCACCTTCTAGGGGAGCTGAGTCCCACGGTGCACCCACCACAGTGTTATCAGAAGGAAAGAAATCACAACAAGTCTCATGATATTTGAATGGATTTATTAGCCACCCACTTGCTGAAATTGTGGGTGGCTTCAGCTCTCATCTGGGAGAAACAAGGTTTCTAGTGCTTCTGGAGGAGGAGGAAAATGACAGAAAAAGCTGAAGCAAGCACATGCTGGAAGCTAAGAGATCATTTTTTCCCTTCTCCTGTGTCTATCTGAGCCCTATTCTGGTTTCAGGAAGGAAGGGAGATGAATCTGAAGTCATTCAGCCTTCACTCAACCCAGGTGTCTGCACCAGCACGTGTCAGCATGCTGCTCATTCAGACCTGCTGCCTAGCATAGACGAGCAAGTTTGCAGAATCATGGAGTGCACCATCAGCATAAATGTGCTGCATGTATACTTGGCACTGCCAAGAGCCGTTGATCCTTCTGCACACATTACATATCCCCTGCATCCCTTCTCTGCCCACCATGAGACGCTCCAGTTGGAGGAAGGAACAGAGGTCCTCTTCCTGCCCCAGCACCATTCATCCAGGTGGGGTCTTCAGCAGCACACAAACTTGCAGAGTGCAGGTAAGCCAATGGCACAGGCTGCCCAGAGAAGTTTTGGATGGCCCATTCCTGGAGGCACTCAAAGCCAGGTTGGATGGGGCCCTGGGCAGCCTGAGCTGGGGGGGGCAGAGCTGTCCACAGCAGGGAGATGGAACTAGAAGACTTTTGAGGTTCCTTCCCACCCAAGCCATTTTATGATTACGATTATGATTAGGTTTCCTCATTGACAGAAGCCCCACCTTTCCCCTCCCTTTCATCTGTTCTTTCTAACATAAAGCAATGGCCTTTTCCCTGAAGAAACAAACAATATATCTTAGCACACAACACTCCAAACAAAGCAGCATGAATTATCTCCAAAAAAAACCGAGTTCCTTTGAAAAAATGAGATCAATGAACAAGAGTACAAAAGAGAAATCAAAGGCAGGTGCTTCCTCCAAAGGATGGGTTTCCATAGAGCGATGGTGTCACACAGGGCACTGGGCAATGACACCAATAGGGGCAGGACTGGGTAGCTGGATGCTGCCTGCATCCCTGGTCCTGGGAGCACCAAAGCCACAGATAGCCCAGAGTCTGGTGCCCTTGCTCAAAGTGAACACTGAATGGGCCTTGTTTGCAAAAGCAACACGTGCGTCAAGGACATGTAAGCATTTATAGCATCAAGAGATTAAGAGAGTTCAGGGAATACAATTCATCTTTACATACAAAGAGCAAATTCTTATGGGGTTGTTAGCCACCTCATATGGGTTGCGGATATGAACTCAAACCACAGGGTGAACCCAACAGCTACTGGGAAGGACTGATAGCAGAGGAGCAAACTCATTGCCACCAGACTGCTCTGATAACTTGCACAAATGGGTCCCAGGATTTGCGTCACCTGAATCTGAAATCTGCTGTGTAGGCAGAGGTTTTCTCATGGTGTCTTGCATGTAGATGAGTTTTCTCATGCTGCTTGGTAAAGTGTCTCATTTTTCCTGTTTTGGTGCTGTTTTCTTCATCAAATTGAAACATTTTTTTTTTTAGAAACACACAGTGACTTTGACTTTTAGCTGGAGATCTCTGCATCATACCCCTGGCTGCTGGAATTTCCACTCTTCCCTAGTGTCTGTCTAGCCAGGTGAGGAATGTTTTCTGCAAGGGAAATTTTTTCCAATTGAAACCGACCCTGTCATCATAACACTAAAGAAATTTAGTGTAGGGAATTGTCCTGCAGTGGCAGCAGTGGGGGCTGAACCATTGACCTCTAAGGCCTCCATGGCAGATTCAGCAGGGCAGGCTGCGAACATGAGACACTCATCTCTCGTGTCAAAGAAACCCAATTCCTTGAGGGCACTATCTTACATCCATCTCAAATAAAACAGATTTTTCCACTGTACTGGAGAAAGTGCAATGGAAAAAATTGCGCACTACTGTTATGAGAGTTACTGGGTTCAAACTGCCTTAATTGCTCTGCGTGATCTGCTCTTCAGTTGCCATATCTCTCGCTTTTATTTAAAATGCCTGAAATATCAAAAATGTCCAAGGATGCCTGTGTTACGAACATTGCTGTCTTTGTGCCAGCTGTTGGTAGCACGCAACAATGGTAACAATTAACCTACTATTTTCTGGTTTATGGAACAGAGAAGAGCCAAGGACATTCAGGCAAGAAGCAAGAAACAAAGACTGTCACACACAGTGGTGGAAGAAATTGTTGAAAATTTTCAACAGAGCATAAGAAAACATTTTTAAAATATCTTCTTTAGTCAAAGGTTTTGGGGTGAGAGATTGGTCCTGTTTATTTTTTATTCACAATATTTTTGAGCCTTTTGGAACAACCAATTCCTATCCTGGCTCAGAGGTAGACAGTCCAAAAGAGAAAATGAAAGACTTTTCTAAAAAACAGATTTTCAGAAAGTGTTTGGAGGAAAGGTTTCGGGTGAAAAGAGAATAAGAGCCTTTAAGTAATATTTCCTATACGTCTTTCCTTAGATAATTCCCAGACTTTGAAATAGTGTTTTTTCTACATTGTCTTGCTTTCAAAAACTCCTATACATGGAATATTTTACCACTTTTACTGTGGAAGGGCTCTATCTTCCTCTGGAACTTCATTTCAAAAATCCTCTTCTTCCCCACATGTTTTTCCCACCTCTGTCATCACAGCCAACATCTCACCAGTCATGTTTAATCCTTTGCTAAATGACTGACCCAGGGAAAGCTGTCACAATTCCAAGGCAAGCACTGAATTGAGCCTCCTGTCTTCTAAGAAATTAGAATAGCAAAAGCAATGGCTGTAAAAAAATAAACAAACAAAAAATACTACATCTATGAAAAAGAATCATTAGTTAGTTGTAATTTAATTTAAAATACCTTTCCTAGGTCTGTTTATCCCTCCCAAATTCTAATGACATCATTCAGAAATATATATTGAAAATGGTTTTAACTCCGTATCTCATCAGAGTTTATTGCTAAATGGACAGACACATGAAAAATACAGTCTCCAAAAGCAAAGGAAAACTGTATTCCCTAAGGCTACCTCCTTGAGATAAGATCTGATTTAACAAAGATCACCTTGGCAGAGAGATTTCTCAAGGTTTTCAGACCTTACATTTGTTGTGCTCATCCAAGACAATTACAGCATTGTTTTCCTTCTTTACGAATTTTTTTCTCCCCATTCAGTATTGCCAGCTAGCAATCACAGTAGCTGATTGAATATTTTATTAGGTAAACTTTTATACCTCTGCTTGCAAGATGAATATGTGGTATTGTTCAAATTACTGCAGACAGATAAACTCCCTAGAGGATATTCTTTCTGCAAGAGAGATTTTCCTATGTAAAGTTTAAGTCATGTTCTGGGGGAAAGGGAAGTTAAAAAATACCAGTACTATGCAAAGATCTTCCTTTACATATTTATTCAAGCCATGCTGTGTGCTTTAGCTGAGGGCAGAGCATCGGGGTCATCAGTTTATTCTTTATAATTTCCTTTAATACTAGTATAATTTCCTTGAACGCAATGAGATAGCGTACCAGTCGACTTATGGCAGCCAATCTGCGTCCCCTGTGCTATTTCACCAACTTTTACCCAACAACACCTTGAAACATTTGGATTTATTACTTTGGGATTGTTTGCACTGAGCACACAGAAAGGCTGCTGATTTTTCAGGGCGGTTAGCACACATTAACCTGCCTGCGCTTTGAACAAAGGTATTGTTAACCTCTAACACTTAGATGAACATAGGAGTGAGGAGTCCAGCAAGAGGTCCCTCCCACGTCTGAGAACCCATACACCTGATCTCCAGGACAGTACTGTGTGACACCCTTCAAGGACTTCAGCTGTTTTGGAACTTCAGCAGACTATGAGTTCAACTGATGTTGAACTGGTGTTCAAGAAACATTTATATGTACTTAGGGACATGATTTAGTGGAGAATGTCAGTGGCAGGTGGATGGTTGGACTAGATGATGTTAGAAGTCTTTTCCAGCCTTAATGATTTTATGATTCTATGATATTAGCAAAGACCTGACATTGTCTTTGCAGAGGGAGCTCCCCTGTACCTAAATATCATCGATGGCAGTGTGATGCAGGTGACAATTTGGCCTGCAAAACCTTTAATAAAGAGGTGAAAACAAAGAGCAAAGAAAATTATGAGACCACATCACTTCTAGCACAAGGACAGCAGCTAGCATGATCAAGGGGGTCTGGTCATCGCTGCAGCTCCTCCTGTGCACCACAGCAGGACCAGCCCTGGAGGAAATGACACCACATTACAGTTGTCGCTGGGTGTAAGCTTAATGCACAAATGTGGAGAACCATGGGTGTAGCTGGGACTGGCAATGAGGAGAGAAAATGCTGGCTCTGAACAAGAGCAGAATGGTTTTGTTTGTGGTTAATAAGCACAGAACCCCTGCAGGCATTCGCGGCCACTTTTCAGGGAACTGCTGTTCTTCTGGAAAAAGGAAACCCCAGTGCTGAAGATGGATCAGTAGCAAAATGCATCTTCACTGACAGGATGATTCACCTCACCTTTGACCACCAGCTTCTACTTTCATATGAATCATTATTATTAATTATTAGTGAATCAAGAACCAATCACCTGTTGATAACAAAGGTACGTGAATCACTGTGAAACTTAACTTTGACCATGGTCCAAAGCCTACTGAGATCAGTAGAATTTTAAATCTGTTCTAATCTGCATTAAACTTCTACTGAGATTTCAAGATACTGTGGTACTGATTCTACTCTGATTTATGCCAGCATGAACCAGGATTAATTCCATTTACAACATCAACATGAAGCCAGTGCAAGTGAGAAAGGTTTAGCTCAGTACAGCAGTTAGCAGGCTTGCATCTCTGTCCTATGTCAAGGCAAAGAGAGCAATACGAAGGGCCAAGCTCCTACATCACACAGGAGATTTTGTTGATCGTTGGGTTTAAAGGTAGAAAAGTATGACTCAGCGCTCTCTTCCCACAGTTCAGGAACACTTCCTAATTAAATGCTATATTTTACTGGCATCTCACCTTTCCCAGTGACATTTGGTACATAGGTTTGAGTTGGGGAGGAAGGGTATCACCCACCCTCCATTCCCTAGAAATAAACCCAAAGTCTAAGCTGACTGCTTTCAATGTTTTAAAGTGAGGGCCATGTTGGATCCTACTGGTGGGCAGCAGGGTGTGTGGGGACATAGCTTCCTTCTTTATTTGACAGAAGCATATTTGGCAACATGCAATATAGACAAGGTTGTTGAGATCTGTGATGTGATAAGTCCTGCTCCCCGGCACGAGTGGCTGGAGCTGTGGGGTTCCCACCACAATGCCAGTATGTTCCTAGAGCTTATTTGTAAAACTAAAGCTATCTGTGCTGCTCACAGTGATCAGGGAGACATGGTTCTAACTGTCAAGGCTGTGAACCTGGCACTTAAAAGAAGACTGTGGCCAAATCAGCTTAGAAGAGGGAGAGAGGGAAGGTGAAAGGAAGAAACTGGAAATAGGATGGGAAAACTGCAGAGAAAACAAGACCTTCTGGTCAGATAGACCTTAAAAGGCAGCGGGATGAAGTCTCAGACCTGATAGAGTAGAGGTGGAAAAAAAAAATTAAAAAAAAAGAAGAAACATGGAAAAATTGTTAACAAGAGTTTACGTCCAACAGATACATTCATTGTCTCTCTGTGACTCTCACTAGCAAAAAAATGTCATTCTACTGCAGGGCAGCACATGTCAGGTCTCTGCTCCATTGTCAGAGTGCCCCTCCAGACCTGAGGAGGCACTGCCATTTCACTTTGCTCCTATGTAAATTAGCAAAATCCCTCATAAATATACACTAGAAGAAAGTTAAAAGAACAGGAAAAGCACTAGAAAAAGAAAGGTGTTCAACAAATAGAGCTGGAAAATATAAGGGAGAAGGAAAGTTAAAGTACATTTGGATGAAAGGGAATGTATTTACACATCAGACTCCATGTGTCATTATTTTCTGTTTATTTTCATCAGGCCCAAGCAGCTGCATGTGTAACCAAAGACATCACTAAGATAATAATGATATCATGACCCATTCTGATGTTATAAAAACTACAGTGTGGCTCAGTTTATATTGAATTAGTTTATTTCACTCTGGGTAATACAAATGTCTGACTGAATCTATACAGCAAGTATGGGGCAGGTCACTGAGGAGCAGCTTTGAAGTATCATCTAAGACTGGTGTGGAAATCCCACACAAAATCTACATTTCTCTTACTACTAAGCAGCTTCTGATGAGGAAAACAGGTCAAACAGGAGATGCTAAGTACCAGCTGCTTCTCTCTGCCTCCCCAGTTTGTCTTGGTGTAAAGATCCAGCTCTCCAGAGGGCAGACTGTCTTCACATTGATCAAGTGGGCCCACACCAGATGAATCTTCATGACCCCTTGCTACCATCCTGCAAACCATACCACACCTTCTTGTACTAAAAGTAGGGGGGGAAAAAAAAGATTTTTATAGTCTGGAAGATGTGCAGCCTTCACAAAACAGCTTCCTAGTGTTACTCTGACACATAAGGACTAAACTGCGACTCGTTTCAGCAAGTTCAACTTCAACAAAGGAAATCAAAGCAGAGAAGGAAGTCATCAGAGAATTGCTGCACTCAGTTTTAAGGGCTTTTTTTGTCTGCTTGCTTTTTAACTTTTCACCTTTGGAGAAGTTCTCAAGCTTTGGTGTTGTTGCATGCCTTCTTGGTGCACTTTGCTGTCCTCCTGGAACCCATTATTTGACTACAACACTTAAGACCCATTAGAAGCTTCCAGCAGCAGCATTCTGTTTAGGCTTCGAATTCCAGGCCCAAGTGTGTAGTCTAAAACCTGAAGTCAGACTCTGAAGGTCCCTGTGGAGCATGGAAGAAGAGGTGCATGTTTCCACGTGGTGGTCTAAATAGACCTAGCAGCTTATCAAGAAACCCACATTGTTTAAAATAAATGCTTAAGTTGTTTTGTGTCTGATGTGCAAGCTTTGCAGATTTTTGGCTGCATGGTGTAGCGAGCAGATAAGAAAAAAGGGAACTGGTTCATGTAGACAATAAAATCATTCATAACATTGAGCCTATACTTCCAGACAACTGCATTTTAGCCATCACTAAAGGTTGTTTCCTGGCTGCTCATGTTTGTCTTTCACATAAGACTTCATGCAATATTTCTTGAAATACATTAATTGAATTGTATTAACGAGCCAAAGTCTACAGAAGGGTGTCATCCCTTGACTGTCAATGGCCTGGGAACAGGGACCAAATAAATGCCTTCCTGATCCCACAGGTGAGGCATGAAGCTGATACGCATGCCATCTGCCAGGACTGAAGGGCACCTCTGAGCACTCCAATCTGCAAGCTGAAGATTGGACTTGTGAACTTCTTAGTCTCTTTACTAATCCTAAGCTACTTGCACAATGACCAAAATCAATGAGTTCTGTGATTAAAATATACCTACATGCATCAATTCTGATGTGGTTACTTGCAGTTTGACTCAACAACACTAAGACTGAAGTCAAGATGAAGCAATCAAGAAGCAAAAGTTACACATGATCTTGAGACCCCTTTCACCTAAGCTAGACTAGCTACTCACATCAAACCCTGCTAAATGCAAAAGTCAGGAAGTTTGAGAATGTTGTCCGTTTCAAACTCTTCAGCTCAAAAACGGTGTTCACGGCCTGTTTTTTTTGTAGTACGTCTGGCAAAACAGTGCTCTGACCTTCACTAATTCTCAGTTGCTTTCCTAATAAAAGAACAATTCACAATATTAAGTGCAATAAACTTTAGGACATTTCTATAGAGATCAACATTTTTAAACATTTACTCTTTAGTATACATTCAAACAGCTTCAGAGAGTTTCTTTACAATGCTCAGCTGTGCAAACAGAATTTGGCCTATTTAACAAAGTCTTATCAATGAAAGCCCAGAAGAAAAAAAAAAAAAACAATCTCAGAGGATGAAGGAATTGGTTTAGTTGGGCAAAACGAGCAGTAGTTGCGAGTGACGCAGTGGAGGTTCCTGTGGTTCAGTTCCACATAGCTTGCAATATCTATGTTTTCAGAGCAGGAAGAATCATCAGTCTTTCAGATCAGCAGAACTTCATTTTTAATTAATCAGAGTGAAAGGCTAAGTGCCTGGAATCTTTGCTTAAGATTTGTTTGACTTTAAAACGTATATCAGCAGTTAAATTAGTCACAATTGTTTAATTATTCATACAAGAATAGTTACCTATCTTGAGAGAAGTGCCCTTGCAATCATTTCAGTAAATACAGTTGTATTAATCAGGTTGAGGATAACAGGTTCAAAGTTGTAAATCCTGGAAATCTTTTACCACACTAAATGTTATTATAAGCATTAACGCATAGTGTCTGCTTGTTATCGTGACAACAGCAATTCCCCAGAGGTCAGGAGGTTTATGCTAAGGCACATATCCTTAAGAGTGCTGAGTAAAGAGCACAAATAAATCGCTTTTGTAACTGAATCCCAACACCTACTTGCCTTTCTCTCCACCAGTACAATTAGTTGATATCAAGAGGCACACACAGATGCATCCTTAGAATCATAGAATCACCAAGGTTGGAAAAGACCTCCAAAATCATGTAGCCCAACAGTCAACCTACCACCAATACTTCCCCACTAAACCATGTCTCTTATTACCACATCTAAATGTTTCTTGAACACCTCCAGGGACAGTGACTCCACCATCTCTCTGGGCAGTCCATTCCAGTGCCTCACCACTGTTTTGGAGAAGAATTTTTTCCTAATATCCAACCTTGAGGCCATTCCCTCTCGTCCTATTGCTAGTTACACAGGAGAAGAGGCTGACCCCAGCCTCACCACAACCTCCTTTCAGGCAGTTGTAGAGAGCAGTAGGGTCTCCTCTGAGCTCCCTCTTCTCCAGACTGAACAATTCCAGCTCCCTCAGGTGCTCCCCATAAGACTTGTGCTCCATACCCTTCACAGCTTCATTGCCCTTCTCTGGACACGCTCCAGGGCCTCGATGTCTTTCTTGTAGTGAGGGGCCCAACACTGAACACAGCACTCAAGGTTCCACCTCACCAGAGCTAAGTACAGGGCGATGATCACCTCCCTGCTCCTGCTGGCAACGCAATTTCTGATACCAGGATGCCACTGGCCTTCTTAGCCACCTGGGCGCACTACGGGCTCATGTTTAGCTGAGTGTCAATCAACACCCCCATTTATTCCACGCAGTCTTCTTCCATCCACTCTGCCCCAAGCTTGTAGCATTGCGTGGGGTTGTTGTGGCACTCACATTGATTTACACTCACCCCAAGCTCCCTAAAATGCCTTTGACATCTGGAGATGATCACTGAATCATAGAATGGCTTAGGTTGGAAAGGACCTTGAAGCCCACCCAGCCCCAACCGCAGCTGTGGGCAGGGCTGATCCCCACCAGCTCTGGCTGCCCAGGGCCCCATGCAACCTGGCCTTGAGTACCTCCAGGGATGGGGCACCACAGCTTCTCTGGGCTTTTGGCTTCTTAGGAACTTTCTGTGCCTGGTGAAGCGCTGCTGCTGTGATGCAGCTGGCTGGCTGCAGGTCAGCTTCCTTGCAGCCTTCTCTGAGACCAGATTCTTCCTGTAGCCCTTAATTTGCCTGGCTCTTCACAAAATTTTTGAGGTTTCACAAGTATTTCTTTAATGAACATTACTGCAGGCTGTTTGTATTGATCCCCTTCTCCAAATGGCTTGAAACTAATTACCCCAGCCTTTTCTATTCACGTTGTTATTATTATTATTTTTAAAACACACTTCTCTGCAGTAAGTTGTCTTAAACATCACATCCAACCAACAGAAATGAAACCCAGCTCTGTCAAGAGTGAGCTAGCGCCTGAGCTGAGTGCTCATTTCAGCCCTAGACCTGGCTGCGATGAACTCTTTCCAAATTTTCAACTTTTCCAAATTCCCTTAAGCTAACACAGAGAGGAATAACTGGAAAAATTGAAAACTGCTCTGTATGTGATCTTTCCTCCTTATCCATATCTAAGCCAAGGAGGACTCAAAGCGGACAGACAGCAGATGCTGGGTGGTAAGCAGTGTAGGAACAGATGCTGCAGTGCCAGCAGAGAGAGAAGAGCAGCCCTGGATGGGTGGGCAAGGGAGAAAGGAGATTAGGGAGGGGAAGGAATCTGAGAAGAGCACGAGGAAGGCAAATAATCAAAAGGGTCAGATGAGCTGGAAGTCCCCAGATAGAGCCTGGGTGGAGCTGGGACCACCAGCTCCAGGAGGGTGATAAGAGTGTGTTGTGTCACGGAGCTGTTGCCAGGCAAAAAACATGCTGCAGGAACAGCTGCCCATTGGATCCCCCTGAACCAAGCTGCAGGATTTCCCTGGGCAGCTGCCAGTTGCCAATACTTGGCCCACTGCGGCCTTTTCTTTTTTCACCCACACAGGCCTCGCTAGCATTGAAAGTCCACTTTTATGCTCCTCTCCACCCAGATCACTCAGAATGGTAAAAATCAGCATGAACCTCATGAACCAACTTATCCAATTTCAAAGCGATAAGCACAAAGGATGCAGCAGACAGAAGGCAACAGGGATATCCAGCGGGCTGGATCTGTACCCTGCCAGGATCAAGTAAAAACTCCCACGTGCTGGATGGTGATAGATACGTATGGCAGTATATGTGAAGTGCATGCACATATGCGCACATATGTGCATGTGTGCATCACAAAATAACAAGGTTTCTCCTCAGACCCTCCCTGCCATCTCCCTTTCAGTAGTGCTTGCCATGGAAACAACCTGAGCCTGGTCCTCTGTCACAGGGCTGTCCCCAGGCCACCTTCGCCTTGGCTGCTTTTTGCTGTGAGTGCACGTGTCCCATCCCAAGAAGGCTTCCCTCGGCCCTGCTGGCTCCACGCACAGCACGGGCATGCTGCCAAGCTCCTGGGCCCTCTGAAAGGGCCCTGTGAGCTCAGCCCTGCTTTGTACCCCTTGGCCCCCCGCTGCCGCTGCCTCACACCACTGCTCTTTGGCCAGGACACAGAGTGCTCAAGAGAGCCGCTATTTGTCTTTCAGAAGGAAACATAACATAAGCGCTCGTTGGGGCCTGTGAATATATCATAATTAGGAGAAGCCTTTGATTTCTGACAGAAATAATATGTATTGCAGCAAATTTGAAAGAACAGCCAGGACAGCAATGCTCGGTCTGCCAGAGGGCACAGTCCCACCACCCAAAATCACTGGTGTGTTTGCTGGAGAAGCAGAGCCCAGCATGGCTAGCAGGAGGTAGGCGGACTTACTGGCACTGTGAATGTAAAGATTTGCTTGGTTAGGATTGGATTTCATAGAACCACAGAATTGTTGGAGCTGGAAGACTCCCTTAAAGGCCAGCTAGTCCAACTCCCTGCAGTGAACAGGGACACCTACAGCTCCATCAGGTGCTAGAGCCCCATCCAGTCTGGCCTTGAGTGTCACCAGGGATGAGGCATCCACCCCCTCTCTGAGCAACCACAGTTATGTTGGGCACCCCAATTGTCTTCCTGCACTACAATTTATCAAGCTATCCCCAGATAATTTAGGTCTGCCCAGTTTCAGCCTCAGAAATTACATGATGCTGGAAACATTCACCATAGAAAGGTGATTCCCAGGTGGCAACGTCCCCAGAATCATTTGGGTGCAAATGCAGCACCTCTGTCCGAAGCACAAGAGCAGAAGGGATGACCAATGGGTACTTTGTCATGGGGTACATCCTATATGCTGCTGGCCTCTTAAGCCAGACCGTGTCATGAAAAAACACTTTCTGTGAGCAATCTGGGCAAGCAAAGGATAACATCCCTCGTTCACATAGCAATTTTAAAGAGAAATTGCTAGTTAAAGCAATTTCTGCAAGATTTCATGACATTTATTATGCCGATTTGCAATAGCCTGGTGTGCTTCCTGTCTCAAGACTTGATGGATCTGCTCATCAACACCAGATAGAAGATAGATTTCTAAGGTTTGAAAAAAAAATGAGTTGTTTTCTTACTCTTGAATTGTGCCATCCTTTAACCACAGAACTTGCTGTACACTTGCAGGCCTCCTGGGTCATTTTAATGAATTGTGTAAGGTCTTCATGAATTCATTTTACCCATACATACTGAAAATTCCTGTGCCATCGTTCTATTGCCATCTCCTCAAAAAATGATGGGCAGCAATATGTGGTCAACCACATACAGAGATTTATTAAAAATGGGTGAACGCCATAAAAATAAATATAAAAAAAATTTACTAGGACTGGAAGCAGGTAAAGCAAAGTGCAGTGCCATATCAAACGTGACGCTTGTCTTGCACTTCTTGTTTTCAGAGCCATGCAAGCTGCCCCAGTGATAGCATTATCTGCATGCCATACGTGCATTGCTGATGCCGGCAGCCTTTCCCCTCCCAGCCCACCCTGCACTGATACAGCAAGGCATAGGCACAGGGGGGGAGCAAGCCTTTTGGCCCCACTGGCTACTAGATCTGTTAATGTCCCAGGAAACCAGCACCAATCTCACCTCCTTTGTGGTCTGCAGCCACTGCTACCGTGTAATATACAGCAGAGGCTCAGTGCCTGAAGGCCACGTATTGATTAATAAATTAAACAGCATATGGGGACATTTTCAGGCACTGAACCATGACCATATGCATTAGTAAGCTGTTCAAACATTTCACAGTCTGTGCCAACTAGCACTCACCCAAACAGTTCCCGGGCACAGTCCAGAGTCAAGGACCCTCCTGCAATTGGCCATTATCAGGCAGCCACCCTCTTTTGAAGTGGACAGTATGCAAGCTGTGCTATGCCAATGTATTTAATGTGCTACTAGAGAAGTAGTTGATAGTGCTCTACTATAATGGTAGTAATTGATACTGCTTCCCTATTTCAGAAGTAGTCAATAATGCTTAACTATAATAGACAAACGATAATACTTCACAGTTATTCAAATATCTGCTATGTCTATAGACCAAGATACGTGCTTTTTTTCATCAGACAGGCAGTGCATCTGCTATCCCACTAAAGAAAAGAAACTCATCAGAACAAGGGACCACACTTCAAAGGCACTGCAACTTCCAGACTGCTCTGGAGAGCTCATGTTGAGCGTACAACCAAGCCTCCCCACCTAGAATTTTATAGCAAAATAACTCTGTGCCAGCAAAATGCAGTTAAGACTCAACAATAAACTTCACCTTTGCATCAAAGGGCAAAGCTTGTGACCTCAAAGAGCCAGAGGCTGACTCCTGACCACAGGACACACCTTCTACCCCAAGATTTTACCATATATCTCCTACTCTCATGTTTACTGAATCTCCACCCTGCCCTAACCAGAAGAATCACCAACTTCGTCCTGGCTATGCTCTAAATTTGACAGAAAACTTGACTGACCATTTATCACCCATTCGTGACCACCAGCATTTCCCCACTTCCTACTACAACCTCAGAGTAGGTCAGGATCTCCACCACATCAGAAACAATTTGAAGATAGATACTGTGCACCCAGTTGTGGGGAACCCAAAGCAGTCTCCTGAAATATTCTTACAGACAGGTATATGACTAAACCCACACATATACCATGCCAAAAAAAATCTTCTGCACAAGGAGGACACAGATACAGAGTAAGGGCCTCAGTGTAGAGGAGAAGGCTTTGAATTCCTAGTATCTTATATCACATATCTGACAACAGAGAAAGCAGGAGATCTGGGGAGAAGCTAAACACTAAATCAGCAGGCATCAACTAGCAGAACTGGGTAGCAACACAGCATCTGCATTAGGTTGCAGCCAAGATACCCATCTAGAACCTCTACTGTGAGCTAAAAATTCACTCCTGTGTTAGAAGAGGCTGGACTGCTCGCAAATGAAAAGTTTCTGGATGTCTGTCCATTTTTCATCCAAATGCATTACAAAATTTACATTAATAAGCTCGTGTGTTAAGAGGAAACTTTACTCAGAGGTCTCAAAGTAGTCCAAACCGACAGCAGCTCTCCATTACTACCATACATTAAGCAGAACAACAGGTTTATTTAAAAATGCACTTTATTTACAACACATTCAAACTTCATTTTGGAAAAAAATATAACTGTACATAAAACTTTAAGTTTTTCACTAACAGTTAATAAAACCATAGCAAGATTTACAACTCATTGATTAAGCAATCATGGAAATTACATTTTGGCACGTTATTTAAATCACATCATGAACAGAAAAACTGGAAGAAGTTTTAAGCAACATAACTCCATAAGTGTAACAACTTCATAGAGTGACATCCTCAAACCAAGGTATCACTATTTAAATAAAATATTTAACAGAAACTGTTCCCACTGTACAGCAGAATAAGAAAAACCTATAGAAATCTCCATCGTGCTTGGATTACCTTTTCAGAATTGTCCCCTTTACTCGCTTTCTAATGAGAGATCCAAGTTTTCCCCTAAGGTGTTAATGAAAGACTGATGGACACCACTGATTTCATTATACCTTCTCAGGTTCAGAAATCAACTTTCTTTAAAAAGATGTTTCAAGTGGAGTGCAGGGGAATTTAAATATAAATAATCTCAATCAGATGACTCATTAGACAACACACTTCTACACAGACCAAAGGACATGAAATATTCCTTGGAACAGCTCACATCAAGTCATCGATCCACAGACGTTGGCTTCCGAATAAAAGGGAACACTCAGGAAGGAAAGCATTAAAGTAGGGTAGGAGAAAATGAAAGCATAGGAAGAACTAAACAAGGTCAACAATCAGTTTGCAATGATAAAGTACTTCACACAGCAAAATCAAAGTGGGTGTACTTGTATAAAGTGAAGTGCAAAAATTAAACCAGTACATAAAAGAGGTATTTATAAATCATATTATAGGTACATGTCCATGACCAGAAGGATAGCAAAATTGATCTACTTTTATTGTAAAGATAAAGAATAAGAACATGAAGAGAAGGAAAAAAATGGTTTAGTTACAAGTCAAGAAAAGGATCTGAAAGGACAGAAAAGTGACTGAAAACTTGGTTGAAAAAAAGACAACACTGCTAAAAAAAAAAAGGCCATATTATTTTTCTTGACAGAGAAGAGCAAAGGCAAGATTTGCACTTTGGAGAGTTACTGAAGAAAAACAGTAATTGAATTTACAGTAGGAGAATTTATGACAATGCAATACGCTACAAAGCTGAATTTAGAATAAGTGCCCATAAATAAGTGCAAATACTGAAGTGTATTGTACTTCAAAATGAGGTAAGCATACTTCAAGAGAATTGGAATGCCAAGAAATTAAGGGAAATTAGCCAATACAAAATACACACTGATTGGAATGATGTCATCTATCAAAACAGAAAGGGACCGCCCAGCAGAGCCTAGCTATCCTATGTTTAAAACAGGAGACAAATATTCTGTTGCTGGGCTGAAAGGAAGGCAGGGATACCAGGTCAAATCCTTTGCTGGGTACCCTGACAGCCCCTGCATGAAAAAAGCAAGGGTCGCCTCATCAGCAACATAGCTCTGTTGATTTCGCTTGCTAATAAAACTGTTTCGTTTATGTTTTTTAATCTGCTTGTTTTCTAGACCTGAAGATTTCTACAGTCCTTGGTATTTTCCTATTTATTTACAGTACATTCAACCAGACAAGAAAAATTGTTTAAGAATGTTACTTCATTGTATTTTCAGGTTACAAACTTCAAAAACTTAAAAAATAGATAACCACTGTTTTAAGAAACACTGGAAAGATAATGAAAAAATGGTCCATTTTGTCAAATGCCCAACATTACACATGCTCACCCTCTCTAATTCCAGAGTAAAACAATACTGACTCTCCATCTTCAAACCATTTAATAAAATGTGTATATAAAAAGATTACCTGATTTAAGAGACAAATGCATAATTAAGAAAGGGTGCTTGCTTTAGAGGGTATCTGAGCTGTAAATTCCTGCACAGATTTTGTTGATATTTTGGGAGCCTTCTATTCCAGTTCTCAGAAAATAAATCTATAAATGCCTTTGTTATTGAGATCTAAGCCCCTCCATTTAGACATCATCACAGATGAAAACAAGGACAAGAAACCAGAAGTAAGGGCTGTCTTACTTCATTCCGCATGCTCTCAAAGGACAGAGCAGTTCTTGAAATGCTTCCTGATTTTCATCAATTTGCACAAGAGCTGCAAAGCAAAATCCCGCCAACGGGATCAAACAGAATGGAGGATCAATGGTATTAGGATATAGTTCAATTTTTATAATTCAAACCTACCATAAAAGGGCTATAAATACATTAATTCAGCCAGGAACTGCTCAAAAGGGGTAAATACAAACCTAGAAGTGTGCTATTCAAACTGTTAACACACTGCTCCAGTAATACAATTTTCCAAGCAGCAAAATACCCTGCTATGTGTTGATTTCATGTAATCTTCCTTATTAAGGAGCTGTCTGCTTCCAAGCCAGCCTTACAAGGAGGCCCTGGTATTTTCCCAGCCCAGCAGGAAATCGATTTGCCCTTTCTACTAAGCTGTCCCTGAGTTAAAGACACCACTATTTTATAAAGGTGTCTCCATGAATAGCTAGCTAAATAGCCTGTCCAGGCCACATGGAGCACTGAAAAGCTGCTTTCAATAGCAAGAAGAAATTATTTGAAAGCTTCTGGAGTCTAAGAACTGCACTCAGTGTGGATTAGGTAGTGGGTCCCCCTCTCTCAAAAACCTGGATAGAAGTCCTGACCAAAATCCAACATTTGGTGACTGGGCATGTCATCTTGTTTTCCTTAAAGCAGCCTTGCACGTCTTTAAAAAAAAAAAAGCCAAAAGGACAGTGGAACTGCTTCACCAAATACCTCAAAATGAACCTCTTGGCAAGGAGAGGGCTTAGAATTTTCCAAATAGTTGAGACTAAAATAGGAAAAGCTCCCAATTTATATATTTTTCAAAATTAAAAAAACTCCCTCTAAGTTATAATGCTGCTTTATAAAACTTTAAATGGAATTTCTCAATGAATATAAAATTGTGTCTTAATAATAGAATTGTAGATTTTTAACTATTCATAATAGGCATATTAGCTTATTTATTCAGCACAGATAAGGACAGACGCTCAGAATTAAATACACCACAACTGCTCCACATAATAATGAATTAACGTCGTGTCTGCTTTAACTTCTGTTGTTTGGGAGGAGCAGGGGTAAGAACCGAGTTGCATAATCACAGCGGTGAACTAGATCAAAAGTTAACTGGATGATTGCCTGCATTTTCATTTGCTAGAATCAGTACAGACAAGGCTAGTAATTTCTTACTTTCATGACACAATGCATGCTCTTTAGCATCGTGTATCTGTGATTAGGCTAAGGTTCCAGTATCACTGCTAGAGAAGCAAGACCATCTCCTGCTCCGCCCCTAAATACAGGAGGCAAGAAAATAATGCAAGCCAACTATTCCTGAGTGCTCTCCCTTCCATCAGTCAGACACCCTTAGTTTCATTCACAAGCTTCAGAAGCACAAGGTACTGGCTATGCAAAGTGGGTTCTGAGGATCAGTAAAACATCTCTACTCAAGTCCATTACAAACATACAGTACTTCAGCCCAGTACAATCATCAACTTGCTACAGAGCTCTCAGGAAGCAGTTCATTTTCATTCCCAGTGGCACTGGCCGTACACTGCAAGCATCAAGGTAGACAGCAATACACCTCACCCACTCAAGCAACAGGAACATACACAGTTTGATAAGGAACTGTGCTAGGCTGTATCAGAAAAAATCTCAGATGAATGCAACACCTTTTATGGAAATATTAAGCCTCATCTCAGATACAAGCTTTTTAGGTGTATTTTGGTTTACAGCTAAAGCAGAGAAATATTTTTGCCATACCACCTTCCGCTACAACCACTGCTGAGACACTTTCCTGCCTGTACACCTTTATTCTATGAAAACACTTTGCAGAGTAGACAGAATTGTTTAAAATCGTGTACTGCTCAACTGTGACTTGTCATCAGACACTTCGCCATTTTTCATGTCTTTAACACTATTCTCTGTCAGTGGAGAGTCAATACGGATTTCAACATCACTTTTACTTGAACCATTGTCTTTACGCTGTGCAGAAAGGCAGCTATCATTTTTTTCAGTATAGCCATTAGTCTTAGCCAGCGGTGCCTCCTGTTGACTGCAGCAGAGCTGAGAGTCACAAGCTTTTGAGATACAAGGTGAGCTGCACAGGAGACTGGAGGTCTTGTGGTCAATATATTCGGGCTGGATGGTCACAGAGTGGATCCCTGCTTCATGGAAAACCTTCCGGATTTTATAGGCAGCATCTTGGTAATCAGTAGGGGTTTGGCACTTGACATGAAGAGTAGCAATGTTCTTGCCTCCTGCAAGCTCCCACACATGCACCTCATGAAGACTGCTAACCCCTGGGATGCGAGCTAGCCTGTCAGCTGGAAAACATAAGAGAAAGGTGTTAGAATGTTTGGTGTGCTGGCTAGTTCTCGTTGAGCACTTAATCCAAAAGCAGCAGTCTCCAAGCAGTATTTTCTTAAGTATAGCTCTTTGAAAGGCATCTCCTACCCACTGCTTTTGGTTCACAAACCCTAGGTAAACACATAAGCAGGCCCTTGCCTTCTTTTTGGGACCATCTCTGCCCAACGGCCATTTACCTTCAGTTTGTAGCAGCAGTGCTGGAGCAGCACTTTCTTGGCCAAGGCCCATATATTCTGATTTGTTCAGCCTTCAGCATGCTGGAATTCCAGAAAGACCCACTACACTACAACTAAACAGTGCAAACAGTGCCAGAGAGCTACAAAAGTAACCAGTCTTAATGGAATTTTCTAAGTTGTTTTGGAAGACTTTCAGAAGCTGCTGCTGCAGGGTTGGGAGATACTATAATTCAATGCAGTTTCTTTCACAATTACACCACACAAAGCATTAGCAGCTCAAGACCTGGTATTTTTGATGTGTTGTTGGAGTACCACATTCTCAAAATACATGCTTTAACTAATCCAGAGAGATTTGAGTCACGTTGCTAGGATACAGGCATGCGACTATTTCACAGTTCTGGAGAATTTAGAGCTATTATGAGTAAATAATCCAAACACGTCATTCCAGAAATAACATATGCATTGAAATATATCATTAAAATTAATAGCATTTCAACAACAAATGTGACTTACTCAGTAGTTGCATATTAACACCTTTGGGAACCATCTGCAACAAAATAATTGAGGTCTCTTTGATAAGTGGGAACGCCGAAGACAAGATTATGAACACCATAATTATTGTCAGGCTTGGATCGATGTAGCACTGCCAGTTACAGGGAGCATTAGCCTCCAGAGGAAGCACGTGGAAGATTGTAGCAGCGACTACCACAACAACAGATCCAAGCGCATCTCCCATAACGTGCAAAAGAACACCTGAAACAAAGGACAATTTCCATTAGTCTTTTTCTCCCCTCAGCCCTATTAAAAAAGGTGCAATATTCCAAGCATTCATATCATAACTAGAGTTTTCAATGCCAGCTTTGAGAACAACACAGCAAGGAAAACACTGACTCTGAACCACAGCTCTCTAAATGGGATGCATTACCAGGGTACGCTAGCAACTGTGGTTCAACTGCAATGCCATGGCAACATAACGTGTCTTCGTCTAAATGCCTGCAGATTATTAAGAGATCCTGGCACATTCAATCTCAATTCTCAATTAAAAACTGATGACTAAACCCTATTAGTCCTACCCTGGAAGCTAAGTTATCCAGAGACCACATCCAGTAAGTAATAATTATCCTCCTCCATCAGTTTCTACTATTCTGTTGAAGCCTCAAAAAAATTACCAAAGTGAAACCTAAGCAGTATCCATTCTTATGGTTTCAAGTGACCCCCATACTCCAGTTTTTTGGATCAAACTCTATTACTAGTTTTAAACCTTGTCCTACTAACACTACTAGCCCTCAGACTCAAGAAAAGATCAGAATCTGGTTCAACAGCTAGCTGCACTCAAGGTAAAGACAAACAGGTCCTGTAATAGCACATTTTTAGCTGTAATTCAAGTGTGATGACCAAGCAGTGTTCTTGCTACAAAGTTACAACACTGTAAGAACTTCCTTTGTGCTTCATTTTTTTTCTCACTACTCTCCATTATCTTGCCGCCCCTTGTCATTACCAGAAGACATTCCATTTTTCCTCAGTCTTTACCATTCAGACTCAAGACTTCATTGCAACCCACGCCTAATCTGTAGCATCTCTAAATACAAGGTTAATTTCTTCGACTCTACTTTTTATTCAGAGTATGTGACAGAACAAAACAGGTAAATTCCTTTTAACATCCCTAATATGAGCACTTTCCAAAGCTGCCCTCCAGTGTAATCCCTCCCTCCAGGCTAGAGATGCTGCAAAAGTCTCCCTCTGAAACCCATCTGCAATGCAACTAAGAGCTCAAGCTCTTATGATGCTGAGCACTGGGCTTCTTTAGAGCTAGAACCATGTCCATTGCTGCTGCTTCATGCCAGCTCTGGGCAGGAACACACACCCTCGGCACGAGGAACGCAGGCAATAGTCACTAGAGTTCCTTGGAATCACTGGGATAAGATAAGAAAGTAAAACTCGCACTGAATCCAGCTCTTTCTGCTGGAGACAGGAGTGCTCTGCCCCATTTGGCAAACTCCCACACAGTTTTACTGGCCGTAACAGTGTTGCAGTGTTTCCTCTTTCATTTATAAAATAATCTGGATTCAGCAAGTGCCCTCAGCTGCTGCGCTAACAAGAGGGATAGGCAGGATGCAATTTCTAAGGTAACTAACAAGAGAGCTGAGCTCTAAAGGAATGAGAAAGTGTTTCAGGAAGACATTTTTCAAATTAGGAAATAAAGTAAGCACATCAAAGTGCTATTACAATTGAGTATACTGGATTTGGAAAATGCTTTTTGATCCGACTGGCAGAGTTAACGTGATTAATACAGACGGTGTGGTTATGTATCATACAATGAACCCATTTCCATAGGCCACCAAAGCTATGGCTATAAAATAGAAAAAGATTTTTTGTTAAGATATGATGAAACTACAGATAACACAGCTCCCAACAGCTTGTGTGGCAAAGTCTGAACTACTCTGCATATATTCAAGATGCAAAAGGAATAATCTTAGACTACAGTAATTAATCCAGCTATGCAGAATGTCTGGATTCCTGTTCCTACCATTTTTACAGCCAAGGAAGCCATTCCTCTGCCAACCATTCTGCCCAGCCACGCTTTTCAGGGAGGCCCTGACTCTAAAACATTCAAACTTTTTACCAAGTGATTATAGCTATGTAGCTAACTTCCAGCAGCAAAACAAAAGCAGATTTTGAATAATTCTCTTTTTACAAATCAAACACCAGTATCTTAAAATAACCAATCCAAACCTCCTTATCCTTCAGACTTTTTTGACTCTCTTCAGCATCAGAATACTGAAATACTACTGTTCAGACAAGTAAAGACTTTCCTAAAATATACTCATTGGTTTCTTATTCTCCTCTTCTCCACTCCTGAAGACGACAGTCTGCTCCAGTACTCTTAGCACCCTAATGCCATAAAATCCAGTAATGCTTATGTCTAGCTATTCAGGCAAACATTCCTCTAGCACGTGGTGTAGTTTGCCAGGTGTCTTCCTCTGCACACACATTTGCATAACTCTTAAAACACATTTGAAGGACAGATACACACACCTAAAAGCTGAGTGCATGACTGCCATGACAGCCTCTTGGGCTGAATTCATGTGACGTCAACCCATGTGGTACTAGAGGAATATCGCATCTCCTCAGATGCTGATATGTCACCATCGGAACCCTGAAATTACCAGTCTGCTTTCATCTTTGTAACAGCCCTTTCCTTGGAGGACAAGTCATTATGAAATATACTACTTTGGGTCCTGTGAGAAACTGGTATGTGAATACGTATGCATATAAACACCTATACAAAGAGACTTGGTTAATTTATCCCCAGAAATAGCCATTATGTTTCTCTCTGCAGATAACAAGAGAGCTGCCAAAGCATGACACAGAGGGGGCTGACTCTGCCCCAGCCTCTCTCAGAGAGAGGTTCATAGTTCAAGGACCTGGAAAAACACATGCAGAGCTACCAGTTTCAGCACCTTTCTCCTCATATTGACTGAAAACCTTGGGATTACTAACAGTGGGATTTAAAGAAATTCTTTTTTCTGCCCAAAAACGTTTAGAAGTTGAAAACTGCTTGCCTAGCCATGCAGTGACTTCAAAGAAAAGCCTCGTGAAATGCCTGCTTGACCTTCCTATATGGTCTCCATCATCTTGTGCTCAGCGCAAGGAGCTTTGCCTCCTTTTCAAAAAGTTAGGATCACAGAACCACTGAATATCTTGAGCTAGAAGGGACCCACAAGGGTCATCAAGTCCAACTCATGGCTCCACACAGCACCACCCAGAATACAAATCCTCCATCTGACAGAATCACAGCTCAGCTGCAGCCTTCTAAAGAATCACAGCACGATCATTCAGAGCCAAGCCAGCAACACACCAATTGCTGTTACACTGTTATCTCACACAACCAAGACCGTCGTGCTAACCAGAAGACTCCTAGGCTGCATTTCATACCAGTATATGGGAAAAATTAAATGGAAGCCTGCAAGTGTTTAACATTAAGACAGCATTAGTTACCATACCTCTGATGTTCAAAGCTTCGGACTTTTTTTCTACTTTCCTCCCAGACCCCTCCTCAGGGCTTTTTTGGTCATTAGGTGATTCACCTGCATTCAAAGAAGAAACGCTGTGTTGTGTATAAGTTCTACAAACAGAAAAAACATCAACTTTCTCACAACCAAGTTCTTTTCAGAAGGAAACAACAAGCACAGCCCCAGCGCTCCCTCCCCCAGCACAAAGTACAAGGTGAGACGGGCGCGGGACTGCACTCGGGGTGGGGGACAGCAGGACGGGGAAAGCGGGGTGCAGCCGAGAGGCACCTGCTTCGGTGGTGCCGTCCGACGGCCCGACCTCCCGCCCTGTCGGGGTCTTGGGGCGGCGGCGGCGGCAGCAGGCGGCCCAGTCCTGGAAGACGAGTAGCCCCACCAGGTTGACGGCCAGGCCCAAGGCACCGACGATGAGCACCAGTTGGGCGTCGTCGATGCGCTCGGGCCGGGCGAGGCGCAGCACGGCTTCCACGAAGATGGTGAAGCAGAGGGCGGTGAGGAAGACGGCGTTGCTGAGGGCCCCCACCGCCTCGGCCCGGCTGTAGCCGTAGGTGGCGCGGGGGCCGCGGCGGGAGCGGCGGGCGATGCGCCCGGTGGACAGCCCCACGCAGAGCGAGATGAGGTCCGACAGCATGTTGAACGAGTCGGACACCAGCGCGATGGAGTTGCCCAGGTAGCCCGACACCAGCTCGGCCGCGAAGAAGCCGGTGGTCAGCACCAGCATGAAGATGAGGCGACACGTCTTCCCCGAGTACCGCCCCATGGCGGCGGACACCGGCGCCCCTCTCCGCGCTAGGAGCGCCGCCGCGGCCCCCGCCGGCCCTTAACGCCGCCAGGCACCGCCCCGCGCCCGGCCCCGCCCGCCGCCCCGCTCCGCCTCGCCGGGCCGGGGGAGCGCCGCAATGGGGTCGGGGCGCGGGGGGCAGCAGCCGCGAGTCCGCGGGCTGCCCCGCTGTGGGGAGGGGGTCGCGGCGCTGCGTGCGGGAGCTTGTTCGGCCTGGAGAAGAGAAGGCAACGGGGAGACCTCATTGCAGCCTTCCAGTGCTTGTAGGGAGCTTACAGGCAGGAGGGGGACCGACGTTTCACGTGGTCTGATAGTAATAGGACAAGGGGGAATGGATTTAAACTGAAAGAGGAGAGATTTAGGTTAGATGTTAGGAAGAAATTCTTTACTCAGAGGGTGGTGAGGCTCTGGCACAGCTGCCCAGAGAAGCTGTGGTGCCCCATCCCTGGAGGCGCTCCAGGCCAGGTTGGATGGGGCCCTGGGCAGCCTGAGCTCAAGGGGGCACAGCCCTGCCCACAGCTGGGGGACTAGATGATCTTTATGGTCCCCTCCAACCTAAGCCATTCCATGATTCTTCTAACTCTACGCTTTTTCATTGCGGTGATTTTTGGGCACAACAAATGTCAGACAAAACCTGGTGACCATACAGCATTTGAAAGTGATAGGAGCAGCCAGGTGACTGAATAAAGGAGGTCCCAGGAGACTAGGCCACCCTCAGCTACTCCATCCTCAAAAAACAACAGCTAATGCCACCGGGCTTACAGCGATCCCAAACAGGACTTGGGGTGCTCACACAGTGTTTTATCCCATTTGACTTCAGAAAAGAAATGCCAAAAAGAAGTCTTTCAAGAAAAGCTTATTGTAAAGACAAGCACAGTAGTGGGAGCAGGTAGTGTAATTACAACAACACACACTGCAGCTGTAACGTTAAATCTACCAACACACAGTGAGAGATTTTAAACAGTAGTGCCAAATAAAAAAGCAGCATAAATGAACTAGAAGAAAAAAAAAGAGAAAGAATAAAAATATATACAAGTGATAGGAAGTTTAAAAGATGACAAACTAGATCTTCTTTGATGTAACTAATAACAGTAAATGCTGCCTCTGGCACTTTACAATCAGAAATATCACTGAATCCCAACTCACTGCAGCTGCATAGAACTGGAATGAATTACCAGCGGACAATAGGACTGGGTGTAACGCTAGCTGGAACATCATTAATCCTCCTGTGCAAAGTAGACATTAATTCTCTTTGAAAAGTATAACGTGTCAGAGCCCGGAACTCACTTCAAAAACACAAAAATATCACAGTTGCTTTGAAGAAATAGCACTAAAATGTTATTTTCACCAAATAAGGCTGTGACTAAGTGCTGTCGGATGGAGCACAATTAAGGATGACTCACTGAACAAGCCAGGAGCAGCACATGATGAAAGCCTTGGCTCTGCGCTGACTCTTCCTCCTCCTACAGGGCCTTTACTCCCACCCCAGTTTCCCTTTCTGTCCTCCGAGCACTTAGCGAGTGTTCCTTTGGACCTGATCACATTCTCCTCTTTTCTGACTTCTGACCAGTTATTTAGGCAGGTAAAGGCCTCTCCCTTTGCCCTGTGGCTGTTGTAAAGCCTCTCAGGAACGCACGCATTCTGTCCACCCAAGTCCATTCACCAGGGCACCACAGTCACCTCAGCTCTACCTGAAAGTGCTGAGTGGTGCATAGAGAGCCTTGAACACCCGGCACACAAAAAGGCTGGAGCTTGCAGGTGTGCTGTGGATTTCTGGCATTCAGAAGGAAAGTTGCCTTGCATGTAAGAATTTTACCAATTCCTGCTTCTGTTTAGGGAGAGGAAACTGCAGCAACAGGCTTTCTAGCAGTGTTGTAGGTCAAACTGAGGTTGATGAGTAATACAGAATGATCCCCCCTCAGCCTTCTCTTCTCCAGGCTGAACAGCCCCAGGTCTCTCAGCCTTTCCTCATATAGGAGATGCTCCAGGCCCTCACCGTCTTTGTGGCCCTCCACTGGTCTATCTCTAGGAGATCCCTGTCTTTTTTGAACTGAGGAGCCCAGAACTGGACACAGCACTCCAGATGTGGCCTCAGCAGGGCAGAGTAGAGGCATGGATCACCTCCCTCGACCTGCTGGCCACACTCTTTGTAATACAGCCCAGGATACCATAAGCCTTCTTGGCCACAAGGGCACACTGTTGGCTCTCCCATGTATTCATCCAGCTTTTCGCTCACCAGTGTCAACACATCTAGCATGAAGCATCCACCTCTGTCTCTCAGTTTTGGACCTAGATCCTGCATACTTCATTTGCTATACCTTAGTTCTTGTCCCGAGGACAAAATGAACAGTGAAGGACTACTGGCCACTCATGCTTTTGTAGACTGTGATCACTTCTACCTTGAGTTACTCCTTTTCAAGATGACAGGTTAACATCTACTTAGTTGTCCTCTGCAGAGAAGCCATCACCAGCCACAGAAAATAGAATATCGCTATGTTAGGAAATGTTAGACAACAACGACATCAGTAATAATAATCATGTTTTTCCACTGCTGAATGAAGAACAAAAAAAAACATTACTCACAGCCTCGTGTTGCTGTAGAATTTGGATAGTTTAAAAAAATTGCAAAAATAAAGAACTAATTATGGACAGTATAATTAAGAGAGATCAGCTAATCGTGCTTATCAAAGTCCTAACTGAGATTACTTTTCAACTCAACATAAAAGTAAGATGATTTATGAAAGCTATTTCAAGAACTATCTGGAAGAAACCAAAGGATGAAAGAAACAAACACCCACACAACTGTACGTGAGGAAGGAGAGTCATGCCGCTTGGAGACTGAAGTGAGAAGACTATTACACTTGCACTAAAAAGATGAGGCTGATGTCAAGCACGTCGCATGTAAAGACAGCATCCCAGCATAAGAGCCCACAGTCCAGCAGGTGGGTGAGACTGGACCTTTGCACTTTTGTTTCTCCTCTCGCACAGAGCCCAAAGCATCTCCACTGCTACTGACAGCTCTGGAAGGTTCCTGTTTGCATTGCACACAGCAAGTTGCTCCGAGGGGCTTTGTAGGATGATCCTCTTTTGTGAAGCTTGTTTCTGTAAATTAGGAATATTGGGTCAAATCCATAGCTACCCTAAATTGAAGCTATGTGGTTGGTTTCTGTCACAGATAAATCTGACTGCAAGATAAATCACAAAAGAAACACCACAAAACCTCAATGCGGAAGATGGCTGTTAGGAGACCACTCTTTTTGCAGGTCATTTGTTCCCAGTTGTTTGTTCATTGTATTTTTATCTCCTCTAATTCTAGTTAGAATTAGAAAGGGGTCTTCAAAGGTCTGAAAAGCCATTAAGTCTGCTTCACTCCAGGCAGCTGAATGCTAAAAGCTGTCCCTCCGGCACAGCTCAGCAGACTGGGTGAGAGCTTTGCCATGAGCTCTGCTCTGTGCCATGCAGAGGTCATGGCTCTTCCCAGCAGCGCTGGAAATGTCCCGGGCAGAGAGAACCTTTCACCTACTTTAAGACATATCCAGTCAGTGTGTTTTAGCACTGGGCTAGTGCTTCCCTGAGTATTTCAACTACTTGATAATTCACTTCTAAAAATGCACAGATCTGCTAGGCTTCCCATAGCTGTGTATTCCCATATAACCTTTCCAACCCTGATTTAATTTTGGTATCAGGCAGTAATGCAGCATGTTGCAAAGGTCATGAAGAGGAGACAGCCAGTCACTGATTTCATCATCATAGATTATATTGGATCCCACTGCAAAAACTTCATTTTCTGTCCCAGCAGTATTTCTTGACTGAAGCTGATATCAAACCTGTTCATGCAGCAAACTATGCAGAATAACTGTCCAAATCAACAATAATCAACATATATAATGTGTCTTTAAAGTTGCCTGTTGTATTTAAGTGGTTTATGACTTTGGACTCAGTTCCCTTTCAGTCCTTTTATTTCCTTACAGCTCATCACTAATACTGTGACGTAACTCAGCCGGCCCATCTGCGCCATTACGATGAAGCTGGTTCAAGGTTGAGAGCAAATGTAGGTAGTCAAAGTTCAGTAGCACCAGTTGTGTTGGAGTCTAGGTTCACAAGTTTTGATCTTACCCTTACGTAAATTTTTAAACCATTCAAAGATGCTTTTCTGTCTTTCCTGATGGACTTAAAATTTTTCATTCTGCATTTTCCATTTTGGCTTTTCCATTAAAGGTAAAGGTAGCCCCAAAACATTTGTTTCTACCTTTTTGGATACAAAATTTTCCCTCCCAAAAAACTGGGGAAAGTAAAGCATCTCTCTTTAGATTAGTGTTTGAGGCTTCTTTGAAGAGAATAAAGCATTCAAAAAAAAAAAAAAAAATCTAAGGAAAATTCCGTGAAGCATGCTGCTAAATAGACTTACATGGTCTCTTCCCATCTGCCTTGCCTTTCTTAAAGACACTGGACTAGAGCTTCAGTTAACACATATTAACACATATCTGGTCACCTTTTGGGATAGCTGCTCAGAAAAGCTTTGAAAGGCTTTGGTGAGGATTATTTGTCACACTATTAAACTAAAGAAGACCTGCAGAAAATATGTGTCTTAGCTATCTGATAAACACTTTAATTTGAGATTCACTTGCTTTCTTATTCTATTTGAGAGGACCACCTCCAATGATGCTGTGGAAATCTAAGCCAGAAAGTCTAGATATGGGGTTGTAGTAGGCTTTGGTTACTACCATACCAATGCACTAACATCTCTGGGAATTACGGGATTAAATCCATATAGTGAATGTCCCATTGTTTATACAGATTACTCCAGTGAGCGTCTAGGAGTTGGATTCTGTGGTACAGTACATGGGAGGTGTAAATCAGTGAGGATTCATTGTGTGATTCTTTGTTGGTAAACTCAAGTGCTGCACATGTGAGAAGCATCTATCTGCGAAATTTTTCTCAGGTAAAAATAGCATCAGCCTGATGAATAGAGGTAAAATGGATGTAGTAATGCTGATCCTGAAGAAATGCTTTCAGGCTTGTGTGAGAAAAGCACAGTAAGATCAAGGTTTGCTGTTAGAGGTGTTACACACGGGGCTCTTGACCATTCTTTATCGAGGTCCCCAAGCCATTGGACTGACACAGTCTGGCACCCTATCTGCAGTACCTTTGAGAGAAAAACCTGTCCAGGCCAGGGAATGCATTTTTCACTTCTTAAACGTAGATGAATAAAATGTTTTTAAGCGTTCACAGGGAGACTTCTGCCTTCCAGGGACAGAGCACTCCCATGCATTGGGCACTGGTATCCACTGTCCATTTTTCCTAGCAGAAAGACAACCAAGTCCGTCAAGCCACATTTTCATTACACTGCTACAAATGGGGATAAAGGAACAGTTCCTTCAGAGAGTCTCTGAGATCTGCAGCTCAAGTCACTTTGTAAGGCAGACTTCATGGGAAGAGGATGGAAAAATAAACTAAGTGCATGCATTTCCACATAGCAGCATAGCTCCAACTCCCCGTTTAAAGTAGTTTTGAGCATTTTAAAAATATTTCTAATCCCTAGAGCACTTTTGTCTCTGGCAGTATATATTACTGGGTCTGTTGAGTCAAGAGAGAGCAGAGGAAAATACAATTGCTTTTCAATATCTACACAGCTCACCTGGTCTCCTCTGAGATGCCCTATGGCATTTAGATACAGGTCAAGCAGCCTCTCATCCACTTCTTTTGGCCTATAAATGTTCTCGTGTACCCTGGGATCAGTATGTTTGCAACAATATACACAAAAATTGAGTTCAGAATATTACAGCAATGAAACCTTCCCAAATCACCCAGCCAGTTAAAGCTGCTCCCTCTCTTCATCTCACTTCATTCACACACACAAATCCCCAACCCCCTTCTACCTACGAAAGCCTGGAAAAAGAGATATGCCTCACAGCAAGCCTCAGAGTAAACAATCTTAACTCTGCATAAGGCCCAGGAAAAGAAAGAAGGTATGTTTTCCATTTAAATGACTGCTAGCTTACATGTCACTTCTTATCTGAGCGGCAGGTTGCTGGTGCAGAGTGAGATAGGAGAATGGAGACCCAATGGTATTATCGCTTAAGAAGCTCATGCACATCTGCTGCATTGTGCCTACCAACATAAAATTAAGCCACTTGGCTGCAAACACAGAAGTGTTTTATTTAGCGAGTTGTGAACGGTGTGAGGACTGTGAGTCTTTTTGTTAGAAGACTAGAGTGGTTTATCACAGCCCCAGACATTGCATGGCTCAGTATCAGACAGGCTGGGCGAGGCAGCGTCTTCTGTCTCTACTTCCCCTCCGTACAGATCACAGGACAACAGGACAAATGTTTTCTCCACATTAAATCTTTATTCATTTTCTCAAGACAAACAACAGAGAATTACTACAGCCAGACTAACACAGTGCTTCTCAAACTGTGGTCCCCTGAGAGCTGAAAATCCAGTAGAAATTAGTAGAAGAAACAATCACACTGAGCTACACAAACAGAAGTAAGCTGATCTGTGTGTGCAGTGAAACAGGCTTCTGAGTTTTTATGACTGACTGTAAAGGGTATAGCCAGTATTAAAGCTGCCTGATATTTTGTTATAAGAGCTTGATTTTTTTTTCAGCTGCTTATTACACTGCCATAATCTTCATTTCTGTGCCAAAACTTTCTGTGTAAGATACCGAACCTCAAAAATGGTCAGAAAATTCTGGCTAAAGCTGCTCTGTCATTTCCAACAGCAACAGTAAGAAAAGTATTTTGTGAACATTAAATTGTGGTAGAAGTTTCTCAGGGAAGCTTTAACATTTCTACATTTTAGTAAGCATTTCCCGGACTTTCAGTCAAACTAATAACCCCTGCTGCCTTCCATGTTGTTATGGTCAGCCCAGCTGGCCCACATGCCTCTGCACAGCAGTACCAGCAGAATGCAGAAATATTTTACACCTGTAGTAGCTGCTCTAGGCCAGCAGCAAGAGAAAGAAGAGGGGCACAACCTCCCTGTACTCTTGCTGACCTCTCCCTTTAGCACTAATGAGCACAGAGAACTAGACTGCCTGAATCAAGTGCAAGGATGGACCTAGCTGTACACCTCTACATCCAGGGTAGAGAGAGAAACAAAGGAGAATCCCGTAGATGATCACTTAAGAACTGAACAGAGAACCAAAGGGTAGCAAGAACCAGAGAAAAGATAGGAGAAAAGGGAGGAAGTGAGAAGCGAGAGGCCTATGGGTGGAGGTCAGCAGGGTCTGCCCATAGGAGCAGTGCAAGCTGTGGGGGCAGTTCAGAAAAAGCACACTTTTTTAAAAAAAATACATTTTCTTGACAAGAATACTTGTACTAAAATGAGAACCTGAGAAGCAGATGCCACAGTGAGCTGAACAAGAAGCACAGCAAGGGAGAAGGATGGGGAGATGGATAGGAGCTCATAAGCAGCACCCTCAGGGCCCAGTGCCTCGTAGATCTAGCCTACAACAAACACTGACTGAACCCCTGCTGTCTGAACTGCTCTATTTTTCATGTGGAATTTTTTAAAGGAAGCAAATGATCACCTAGAAGAGTGAGGAGGGCTGTTTAGGTCAATTCCCTGCTTGGGGAACAGAGATTTGAAGCTAGAAAATCAAAGTAAGTATAGGTCTTCTCAGTGAACCTTTAGTCTTCAGTGAACACCAAAGTCAGGAGATTGCACAGGTGTCACCGAGGGTATCGCCTGTGCACAGCTGGATTGCCCCAGCGAGGTTCAGAGATCATGACCATCCCCTTCAATTTCTGCTAGAAGTGTTGACACATGAGAAAATTTGCCTCAAAAAGCAAGAGAAAAAGAGTATCTCTTACTTATATGTAGGACGACCAGAGTGAGATTGAATCCCATTTTTTTCATGTTTCATATATATTTATATACATACACATATATATAGGCTGAGATAGCTGGGGCTGTGCAGTCTGGAGAAGAGAAGGCTCCGGGGAGACCTGTGAGTGGCCTGTCTGTATCTACAGGAGGGCTGTAAGAAAGGAGAGGACAGACTCTTCAGCAGGGTCCGTTGTGACAGGACAAGGTGTTTAGGGAACTAAGGAGGGAAACTAAACTAAAGGAGGGAAGATTTAGATTGGATAAAAGGGAGAAGTTTTTAACAGGGTGGTGAGGCACTGGCACAGGCTGTCCAAAGAGGTGGTGGATACCCTGTCCCTGGAGACATCCAAGGTCAGGCTGGATGGGGCTCTGAGCACCTGATCGAGCTGTAGGTGTCCTTGTTCACTGCAGGGGAGTTGGACTGGATGGCCTTTAAGGGCCTCTTTCAACTCAAACGATTCTATGATTCTATATACACACACATAGATTGCTCCTGAAAGTAGTCCCTCCTATTTATTTCCATGGAAACTATAACAAAGAGCACAATATCACTATTTAATAGAGCAAATACTCAGCTATAAAACCCTTATTTTTCAACAGTCACCGCCATTAGCTATGCATCTTCACCATGCTCATAAAAATCTGTACCAGCGGAGGTATCATTATTGCCACGGCTGAGACATCACCCACTGCCTCACTGTGCTCACATCCACTGTTAGGTCTCCATAAATTTTCAGCAAGCATCAGTGAGTGTCACAATGGGTGTCCTTTTTCCTGCTTGGAGGAATTCAGTGATATACGTTTGCTTCATACACACTTACAAGTCAGTCACCATTTTGCCAGACTGCCCCTCTGCTGCCATCTGTTGCACGGCAACAACACGTAATGGAATATTGGTGGGAAGGTTCAGCCTCTGCTGCCATCCCACCAACATCAAGCTCTGACACTGTGGGCCAACATCATAAAATGGGAGGCATTACTTTCGGAGCAGCCCTTGTATTATGTCTATATAAAGCACATACATATGCTTTTAAGAGTAGAGTTTTTTGAGGAATAACACTGAAAAAAATTACAAATCCTACTCAGATTGAATGTGGAGAGAATAAGAGGAAATAAACATTAAATTTCACCTAAACTGGAGTCATAGAATCCTAGAATGGCTTGGGTTGGAAGGAACTTTAAAGATCATCTAGTTCCAGCCCTCTGCCATGGGCAGGGACACCTCCAACTAGACCAGGCTGTCCAGGGAAAAAAATGGTACATATATAAACAGCATAAAATGGTATTGCTTTGCCATTACTGGCAGAAAGATTAACATTACCAGAAACAGAGACAAAACCACAGACAGATCTAGATGCTGTGTTTATGAGATGGTAAAACTCTCATCCCTATCTTATGCAACTGAAATGCAACTGAAAGTTACGTAGAGCTTCCAGGCATTTCTCAGAGCAGAATCTGGACGTGTGTCCACAGGAGGGAAAGGGATGGCTATGCAGACCCAGTGAGTTGTTGGTAGCAGCAAAACCAGCATTTACCTATGCAACTGCATTAATTTCTGTTAATTCCCTAGTTGCCTGACACTCTCCATCCTCATCTGTAAGTGCTGATGTGTTTCTCCCCTCTGACTGCACCCAGAGGCACAATTTTCCGCTGGGGTGAAACAGACTCTTCCAAGAAGCCATCACAAACAGAGATTATGATGTTGCAAGGAAATGGTGACAGTCCGAAAGGCAAAAACCCCAATAAATCCCTTTGCCAATTACATACTACTACTGCTTTTGTCTAAGAGCAGCCTAAATTTTAAAGAACAGGGCATCTAAACAAACAGGCAGACAAAATAATCTGTACACACGGCTGTGGTGTTACACACCAGTGAAGTTGTACCTTTATGATTATCTAGAGGTAGTTTTAATAATGATTAGAAATATTTCCCTCTATTTTCCATTAGATGCTGAAATGTAAACTGACAGACTTTAATTTCAGCACAGACGTACAAGAACCTCCAAAGCCCTGTCCAGCCTTCAATTCAAAATAAAGTGTACCATATGTCACCTATAGCAGTACATAAAAGCAGCAGCTTTATTGGATGGGTTTCTCTGCTTTCCTCCAGGATGTCCAGTAAATGTTTTGCAAATGTCTGGTTCCTATCCCAACTGAAACATTTTTATTTTTAAGATATATGCTTGTATGTATATGCACATGCACAGGGAGAGAGTGAACACGCAGCTATCATATCAAAAAAGTGAGGCATTTTCTGCAGTAATAAAATAAAGAGTCCCTATCCCTTTGGATTTGAAATTCCTATGTTGAGATTTGAAATCTGAATTCATATTGCCAGGAAAAACAAACTAAAATGCAAAACCCTCCATGCACTCAACAGAACCTCCTGCAAACTCTTGATGGAGCATGACGGGCTGTTTGCAGTCAGTCAGATTTTTGCAACTATGTGGAGGAAAGACTTAGGTAGCAGAGTACCGGCTGCTTCTCCCTTCTCTCTTTAACGCTCATGCTAATGTGCAACAGCAAAGAGTATTTCAGCTCTGTATTTACAGGTTTTTCAGAATTTAAATACTCTCAGAATAGTTTCTTTATCTGTCTGGTCCCAAATTAAAGAAGGCTGAGAAGCCTTTTGCCGTGACCGATTATTTTGTCTCGTGCAAACAAGACATCTCAAAAGATAACCAGGTCCTGGACAAAAGTTACAGCAGAATTACTAAATTTTTGGCAGTTACTGATTGTGCCTAATTGGTATTTCAGGAGTAGTTTTTTCCTAATAAGTATCTCCCTATGATCACAGCACATCTGTACTACACCTTGTCCCATGTTTGGCCAGCCAGAGGATTAAGGAGAAAATGCATCTTGCAAATCAGTGTTCTGTATAGAAAGCCACCAAATACACTACACATCGTTCACTTAGAGGCGCGTGTAGTTATAGCTGTCTTACAGAATAAGCAGGAAACACATGTAGGTTCAGACACAACATCCATTACCCTGCTAACCAAAGAATGAAGAAAACCATGGTGTTGTACTCACCCATCTCAAAGAAGCAGTAAATAGTCTCTACACAAGTCAGTAATTGGAAACATAGAAGGCTGAGACATAGAGCGGCTGCATTAGATTATTTACCTGTTTCAGGGTCTCCTTGAGGTGCACGACAGTAACAGCAGTCCATGAAGAGAACATAGTTGAACACATTGAAGAACAGACCTACGATCCCAACAATGAGGACCAGCAGCGCTTTCTCTGTCTTCTGAGGGTTGATGTACCTCTTGATTGCCTCAACAAAGATGCTGAACATGAGAGCAGTGGCAAAAACAGAGTTGCCAAAGGCTCCCAGCACATCTGCCCGGCTGAAGCCAAAAGTGTTTGCCTTGTGCCATCTGATGCGACTGAACCTCACACCAAGCAAACCGATGATCATGGAGATGAAGTGAGAGAGAACTGCAAAGGCATCTGAAGCTAAGGAAAGAGAATTGCCAATGTATGCTACTGAGATCTCGACAGCAAAAAGCGCGATGCTTAAAAGGGACATGAAGATGAGCCTGCTGCTCCTCCCCGAGTAGCGACCCATCTCTACTGCTCCCTTTCTTTCAGGCTGCGGTTCTGCGAGACCGAGCTGTGTGAGGGACGATTCACTTCTGTGCTTCTGCCCTCCACCTGTCAGTGCCGCTCACATGCACAAGCCGCTTTTATAGGCAGCGGTAAAGCCATAAATCAGTTTAAAGGGCATGTTAGCAACATTCTTCATGTGAAGGCAGCTTAAAGGCTACTCTCCTGTGAGTGCCCCACCCTCAGGAGATGGTTTCTTCCTGCAAAACTAAAAACAAAACAAGATAGACTACTGGGAGCATCGGTGCTTGCTGCTGTACCCAGTGACATCAAAAATAAGGCCTAGACAGGAGAGCGTAAGAAGGTGGCCCAGAATTTTAAGCAGCTATAGAAGAAATTTCTTTTACATAGAAACAACCTCTGATACCTGTTTCATACATTCCTGTTGTCAGTAGCTTCAGGACTGATCCTACATGCCTGAAATCCATGCTTGGTTGACGTTACTTTTAAGAACACAGTGAACATGAGCTGCTTGGGTAGGTAGCTGAAAATGCCAAAAGACAAGGGATTTGTTCTTCCATTTAGCAACATAGAGTTTGCAAATGCTTGTAATCTTGGCACGTTCTAACATTGCCCATGGAAATGAAGCCAGGCTGGAAGCCATTTTCTAAGTACGCTACCAGTAAACACGAAGGCTGAACAATAAACCCGAAGTGCATTGTTTATTTCCCATTTACAAATCCCTGCCCAACTCAAAACGCCATCATAATCCTCTTACGCTTGCAAGGAAAAGAGACAGATTTGAGGTAAGCACAACAGAAGTCAAGGGGAAACTAAGAGATGCAGAAGGTCTGGTTTATGCCTTGTGCCATTTCTGGAACAGATCAAAAAGAACCTGAAGCAGACACTCTTCTTGTCAATCATTGCAGTGAATGTTGAGCTCGAGTGTAACATTGCTGGTTTTGTACACTCACAAATCCCAGTGGTTAAGGAAATCTGGCTGCTAAAAGCACACCAGGCAGTAGAGATAAGAACAAGTGCCTTCCTTGAAAAGTTTATGATCCAGTTTTTGTTTGTGAAGTCCATCTGCGTAGATACATACACACAGTTACAAGATAAAACGGAAGGAAATGGCATGCGGTACCCCCACAGACAGATAAGATAATAATATTGATAACCTGAGCTGACCAACTGTCCTTGCTGGCCTTAGACTTCCCAAGGCGAATTAACTTAAGGTAAAAAACTCGATCACTCATCTCCAATTTTTTTTTTTTTTTTTTTTTTTTCCCTCAGAGGGATTCAGCAGCCAAAATATTTATGTTTAAAGTTCAGGCTGCTATGCTCGAAGCATTGCCTGCCAACAGATGTAATTTTTAACATTTGGCCATTTGTCTACCTAAACACTGCAGCCACAGCTCTTGAGATTGGCTTTGTTTTCAGAACTCCAGTAATCCCCTCAGAGGGAATCAGTAAAACAAATGACGACATCAAAATCTGTACATGTTGTTTTTCTTTCCCTCCTCTCCCATCTGTGCTACTATTTTATTTACAGCTGTTTCCTTCTTGAATGAAAGTGGTGCTCAACAAAATCATTCTATCATCTGAACTACACAGTGTGGAAAGTGAGATTTTTTTCAAGTTATTCTCCTTCCATTGGGAACAGATCAGGTTCAACTTTCAGAGCAATCAAAAGTCCCACCTTATGTAAGGTTTCAATGACCAGAACATGAGCCCAAGCATTCCCTTTTGCAGCCGAGCTAAACCACTCAAGTTCTCAATTTTGTCAGTAGAGAGCAGCACTACTTAAGGCAGTTCCACTAATTCCCACCTTTCTATAATATTTAACCCAAACCTATCAGTGTGCAAGTGTAAGAAATAACACTAAGAGGTTTGCAGTTCTATTATAAACACATAGTATCATTTAATCATCGACATTATCTTATTCTACTTCATTTACTGAGTTGCTAATATACGACTTACTATCTTTTTTTTTCATACCAGTATAATTGAGTGTGGCTGTTTGTATAAAGCTTTGCGCACAGCTCAGGTTGTCCTTGCAGTGGAAGGATACCTGACAGAAGTGTCTCTGCCAAACAGAAATTTGTCTCTCCCTTGTGGAAGGTGACCACAGGAAAGACCTGCAGATGAGTCATCACATTCCAGACACTTCAAGCCCCCCAGTGACAGAAAGAAATGGGGCTTGGGGGTGGGGAAGGAACCAAAAAAAAAATTCAAACAAACCCACTGCAGACTGAGAGCAACTCTGTCCTGAGAACAGCGCTGTCAACATGTTTGCTCATGAATGTGATCAAGTCAACTGGTTGAAGGTTGGCTGTTTGCTCAGACTGATAAGGTTGCAGTGTTAAAGACTGCATTTAGTTTTGCCTTTTCTTTGTTCTGCACTATAAGCAGCTTACATAACCTCATTTTTAAAATACTGATGTTGTAAAGCGTTTCAATGGGAGCTGAAACTGCTCATCCGTTCTTAATGACCTGTTTTGCTCTGTGAAAAAAAAAAATATATATCTTGGTGCTCTCCCAGCACCATGCATGAGGACACTGAAGCGGTGCATTGCTGCTGCTCCTCCTTGAGCACTCAACATGAGTATGTAGCAGTAGGCAATACCTCTTGAGACACACATCATTAGTCTGGGAGAACAACACTCTGGTTCTGTTACTTAGACTTTTTTTCTGAAAACACAGTCCTGGTCAGCGGTAAAGGCAAGATACCAGGACAGAAGGACCACAGGGCCAACCTTCTGCTGAACACATGTGTTGACGTATCCAGATCCTTCGCTAAATACTGCCTCTGAGACTTTGTCTATACAGTGAGAAAATACAGAGACAGATGAATGCAAGATAGATAATTTTTAAATGCCACTGAAGCAGACCACTCTGTACTAATTCTTATCCCAGGAGTATTATAATTTCCAGGTGCTCAAGCATTCTGAGCAAGTTGGTCTGTAGTATTTCATCATGTTTTGCCATTTTTTTCTCAAAAATGGAGGTACTACTGCAAGATACATGATCATAAACTGAACAGGTAGCTGGTTCGATTTACAGAATCACAGGACTTTAGGGGTTAGAAGGGACCTCTGGGGATCACCTGGTCCAATCCCCTGCTACAGCAGTTCCCCACAGCAGGTTGCACAGGTGGATGTCCAGGTGGGTCTTGAGTATCTCCACAGGAGACTCCACAGCCTCTCTGGGCAGCCTATTCCAGGGCTCCATCACCCTCACAGTAATGAAGTTTTTCCTTATGCTCACAGGGAACATCTTGTGTTCCATTTGTGCCCGTTGCCCCTTGTCCTATCGAAGGGCATCACTGAAAAAAGCCCAGCCCCAACCAGGATATTTTGGCTAGCAAGGTTAATCACGTGAATCTACACGAAAGCAAACACCTGAGATAGGACTGCAAGTCTCCTGCATGCTTAAGACTCTTGGACTGCTGACACAAAAATAGGGTTTTGGAAACAGGGGGAGCAGGGAGTCATGTAGTATACAGTCCCAGGAAGAGCGGAGAGACTCTTGCTGGCTCTATTTTTTAATTGCCAAATTTTCCCTTGACTCTTCAGGGCAAGGGGTTCAGGGAGACAGCCTTCAAACTTTTCAGAAAACAAGGAACAGGTTAAACACGTGCCATGCAAATGTTACCATTTTGTGTATTGCCAAGACTTTTTTTTTTTTTAAGCCAATCCTATACTATTTTCCCCCCCAACATACCTCCGCAACATGCAGCCTTCTCTGCCGAAGCAACACGTAGTAAGTGAAAAAGAAAAAGGACTTTAAGAAGCTTGTAATAAACAGAACCACTGTCTAAAATCTTTAGCACTGAAAATACCTTTTCAGATAGCCTATACACTACTCATTGCAGTATCACTGTGAGACAGCTATAAATGCCAGCTTGTAAGATAAGAGAAACAGACCTTTGCAAAGTCATTCACCTACATCTCACTAACAACGTGGCATTTAATTAAAGACAGGCTTTCAAATGTGTTTCACAATGGGATGAATATATTCCTTGAAACACCTGGCTCAAAAGGGAGTTTTCAAAAAGAGTAGAATTCATCTTGCCTAAAAGTTAACAGCAAGTCTACACTAAAAATCGAAAAACTGACAAGCTTTGAAGGCAAAATTAAAAGCAGATGTCTTATCTAAGAAGTTTTATGTAGGAACTGTACTGGAGTGTTTATGACATTCTCTCCAATCTTTTAGGCACGTTCCCGTAGAGTACAAGAAAAAACAGGAACTAAAAATGAAATAAAAGACACGAGCAAGGTGTATTCTGTCTCCTCCACTCAGCAACACAGAAGAAAACAAAAGCACATTACAGCTCATAGTACATGTTTATTATTAGAGGTGTTTACAGAAAAGTCTGCGAAGTACTGCTAGTCTAAGACTGACATCGGGGGTGTTTATGGTTTATGGCTTTGTTTTTTTTGGATTATCTAAAAAGTCGCAAAACTGATTACGTTTGGGGCCTATTTCAGTCTTATTAAAAAAAAGTTCAATTCACAGATAAAGGAGAAGGTGCTTCCATTAGCAGTTTAGTAACTACGGCCAAAGAGGGTGTAAAACTTGGCAGGGTTCTTGCCACAGACACATTTTGCCCCGCTCTGTAGCTCACGGAGAGGCTGGAAAGGTATGCAAAGACTTTTTGCTCCCATGGAGGGGGCACCAGGCTCAAGATCTTGATCTCTGAAATAAAAGCACATTCATAAATAAGAACACTGATTAGAAAGCAAAGACGCAAAGTGTATCATGCATAAAATCTCAAATGCACACTAACTAGTCTGAAAGTGTCAAAACTAAGGGATTAAATATGCTGAATCATACAGGGCAGCAAGGGTCAAGGGTGAAGACTGTACATTTCTGTCATATCTACAGGTATCCTACATACTGTCTTACATTCAAACATCTTTATTTTGATTTCAGTAGATGCTCTCCAGTTCCTTTATATTTTACCTGGCAGTGGTCTTCTTGATCCAATCCTCACACTCACTTTCCCCACAAAAAGGGATTTGCACAATCTGAAATGGAAAGGAGCAAAGGAGTGGTGAAAAAAAAAATCAGTTATATATCTACAAAATAACTCCTCCTTGTCTCTGGAACAATCCTAAACCTTAAGATCTCATGTGAGTACAAAGTAGGAACATTTCTGATTGCTATAATTAAGTTTTAATAGCCTTTTCTCAATAGGGAAATACATAAGCACTGTCATCTCTCCACCAGGCTGCGTGAAGAGATCCACAAAAACACGACACAGAATTTAAATCAAGACAGGGTGCTAATTTTTTTTCCTTTTAAACCCAACACATCTTCTATCTGTGAAAAGAATAAATATTGTTTTCTCCTGGAAATATTCCATTTTTAGGGAAAAGTTTAAACTTTTCCAACTGCACAACAAACATTTGGTTACATAGTACAAGACGGCGCCTTCCCAGTTTAATTCCAGTACTACGATCTTTCATATTTTCTGAGCAAGACAGATGCATATTTAAAGATAAAACGAGCACATTTTTCTTGTAGAGAAAAAGAGGTGCATAATTTCCAGTTACATACCTAGTGCAAAATTCTCCATCTGCACTGAAAGTTTAAGTATATATTCTTACAGCTTGAACTGAACTTCGCATGCAGCTTAAAAGAACACAGAAGCAGCCCATATTTTTGAAGAGCTAACAGACTACATTTCAGTTACAGTCAGGGCAAAGGAGTAACAGGAATCAAGCAGGAGTAGATTGGCTTACAGATTTTCTTCTTAAACCACACCCAGTGCTAGTGGTATAATTTAAAGAAATTACAGAATACATATGCCATAAGATACGGTCCATAAAACATCTATAGGTAGACAGAAAGTCATAAAATAATGTAACTCAGTTTTCTCCATTCATACGTTTATGGTGATTAGAATAAACTTCTGGAACCTAAGTACTAAAATGGTGTAAGCATCTTCAACTTGGAGTTTATTTGTTCATATGTCCAAGTTTCACTATGTATTAAACTATATTTAAACTATATTGAACAAAAAGTGCAAATCCTTCTCTAGAATCTAGCTGTACGTGAAACCCAGTACTGCCCACTGAAGAGCTCACATTTTACAGGATCATTTGAGATTATCTGCAGTAGGTGGGGAAAAAAGGGGGGACATATAGCATTCAAACCTATACTTTTTACATGTACGTAAATTATTATCTTTTAGAATTAATTTCACATCGCGTTCTTGCTCTTGCAATGAACTGGACTCTCCATTTTAATAATTTTTACAAGTAAGTTTATGTTTTCCTTGACTGTTTCTTTGTCTTGAAGACAGACAAGTACGGTTTCAAGCAGTGCTTATTTCAAAAAGTGAAAGATAGATAATGGCACATCCTGAAGTCACAACACGCAAGAGCAGTAGTACTATTTAAACACCAGTATAGATCAGAATTATTTGTTAAGCAAAGGCTAAAGATTTTTAGTCTTTAAATCTACCTACAGAATCATCAGATGCTTTACAGAGAGCTGCGTGAGGAAATTATACTTTGCAGTCAGCAGGAAAAACCTCAAACTATTTGGAAACAGAATATTTCACACTTGTATTTAGTTTTGTAAAGGAACATTAGGCAACACTACTACTATCTATTATTATCTATGCATAAGAATGTCTTAAAAAAAACAAAACACACACAACAACCCTATATCCTCAACTCAATCAGCATGCTAAAATCAGTCCCTCCTCTGAAGTACACAATCAGTCCTCCAAAACTTGTTATAAATTGGATTCAAGTGCAATAGAAGAAGCAATAAAAGAGTGTGATGGATTGTCAAGGCTAAGATTAACTTATACAACTATATCTGAAGTAAACAGAAGTAACTGGGTTTATGACCTGCTAGCGTTTTCCATGTGAAATTCTGAAATTTTCAGACTAGATCTAATTGGTACGCTGTTGAGAACTCTCCGTAAAATACACAGCCTTAATGATTCATTCTGAGGCTTCTACTACCTGAATACAAGGGCTGCTCTGAAAGTACTGCCTCCTATTTTATGTATCATTCTAAGGTGGGTACTGACTCCCAGCAATTCTAAATGAACCCAATGGCTTCTACCCAGATCATAAAGGCAAATCTTTGACAAAAATAGCACGTACTTTAGACTCTTAACTTAGACACTATTACAAGACTTGACAAGTGTTTTTCACTGTTTTTCATTAGCATAGTAACAGTAGTTTATCGTAATCGGAATAAAATACTTGCACTAATCTCTCTGAAAAGCACTTAGTAATAAAAATAGAACACTTTAAATACAAATTATCAAACTGCAGTGATACAGGTTACGTCAGGACACTCTGTCACTTCTTACAGTAGCACGAGAATTTTTAATAAATACAGTATTTCAACAAAAATAAATAAATTAAGAAAACGTATCAAAAATTTTAGGAAAGCTAATCTTCCTTTGTGTAGTTCCACAGGAAACCCTTCCATCTGCTTGTCAGGGGAGAGTTCCATATGAACCACAACAGTATGTATGTATGTTTATAGTCTTTGAAATTTCTAGCCTCCAATTATTTGTTAGAGATAGAAAGCAGATGAAGACATTTACCAGGATTTTGAAATGAAGCAAGTTTCCTTACCTTTCCTGAATCAAGCTCTCTTTGAAAATCTTCCATTGTATTGGCCACCACCATATGACTTCTTAAGTCTTCAGAAGCTCTACAAAAGGAGAGGGGGGGAGTCAAGTTAGATTTATACGCATAACCTCACTGGCCAGCAGAACCAAGTTTTCAGAGTTAGTCAAAACAAAAGTTACAAGAGGAGCTATATATTCATTCAAATTTTCCCAATTATATTACATTTTTCTACCAGTTCTGCTACCAAAAAGATAAAATTTTGATTAATTGCTAACGGGCTATGCAGGCTGCTGCGTATTTTACTATGCTAATTCACACTGTTTTGCACATCAGCTCAATATTGACCAGCTGTAGATAGAAACGGATGAATACTACAGAGATACATTTTCTTTCAATTTTAGTTAAAAAGCATTCTGCTGTTCAGATTTTGAATAAGTAAACTTATTTTTCTTGTAAGTAACTTGGATCATCACAAAAGAAAGTATATTCCAGCAGTAAAACTCATCTGCAATGACCAGCATGCAGGAGATTTGGCATATGAAATAACTGCAAACAACAAATTCAAAAGCATTTCATTGCTTATGAGCAAACAATCGTATGAAAGTCAATAGGACATATGGTCTTAACATACACTTCTGAGAACAGATCTTCAACTACTGGTCAACTTCGTGTCTTTCAAAATTCCCTACCAAGAGCATCTTTCAAGAATGAATCCTGTACAATGTATTATCCTGTTAACTATTTAAGAATTCAGTGAAGTATTTATTTTTTTAAGTTCATAACCTTTAGCATTCTGTTTCATTAACTAAAGGAAGCTTACTTGCTGCAGGTTAGTTTCAGAGGCAGAAAAATGAAATACCACTAACAGAAAGGTGGGTTGAGCACCTGCACAGCTGAATCAGTAAATTGAGGAAATTATTCTGTACATCTGTGTAAAGTACATCTGTGATTAACACAGCCATTTCTATACTTCTCTATTTACCTCTTGTATAGGTTAGCATGGATTTCCTCCAAAATCTGCTTCAGTTTATCTTCTGCCTCGTGTTCTGAAAAGGTCAGCTTCTGTCCCGTGTCTCTTCTGACAGCTACAAATTGTTGGCTCTTCATGTCTCGTGGTCCCACTTCAACCCTGACCGGTACACCCTTCATGAAAAAATAAAAGTAAGAAATTATAATGAGTACATAATTCTCACAGGAGTTAATTTTCTCCTTTATTTTGTTTTAAAGTAGTCTTAGTATGGAACTCCTTTACATATTTAAGTTTCTTTGAAATAAATGAGTAAAAGCAGTGGAATATATTTGAATTTCTGTCTTTCCCGTCCACAGTCTCTTCACTTGTGCATCATATCTTGCTACAGTCATGTTTCACTAGTTAGGAGACTGCATCTGTGCCAACACGTAAGTGATATCAAGACTGTTAAAACACCACTGCTACTACACTCAGTTACCCCAAATAGTGCAAACCTGATTTTTAGAGCTTTTATTCCTCATAAACTTCAGTGATAAGAGCTGTGTAATTTCTCATCTCCTGTGTACAGACAACTGACTAGTAAAATGAAATCTTTGCTTAAGAGGCTACCAAGTCTCGTATATTTTCCTTCACATCCTGCTAATGTGGATTATAAGCTGTATGCAGAGAGTTCATGAGAGAGCAAGTAGAGGTGCATGTGGTTTTATTCCTCCTGAAAGAAATCTCAACAATAAGCTAAAAGCTAAGAACATCGTACAGACATTTAGCCAAGCTTTCTACTAATTTTGTGCTCAGAAATCTCTTCAAGTTCATAGCCTCCAAATGATTCCCCATACCTTAAATACTTCATGCTAAAAAGTATGGATAATGGAGTGGAATCCATCTGAAGGTGGATCTATCTACTCCTCCTGCAAAGCTACAGAAAAAGCTGTTCTAAACTGTATCAAATAACATGACAACCATTTTAATTTACAGCATATAGAAAAAAATAGTCTCCATAATCAAAACTCAGCCGAAAGTATTTAGTGCTTCCATATCATTTTCTAATTTTAATTGAAATTGTAAAACAAATACCAATGACTCGGCTGTCTTCAGAAGTAACATAACATTAGAAATCTGCTAAGCTGAGAAGCAGATAAGGTAAAATACTTTCCAGTTTATTTTTGTACTTATTACTGTAGTACTCTTGTCTTTTTTTTTTTTTTTTTTTTAACCCTAATGTCCTTCCTTATCAGTACTCAGTAAAATGAGCCCACTTTGCCTGTGGCTGGTGTAAAGATGTAGTCTGCATATTCTGCCTGTTCTTGTTCTGTCAAAATTTAAGCCAAGAAGATAAAATACTAGGGTTTTGTTTGTGTTCCTTTTTGGGGGGGGGGGGGGGGACATAAAGGGATGAAATTCAGGGAGTGTGGGGAACACAAGATAATTTTATACATATATGTATATATAGATATATATATATACTGATGACATTTAACTACAATATAAATATAAGGCTGCATGTATAAATGACTTATGCAGGATATTTTCATCGATTTTTTAAAAAGCATCAATTCTGCATCCTGCTGCACCTCCTTAGTAATTATTTTTATTAGACTTTTTAATAAAAGATTTTTATTCTGTTTTATTTTTAAAAAGCCTCCTAAATTGGTACTTAGTCTCCTGGTGTTACAGCTCCATTTTAAAAAACATTAGAGGTTACACAAAGGAAAGAGAACCTGAATACAACATGAACTTTTGACAACTCAGGGAGTTCCTATCATTTTACACTGAAGATGAACATATTCCAAGTAATTTCAAATTCCAGACATCACTCAATATGTTGTTCTTTTCTAATTAATGTTGTTTCATTCAGTTCTGCTATTTTTATTTTACAAAAGCCTCTTATAGCTGATAAAACAAACAACTAACATACGAAAAGCAACATGAGTGTTTTGAATCAACAAAATCACCCCTTCCTTTGTTACAGCTATACAGGTTTACCTTCCCTGTTCCCTTGTGTGCAAACAACATACTGTTGTGACCCTGGAATCACTTAATACAGATTTTTAAATACACAGTTGATTTTCTAGGTATGTAAGTCAAAGACTTGCGAGTTCAGAATCTGCTAATAACATGCACATCCTAGCAAACAGCAAGTATCAGAAAGCACCTCTTCTTCATTTATTAGTAAGTAGAATACCCAAATCATAGAATGGCTAATGTTGGAGAGGACCTTAAAGATCATCTTGTTCCCACCCCACTGCCATGGGCAGGGCTGCCACTCACCAGCTCAGGCTGCCCAGGGCCCCATCCAACCTGGCCTTGAAAACCTTCAGGGATGGGGCATCCAGAACCTCTCTGGGCAGCTGTGCCAACACCTCACCACCCTCTGAGTAAAGAATTTCTTCCTAATATCTAACCTAAATCTCCCCTCTTTTAGTTTAAAGCCATTCTACCTTGCCCTGTCACTATCAGACCATGTGAAAAGTCGGTCCCCCTCCTGCTTGTAAGCTCCCTTCAGGTAGTGGAAGGCCACAATGAGGTCTCCCCAGAACCTTCTCCAGGCTGAACAAGCCCAGCTCCCTCAGCCCTTCTTCATAGCAGAGGTGCTCAAGCCCTCTGATCATCTTCCTGGCCCTCCACATCACTCCTGTACTGTGGGCCTCAGGTCTGGACACAATACTGCACATCGGGCCTCACAAGAGCAGAGCAGAGGGGAACAATCACCTCTCTTGCCCTGCTGGCCACCTCTCTTTTGATGCAGTCCAGGATACTGTTGGCCTTCCAGGACGCAAGAGCATGACGTAGAGGTGACCACTGATTATCAGGGAGTAATTCTTCCTTTAAAAAAACAACATTTACTTTCAGAATACAAGGCACGCATATGTGCCCCATATATGAGCTTTGAAATACCCTCTAGGAAAAAACATACCTTAAGTTCCCAATGATTGAACTTCCAGCCAGGTGAATAGTTGTCTCTTAAATCAGCACGTACACGGACATTAGCACTAAGCAGCCTTTTATGATACTCATTACATTTCTTCAATAAAGCCTCTTTGTCCTCTTCAGAAAGGGTATTTGTGATCCCACAGGGAATAATTACAACCTGCAATGTAACATGACAGGTATTTCACATTCTATAATAACTAGGAGCTAATTTTTTTATAAGCTTAAACAAATACTGTGGCCCAGTAATTTCTTTCATGATCTCAGAAGGAATACATTTCCCCATTTGTCCAAATGATACAATTATTTTCAACTGATGGACTATTAAAGGGAGCTTGTTCATCAAAAGCACCTTAAGAAGGTGTATTAACTTCATACAGAATGTTCTCTAATTAGACAGCTCCCATCCTATGTTAAAATATTTTCAGTTCCCAATATGAAAACCCCATGAATTCCGAGACAGAAAATGAAAAAAAAAAAAAGTAGTTAAAGGCATATTGTGAACAATTTCTACACACCTGAACACAAGCTACTCGAGGTGGGAGCACCAATCCCATATTATCTCCATGAATCATTGTCATTACACCAATAGTTCGAGTTGTAATGCCCCAGGAATTCTGATATGCATACTGTTTTTCTCCTGGTTTCTTGGGATCTTCAAACATGATTTCAAACATCTTCGAGAAATTCTGCCCTAGGTGATGTGATGTTGCACCCTGAAATTGTTGCACACAGAAAATTCTGCTGGTTAAACTTAACAAATTTAGAGCTTTCATCACTTTGCTGTTTCTACTGGAAAATAATTTTAAAATAATCTATTAGACAAATACCTGGATAGCTCTTCCACTGGCTGATATAAACGCCTCTACAGTTGTTGTATAGTCACCCCCAGCAAATTTCTCCTTTTCTGTCTTCCTTCCTTTCACAACAGGTATTGCTAGGAGATCTTCATACACTTGAGCATAAAGATCAAGTATCTGCATCACCTACAACCAACAAACTGCTTTAGGAATTACTCAGTATTTTGCATTTGCTAAATCCAGACATATTTTTATTCCCAGAACATTAGCAAAAAATACAATACATAAAACCCCCAAAATGCAATATTTTCCTCAAGATTATGATTTAAACAAAAAAAAAGGCTTTCTTCCACTGCTTTGAATTCTGTCTCTTTTTTTCAGTGAATCAGATCACAACTATAGACTGAGAGAGAAAACAAGAAGACTCATGCCAAAAAGCCAACCCAGTGGTTATACTGACTTTTAGTCTCCATGTTAAAGTTTGAACAACTGCTAAGGATACGTCACGATATTGAATGAAGCCTGTCTTTAGATGTTAAAATTTTTAGCAACTAGCAAGTGAACTAATTTGCTTTTTAAGGAAAATAAGAATTCTATATAAAGATCACACTCTTTAAACTTGTCATACTGTTTGAAAATACAAAAGGCCCACAAATAGGTTACATCTGAGAAAAAACAAAGGTTCTAGCACACTCGACTTTTTTCACAAGGGTTCTCAAAGAGAAGGAGACTGATTTTCATCTAGCCCTAGTTAAAAAGATTTGCTTTCATTGCTATGGAGTAAGGTAACTTTCTGAAAGCAAAAACACATTTGTTTCATTACTTCCTCTGCAGCTTCTTCATATGTTGCAAATGCTGTGTGACCCTCTTGCCAAAGGAACTCGCGAGTGCGAAGGAAAGGCTGAGGATGTTTGAACTCCCAACGCTGGAAACAAAACACAACAAGAAAAAGAAAATAAGTGCCAAAATTAGCACTAAAGTCTCAAATTATTTATTAAAAATAAAGTAACCTTTTAACTTTAAGCTCAAAAATTCTGAATAAAACTAAAAAGAGAACTATTTACAGATTCATACTTACACATTACCATCAACAATACACATTAGCAATAAGTTTCATTAAGAAGTAAGGAAAAATAAAATCACATAAACCACATTCATACTTCTGCCATGAAGAATGTGCCGTGCTTAGTATCATCAGGCCATATCCACACGGGATAAATGACCTACAGTGCACTTACAATAAATCACTTCTGTTAGAAATCATATGCTGACATACCACAACATTGCACCACTGATTAAGCTTGATAGGAAGATCTCTGTGGGACTGCACCCACTTTGCATAGGCAGGATACATAACTGTGAAAAGAAAGAAAGCAGTTTGGGTTCTCTACATAACGCAGTCACTTTAGAACAAAACTTTCTCTTTGCTACACATAAACAATATTCTCTACTGTGAGAAAGACGCTTTTATGCAATAGTTCTCTTTAAAACGTATTTAACATACATTTTCAGTGAAAGAGGTATTTTCATTTTATCCTGTTTTGTTAGAAAATACCTTGCTTGTTCTTATGTGGGATGTGGATCAAAGTGCAATCAATCCAAAGCTTAACTGTCTAATGACACTCCGGTTGAGTCACTGGCTTATAGTATGCAAGTACATCCACATTCTCCAATAAAAATTCACTGACATCAAGATTTCAGGATACTGTATCAGGCTTGACTCGCTTAAAACTTCATCCAGCATTAAGTCTTAAAATGTTTGTATCAGTTACTTAAAAGAAATTGTAGTAAAATCAAGTTTCACAACTGTAGTCAAAGAATATTCAAAACTGAAGTGAATTATGAGATGAAGAATTTTATTTACAAAAATACTTTTTTAAAAAAAAAAACAGAACATGTTTTGCTCAGTCAAAGTCAGCAGGTCTTCAGGACATTGATGAAAATTTACACCCCAGGATTTTTTTAAGAGAAGTCCATGGAAAGGAATTAGTACTGTCTGTGGCATTTGCTGTAAGTGGCACCAGAATTTAGGAAGCATGGTAAGGACTTAAAGAAAACATTGCAAAAGACGAGTTTCCACTTTCCAGAAAGGACTCTTGTTTACAACCTTTGCTGTACCTATAACTGTTTCCTTTACAGCTGAACTGCATGACAAGAAGTCTACCTGTTTCACTTGTGGGACGTACAGCAATTGGTTCAGCGAGATCTGTTTTCCCCGATCTTGTGACCCAAGCAACCTAAAGGAAAAATAAATAAATAAAAGGGAATCAAACGAGTTTGAAGAAAACCTACTCTCATGCCCAGCTGAAGACTAACGGGTTGGGTTTTCTTATACTCATATTAAAGCTATGAAGCATACCTCAGGGGCAAAATCAGCAATATGACTCTTCTCTTTCTCTAGTGCAGCCTGGGACACAAACATGGGGAAGTAGCAGTTTTCCACTCCAAGTTTCTTGATCTCAGCATCAAAGAAGTTCTTGATAGCTTCCCAAATGGCATAAGCCCAAGGACGAAGAACGTAACAGCCACTCACATCGTAGTATTCAATCATCTCTGCTTTTGTGATCACCTTTCAAAAATTAGAAACGGAAGTTTCAATCTCATACAGAAAGGATATTCAATAATTCAAGCCTATGGCATGCAACTCAAGAAAAGTGTCCTATTTAAAAGTATTTGTGCTCAAACTTCAGCAAAGTTAGCCACAGAGGTCGCTTTTGTTACCTGTGAGAGAAGTTTAAGCAGGAACATTAAGTTAAATAACAAATATGAATAACAAACTCAGAAAATGAATTTCATGAATCTAAGTAAGAGATAGGAACAAAATTTCCAAACAAGAACCAAACAGCTGTGCTTCTGTAAGAACCTTCTTTAGCTCACACCAAAAAGCATTTTTTTATTCCTTTGGGTACATGCAAAAATTGTAGTAGTAGTAGTAAGAGATAATATACGGCACTGATACCTATTTCCAATCTTTCATAAACTATGTAATCTAAACAAGTCATCTCTGTTCTGGTCATTTCATACCTTGTGAGCCAAACTCCTTCAGTACCAACAGATGATAACTTTTGGCTATCACTTCAATAAAGTCTTGTGCACTATAGCACCCACACAAAATAGGGAAACACACATACAAATATAGTGGGAAGCATGAAACGGTTGACACACCAGATTGGGGTTTTTGTTGTTTGTTTCCCCAAGAACAGCTACCTTGATTTATTCAGCTCTTCAATCTATGCTCTTCTATTTAAGACAATGACAAGAACACAAGAGTAGGTATTTTGATTTGTATTGAAATACTAGATAAGATATAAAGCCAAAGCAGATCTTGATTTATAAGAGGATGAAGTAATTCTTTAATTAACACTGGTGTGCACTTACCTGAGAGAACCAATCAGCAAGATTTTCTTCTTTTTTAGCTTCTAGACCCAGCCTACGGTATTAGAAAACAACCAGATTTGAGCCACCATTTAGCAGAAAAATTTATCTTAACCTTTCTTTTTAAAGTTCGGAGTGGGGAATGGACCTGAAGTGGGCAGAAGGAAGGGGCAGGGAACAAAATGTTTCAATTTTGCTTCATAATGCCGACTTTTCCCAATTTTTTTTTTTTCCTCCTGACAGTTCAGATATGAATTGGTTAGTATGAATTGCTAGTAGTTCCTCACCTGGCATAACAAGAATATTTTACAAAAACAGATCTGTTTCTTTTTCACTGTTCAAACCCTTCTAATTCTCATCAGGATTGCATTAAAGTTTCTCATAACGATGCACTAAAGAACCCAAGCATCTCCAATAAGAACATAAAACTAACTGTTTTATTCTGTTTTTTCTTGTTTGTTAGTTTGTGAGGTTTTTTTGCTTTTTTTTTTTAATTTCTTTTTATTTCTTACCCAATCTCAAATAACAATAGATAAAAGCAGTTTGCATTTCTTCATGAAGAGAGAAGTTTAAGGGTGAAAAATACATTTCTCCAGCATAATTTCTACAAAAAATAACCATATCTCTAGCTGTAATACTAGAGACGTTGAACCCTAAACTATAAATCTGAAATAGAAAACAGGTAGTGTTGCATAATACATGCTGTGAAAAAACCTTTGAACTTTCAGCATGGGAGCAGAAGAGGGAATACACAGCAACCATCACTGGAGAGTTCCACCATTAGCATCCAGAGTGCCTTGCTCTGGGTTACATACTTCTCAAGGTACACATAGTAAATACTTCGGAAACCCTTATATAAGTTAAAAAAAAAAAAAAAAGCACAAGGTTTTGTTTTTTTTTCCCCCCAAGGCTTATAGCGTGGAAGATACAGCAGCACATTTGCAGAAGCAAATAATGAAACACAGCAAGTTCCCAGTGACAGCTGAACCACAGTAACAGGCTGTGCACATTGCCCTGTGCTTTCTACAGGTGAGGTAGAGTTCTCAGTAGGATACTGAGGTGAAACAGACACTAAATAAACTTCAGGAACTTGCTTTTGCTTGATGCTGAATACAAACAATTATTTTGTAATCATTCATGCTTTCAAGTGAAATGAGAAACTTGCAAAACTCTAAAGTCTGAAAGGAGGTAAACAGTGCAGGTTTTTAGCAAATAGATTAAAGATCTAATCTTTACCTGGTTTGTTTCTTAGGGCCTTGACCCTCTCCTGGCCCATTTGAAGAGAGCTCATTACCACTCTGTCCTTGCAAAGGCTCTTTTTTTGGTCCATCATTTTGTTTCTGTTGCTTACACTGCTTTTCTGACTTGTTTTCTTTCTCTTTCTTCCTTTTGTCTTTGTCATCAGCACTACTAGCAGAAACAGGTTTATAGTCAACTCCTGCAACAGACTTATATTGGGCCTTCAGCTGAAGAAGCTCTTTAACAGCTGCATCTATCTTTTCCTTGAAGAACAAAAGATGAAATTTACACAGAAATCACAGGAATAAAATGGCTCCATCAAAAGAATAAAATGGAGCTATGATATGGCATTATAGACTTCCAAACAGTGTTGGGGAAAAACCTCAAGAAAAGTCAATACTTACAGGTTTTAACATATTAAGGATCATGTCTGACAGGAACAATTTTAAAAGTACATTTCAGATATCAGAATTCAAATGCTGCCTATAATCACACTTGAAATGAAATTTTAGACTTAAATTTGAAATTTTCAGGTTTAAATACATGCACTGCATTTTGTATTACAGTTTTTTTATTATTGTTATTATTATTATTATTATTATTTTTTACCTTTTCTGCTTTTTCTGCTTTCAATTTTCTAACTTCATCTCCTTGAAGAGCTACTTTGTTAAACAGTGCTTTAGCTTCAGTTGTGTCAGGACCACTTGGTACTGTATTTGATGCTTGAGGCAAAGCACCCTGAGCTACTGGTGGATGTCCGGGCTTGTAGTCCTGTCCAGTCTTTTCCTTATAGTCAGCTTTTAGAGAAAGGAGGAGTTTCACTGCTTCATCTATTTCATCCTGTGTGGAGGATAAACAGCAAAATGAGAATTAAATACAGAATTGAGAAGAAGCATTGATTTTCAGGCTAAGAAAATAAAACCTCCAGCTAGCAATAAAATAAGTGCTTTGTACTTAAGGAAGGACTCAGCAGCTCTCCTCTAAGCAACAGAAGTGTTTGTTTGAGTGTTATCACACCGTACCAGAATGTTTCTCCTACCCCACCCAGCCAGCTACAACCTGTTAATAACTGCAGCAGAATCTACACTGAAGAACATAAGCTGTTTCAGAAAAGGACATTTAAAAAAAAAAAATCACAAAGGAAACACTTTTACAATGTAGTAATATAAAGGGGGGGCAGTGGGGAAGGGGAACAGAAACAATTCCCATAAACATTGTTTGTTTCCTGTTCTTCTCCCCTGCTATCACTGAATTTGTCAAGCTCTGGAAAGCCTTGCTATTGTTGCACTACACTAGATACTTTTATCTTCACCTGTTACAAACACAGCAAGAAAAAGTAAAACATATTAAAAAATTCTGCAGGATAGACAACTACCATGCTTGTGTCAATTCATCTAGATGTCAGAGGTTAGTTTGACTTTTTGTATCAGTAGAATTTAGATATATCTCAGAGTCAGGAAAGCATCCAGCATCAGAACAAACTTGTGTGGCATTACCAGACCACGCAAGTTTGATGGCGAAGCTCTGAGCAGGACACTAGGCCGTTGGTACTTGGTGAAAGACTTCCCCCCAGTGGCAAGATTTGGTAGGAACAGCAACTAACTACTCTCAATTCACTATAGTACCTTGGAAGCTTTCTCTGCTTTGAGTCTTCGTACCACTTCCCCTTGTTCAGCTACATTATCATAAAGTGCTTTGGCATCCACTAAGCTACAAGGCCCCAAGTTATTGCAGCATACAGAAGATGGAGGTGTAGCAGAAGACACACAGGGAGGAGCTGAAGGTGGATTTCCAGGCTTGTACTCTTGACCTGTCGTTTGTTTATATTTTGCTTTCAGATTTAAAAGAACTTTCACAGCTTCATCTACTTGTTCCTGAAGCAAAAAAAATGGGAAAAAAAGCAGCTGCAGATAAAGACAAACAATACAGATGACACACACTAGCTAAGGCAACCTAACCCTTACTACCACACGAACATAGCTGTTGTAATACAAATTCTAGAGCCAACACGCTAGCAGCTGTGTCATTACTGAGTTCTGTTGTAAAACTTTCTAGCCTGAACACCTATGAGCCGCACGTTATAGGACCTAATCAGGCAGTATATATAAGAGCTGAATTCTGAGCCATGAAAGTTCTCCATTTAAGCAGCTTAGTTCCATGCAGTTCTAGCAGTCCACGACTCCATGCACAGGAGAATGGGAGTAAATACTCATACTCTGAATGAAAAATGGTCCCCTTGCCACTACCAAACTACCACCGAATTTATTACTGCCATTCCAGACTTTAAGTTACTGCCTATATTCTGCTTCACTTGCTTGTACCATTAAAAAAATAATTTGTTTACTACTTCTTCACATTCTCCATGTTCACTATCACAGAACTTGTGAGGTCATCCATACCAGCTTAAGAGAAATCAGAAAAGCACTTTATGGAAATTGAAATTATTTGCTTAGATTTTGTCCCCCAAATTTCACAAAACTTGCCACTAGGTTTTAGTCCAAACTGAAAACACTGTTCCATTCAGAAATATTAACTGATATTACACCTTTGAAGCTTTCTCTGCTTTAAGTTTGCGGACCACTTCGCCTTGTTCAGCTACTTTGCTGTACAGAGATTTGCTGTCTACTGGACATGAGGATGGAAGAGTAGAAACAGGAGAAGTCTGAGCAGGGACAGAGACTACAGGTGGGCTTCCAGGTTTGTACTCCTGGCCTGTCTGTTGTTTATATTCTGCCTTTAGGGACAAAAGGACTTCCACAGCAGCACCTATCTGATCCTGTAAAAGAAAGGAAGAGGCAGAAAGAGGGAGAAACAAAGATGCAGAGACATGAGACTCTGAAGTGTGTATTACATATTTTTGTGAAAAGACCTGACGCTTATGCACGCTATTCAATTTTCTTAATTATTTGGTAGAGATTTTCAGAGTAGTTTAGTGTGTTTCCACTATAACAAAGCATTTGCAACCAGGGATATACCATCCTAACAATCCTGTGTAAAACTATAACAATAAACTAGTTTAGATCTTCCCGTTATTTAGTTTTATGGTGCCATCAAGATGCTATTACAACCAGTATTTGACCACCAGGCACAAAGTGCATTATTTCCCAGGTTTTCTGCTCTGTGTTAGAAAGAATGAAAAGAATACAGCTATTAGTAGCTATGTTTTCTATACTCAGTCCATGCCGGGAAGGTGTCTTGCAGACATCTGTTCTACTTGGATCTTTTTTTTTCTTTTTTTGTTAAAAAGCTCTAAGTAACAACAAGTTGATCCTATGAAGTCAGTAAATCAATCGTATTTAGTAAAACAAATACTGTTGGACATTTTTCCCCCAAGGACCAGATTCAGATATGTCATCAACTCACACTGTGGGGTAAGCACTTCCATCCACACTTCAGCACTAAAGAATGTGGGAACTTACTTGCATCTTTACAAATATTAGCAAAGACTTTGTCATATATACCTAACTAAAACATAAGCATTGAAAAAAAACACAAGTCTTGCCAAAACACAGCCCAGCCAAAATTACCATCAGTATGAAAACACTGAATCAAAAGAACCCGTTCACCTACACAGGCAGAGGACAATGAGCTATGCAAACCCAAGCAAGCAAAAAAAGTAGTTTAGCCAGCCACCTTAGGAGCTTTCTCAGCCTTCAGTTTTCGGACCACTTCTCCTTGCTCTGCTACTTTATCATACAGAGCTCTGCAGTCCAGGGTGCCAGAGTTTTCATGCTTTGAAGATGCATGCTGTTCGGTTACAGCTGCTGGAGGATTTCCAGGCTTATACTCCTGGCCCGTCTTCTCTTTGTATTCTGCTTTCAAGGCCAGCAACTGTTTCACAGCTTTATCAATATCTTCCTTTGCTGCCTTCTTAGCTTTCAAGTCACGAACAATATCACCCTGTGCTGTCACCCTGTTGTACATAACCAGGTGGTCTTCTGAGACAGTACAGGTTGCAGTAGAGGTATCACCAGCAAGTGGAACAGATTTTCCTTTTACAGCTGAGTTAACCTTAAAAAGAAAAAATATATACATTTGGCAGGATGATCCTGTACATTAATACATTCTACACTTTTCTACAACAAAAGTTTACCTCTTTCTTTGCAGTTTCAGCTTTGGTCTTCTCTTTTGACCCGGATGTTGGCATTTCCTTAGTGTGTCCATCAGGGATGTAAATCAAAATGCATGGGGCCTCTTTACAGCTGTATGGACTGTAACAGGATTTATTAAAAAAAATAATAATAATAAGAGGAATACAAAATAACACATTTAAAACATTTATTGAAACAAATGTTCTACTCTTCTACAAGCTGCTCTCTCATAGCTCCATATTTACCTTTGTATACAACTGCACTTATCCAAATTAACATAACTGGGGATCAGTACTGATTCCCGTTAGGAACAGTAAGCTTTCTTTATATTACAATATTGCATTGTAGTGTAATTTTAGATATTTGGCAGTTTGCTAAGGAACTGCTACAATGAATATTACTGCACACACTGCTTGGGCAAATGCCTGTTTTATTCTGTAGCACTGTTCCTTAGTTTATACACTTCGAATCACAAGAAGTAAATCCGATCTCATTACTAATTCCAGGCTAGTTGGGGTGCACCAGTAGTCTTAGACAGTAAGAAGAGGTATAAACATAGAAAATAAAAAGAATATAAAGAGAAGTAGTGGGAAAGGGGAAAATATTTGCAGCATTGGTGAAGTATTGGTAACATTACCCTCATCACAGAGTGTAAAAATTTTAACACACAACAAGCTAAATCAAAGTCTGTGAAGTCTGCTTGGGTCATTCTTAGGTAGCTTACCTCACTGGCTCATAGGGCTGATCACAAATAAAGAATCCTCTCCTCTGAAGTTGGATGATGTCTCCTTTTTTTAAATCCTTAAGGCAAGGATCACCTAACATCAGTTCTTCTTGCTGTAAAAGTTAAAAGAAATCAGTCCAAAACTAACAAAGGACAAGAAATGAATAGTAAGAAATATGGCAGAGCTGTTATAATGGTGTTTCTAAGTTTTGAAATGTCAATTAATTCCAGAAACAGAAGTGCTCAAAAGAATATGCCATATTATAAGAATGTAACACCACAAAAAAAACTATTGGTCCCAGAAACAAAGAGCCAGGTAATGCATGAGCATATAAAAATCACAGTTTCAAATCTTGTTAGTATGAGAAATTAAATGGAAAATACAAGAACGAGATACACACGTTTTCTTGTTTAACAAATGAAATTTTAAGGTCAAAAAACAGTAACAAAAAATAGTAATGGCAAAAAAAAAGAAGTTAAGTTTTGTAGAATATAAAGAGGAAAAAATATGTTACCTTGCTATTTCGGTTGATATATTGCTTGAAATCTTCATCTTTACCTAGAACTGGCTTAGTGATCAGATGTTCATAATTCACACAAACAGTTGGGATGAGCGGTGCACGTGGAGTTTCTGCTAACCAAGTGATCTTAGTGGTTTTTTTGAAGTCTTTATTGTCTAAGTTCAACTTGGTATCAATGGACACAATTTTTCCACTTGAATTTCTACAGGAAAAGAGAAATGATTAGAGCAGAGCCAATAAATAAAGGGGACATGCAGCAGTCGGGCTGATTGCCGATTTCAGACCTGGACCACCTGTACAATATGCTCTATGTCAAATATCCAGTTTTGTGACATATTTCAAAGAAGATAGCTCTACACATGTGAGTAACCACTAATGTTTCACTGTTAGAAGTTACCTAGTGCAAAAATCAACAAAAAGTTGAAATGCAAAAGTTAATTTCATCCCCCAATATTGCTTACCTGTTTAATTTAGTGATGATAATATTGCCCCAATTTATGAACGTAACCACCTCTCCCTCTGTCAGGGTCTCTGCATCTGCACCCTCTATCAGCACTCTGGAGCCATACCACACAGGTTTCAACCCAACATCGGCATTCTGTGAAAAATGATTTCTATTTCAAAAGAGAGGCTGACACGAGCTGACTAAATTCAAAGCAGTGCCAAAACCCTGCTTTCTTTATGACAGATATATAACAGATGAAGATGTAAGATTTAGAACAACAGTAACAGAAAGCTATGGTACTCCTCCATAACTGTCTCTCAGGTTTCTGGTTCACAAGTGTTACATGCATTCCTCTGACAGCTCACTCAAAAAACACAGCCTGTTTCAAACACTAAGTCCAACACAACTGACAGCATACCGTGTTTTCTTAGTTCACACACCTTCAAATTCTTACATGTAAAAACTAATTTTTTGAACACTTTTTCTATTTACTATGCAAATTCCCTTCAAAACAAATTTCCTAACACTCAGCTCTGCTTTTTTACATAGTTAAAATTGAAGCAAATATGCAGCTTCTCTCAGCTGCGTAGAATTTTAAAGACAGTAATACAAAATCTTTCACTTAGGACAGTAAACCACTTGGCATTATGGCCTCTAAAAAATAAACATTTGTTTTTTTTTTAATTTTATTTTTTTTGAAGGCATGACAGTTCGGAGTTCAGACTTGTCTGAAATTTGTTTCTTCTGGTCAGTACTTTTTCATTATACACTGGAGGCTGTATTTTTCGTATTGATATTTTAACATGCAGGCTTGCATCAGATCGAACTTTTTTTTTTTGACTCTTAAGTTCTCACTTGCATCTGCTCAAACCCTGTTTCCTTATTAAAACGCCACAGGGAAAAGGGTAAACCAGATCTTGACCTCTCAGATAAGAGAAATTATTACAGGAGTATTCAGAGCAATAAAATGAAGAAACTAAGTAAAATCTCAAAACATTTACTTGCTTCTCAGTGTAAGCACGATATCTAAAATACACTTTCAGAGAATCATAGAACAGTAGAGGATGGAAGGGACCTCTAGAGATCATCAAGTCCAGCTCCCCTGCAAAGCAGCAAAGCAGCTGAAGTGTAACTTGGGATGTAAAACCTCTTCCCTGTCAGTAATGGGGAAAAAAAAAATGGTACCCATAGCACAGACCCCTTCTTACCAGGTATTATTCTATTTACTGATTACTAAGAGTTTTAAATCAGTAAATTCTGAACTCTTGACAGTAACTATTTGATATCTGAATTTACAATTCATATTAGAAAAGATCTAGGTAATGATAGAATTAACAGGTTAATATTTCACTCTTCTAAATAAGTCTAACTCATCCTGCATTCCTCACTCTTATGGATAAGCTGTGACTACTATATTGTAATCATAAAGCTTGAATTAAATTTTGTATTTAAATTTCTCTGTGAAAGCTTGCGTCAAACAATAACAAAAGCTGTCAGAGTATCACTCCAGATCTGTGATACATCACCTCTTCTGAAAACTACCAGAGTCACCTTTCATCATGACTTCATCTATATGCATTGTAAATATTTCCAAAAGCAGTGTCCAATATCATTCTCCTAAATGAACAAACACAATTAGTAGTTACTGGCTTCTTGACAATTTTGTGAAAAAAGCACACCTTGGTTTTATCTCAAGCTGTTCGAGCAAGTTAAAACCAGGACTCCCCTTGCTGACTGCTCTAAGCCAAGGTACCTTCCAACCTTACTGATCTGAAATACATGAATATTAAAGAAGTAAATTGAGAACCTTTGGATGTTTAGCCACTTCCTTCATCTCCTCTTGAGCTTCAGGAACATTTACTGGGACCACTGCATCTTTCAGTAAAGCAGTGTACCGAGGTGCTACTGGATCTATAACCTACAGAAAACAAACAAGGGGGGGTCATGAGTACATGACATCGATAGAGAAGTAAAATACTGTATAAAACAACAATTAAAAAAAAAAGAGATATTAACTGGTATTCTTTATGTTACTGCATTCTTTAATGTTTAACTCAAAGCTATAAAAGTGAGAAAATAATACCTCAGTTTTCCATCTTCACTGAAATACTTTAAGTAAAAACTATGCACTGAGTACTTCTGACATTACAAGTAGGAAAAATTATGAGCTACTATCTCATAGGGAAGATAGTAAAAAGTACTTAGACCCAATTTTTCTATTCATAAACAGTACTAAATCTGGACCACTTTCTCTCTGGGTAGCTGAATTTAAAGCAATAATTTATTGATGCAGTTCTTTCTTTTTCCAGCAGCGCAAGACCTGGTCCCATACTCATTTTCCAGACCAGTACTCCAGCAGAATTAGGGACAGACCTGGCTATACAGGAAGCACCAATTTAATCTGCAATTTAAACACATCAGCATTAGATACTATAATAAGGCAACACCGTAATATTGACTTCATCAGGATTTCTACAACTTGAGTCTGGCAAGAAAAACATATAAACTGTCTTCCTATATTTTCATTGTCCATTTTAAATCCCAGCTAAAATTGTTTTTCACAATGCTTTTCATATGTGAAATATTGGTTTGACTAACAGTTCAGGCATTTTATATAATTTGACTAGAATAGTCTCCTAGGACCAAAAGAAATCTCCCTGTTTAACTGGAAGCTAACACAAAAAAAAAACACCTGCTGTTTTTAATAAAAAGTGACTTCTTCCCCCCTAGTTTATGCCTGCAGAAGTGAAAAACTGTGCATGAAAAACGTAGGAAAAATCATTTAACATCTAACTATTGACACAAGCAAGCAAGGTGATGATTGCATACTTAAAGAAGTCACATATTTGTAAGTTGACAATTACTAAAGCTAGAATCCTAGGTGTTAGACACATTTTAAAATTGTGTATGCATTTCAAAATATGTGTTATTTAACACCAGCTTTGATAACCGAATGACTGAATTCTACAGTGTTTTTACTGGACTCTTTATTTTAGTGATTAAAATCCACGATCCTTCCAACAAATGTTAAAATTCTTGTAAATATACTACTGATTAACATATGAAATAAGGGTGGTTCAGCTCTCACACTAAGACTGAAAGCTCAGAACTACCTGCATGCAAACAATTGCTTTTGCTCACTGTACAGATTGCAGACTATCTGAACAGACAGATGTAAATATGGTGCTGTCCAAGGAGTCAGATATGCAAGAAACTCAGTTCAGATGCCAGTTCATAAAAACGAGCCCTGACCATCCTGGGTTTTTCCCCCAAATCCAACTCTTAATTATATCTATGCAGCAACAGAAAGAACCAATTCATAAACCTTTGTGTATGTAGCAAACCAAACACAAAATATGCAAATGAATACAAGACACATGCCAGACAAGCAAAAGCTACTTAAACGAACAGATCTGGGTACTATCTAAGCAAAATCAAGCAGGAATCCCAATGCAAAATAACAGGTGTTTCCACAATCACACAAAATATGCAGTCAGCATTCTAATAATTCGCCTTATTATAGTGTCCAAGCATCCGCTGCCAAAAAGCAACTAACCATGTCAAGATGCAGTATTCCTTATCTGACATTCAGTTAGAAACATCAGCAGTGCTGGCTTTATCTACACAGGCAGTACACCCAGCATCTCAGACTTTTGCCACCAAAAGGAAAAGCGGCCAACAATTTGAGTAAGATTTATGTTTACGTTAATAAATAAGCCAAACCAGAAACGGGCAGCATTTTAAAGCCAGGAATAATGCATTTTCAGTGGGTTTGTAGAGCTCCTGTTATATAAGCAAATACGACTGTGCTATGAAGCTGCAAAAATGATAGCTTTACTACGTATGCTTACAGCACTGTAAGCTATGTGCTAAGGTAAAAAGCTTTAAGTAATACCTTCTTACAGATAGCTCGCAGCTTGGAAGCAGAAAAATGAAATGCAGTTTTCATATCAGTTTTACATATATCATTATCTTTCCTCACATTACTAAGTAAGGCAAGTAAGTATTGGTATAGGAGAATCAATAGGATTAGAGCTAACTCAGGTTAGAAACAGCAGGGGACATTCCATTTTCCTGAAAGTGTGCCAAAATGATGCAACATATTGCAATTGCTACTTGTTGTAATAAGCACTCCAATGAATGCTGGATTCTCTACGTATTCCAGACAGGATATCAGGAGTAGCATCAAATTCAAGTAAAAGCATACCTTTTTGTTAAAGGACCAAATTTTATCCCACTCCATATTCACGACAGATCGAGAGGAGCCCTGGAAAAGTTTAAAAAAAAAAAATCATAACAAAAAACAGAAGTGCATATAGACTATCAGATCCACCTAAAATGAAGTCCTTTAATGGCTACAAACCCTCTGTTTGCATTTATCAAAACAATTTAGAAGTGCACTTTGGGGCTTGCAAAGCAAATTTTTTTTTTTTAAAGAAGAAATCTGCTTTGCGAGGACCTGCTCCTACATGTTGAAGGAGTACACAAGAAAGCAGTAAGCCTTCAAAAGAAGAAAGCTCACAGTCACAATTTAACTGAAACTTTAGGAAAACTTGTGCTTACTATGTGAGGCTGAGAGAATCAAAAAAGAAGGAAATACCCACCTGAGCAGCAATGAACTGTTTTAGCCCTTCAACTGTCATGCCTCTTCTCAGGACGCCACGCACAGTGGGAAATCTTGGGTCATCCCTAGTAGAAAAAGAAGTTTTATCAGCATCACATGCTAAGTTCTACCTATTAGATTGCTCAAAAAAGTTTAATAATGCTGCCACATGTGAAAGGCACACCTTCAATGTATTTCATTTGTGTGAGCGAAGAGCTAGATGAGAAGACCTAACTGAAACGGCTGAGCTCTCAGCCATAGAAAATGCACGGTGCAGACTTTCTACTTCACCACAGGGAGGTAAGCCATCTCCTGGGGAAGTGGCTCTTCCCTTTGTCTATGCTACCTTCAGTCTCCCAAAAATTTACATGGCACAAAGTCGCATTCCTATCTTTTTAATGGCATCTGAAACAGGGTTTGATTCCCTCTTGCTCAGAAGAAACAAGAAAGAGATGAGTGACAGTGGCAAAGTTATCTCTCAGTGATATAAGTGATAGAATTGTATGATTTTCCTGTTATGCAAGAAATGAAAAAGCCTAGTGCTTGTTGACAGGAGTAAGTACCAAACCTTGCTGAAGCCCTAACACAGAGAAGGCATCATAAGATAGCTACATCAATACATGGGGAAAAAAAAATAGGAAAAAGAAGTGGATTTTTGTCACTAGCAAAGTAGTTGTAAACATAAGCTGGGAATCTAGGCTTCCAACAGTGAGAAAAGGAAGCCAACAAAAAAAAAAACCAACCCTTACTTGACACCTTTAGGTAAAACACTCGTTATAGAGACAGCCTAAGTATTTGTATAAAATGATGCTCCTATATGCTGAGCAGAGAACCACCTAAAACCAGCCCACGAAAGATACTACAAACAGTTGCTTGACTTGGAATTACCCATGAATTTCTTCAGAACTCTTTACTATGAGGAGAGGACTTCAGACGGTGGGCTCCCACAACTAAGTCACCGTGGGAAGAACCAAGAAGAAACCTCTCTAAACTCGGAATTAATTGCAGAGGTGTAGAACCACTGCTCATTCTTTTTAGGAAAACACTTAAGCTACCAGGCCACCAAGAATCCTCTATCTTCTGCAGACATCCACTTAATCAAAAAAATAATGTAAGAACATAAAGAAGTGGGGGACAAAAGGAAGCACAGTTTCTGACACTGCTCAGGAATGTATCTGATAACTCAGAGGGGAAAATGTATAAGTAGGACCTGAAGCAAGAGCCAAAGCCCAAAAATAAGATACCTCATGTTTACTATAGGATGTGAACATGTACGTACACAGTTACCGTAGCATAGTAAGCAGTCACGTTGTGCTTTCAGAAGCCACTGTAATTAACCTGTGTTCTCAAATTTCATTTAAATATTCATTCATGCTGCTTTGATGCTCAAGCACGCTGACCAAAGCAGAAAAAGATGCATCGGTGCAAGTATCTATAATAACAATGCTGAGCTACAAATGAGCAACATACCATCCATCCACGAGCCCTTCATTGACAAACCACGTAAGCTTTCTTTTGGACAGCACAGTGTTGTTGAGGTTTAGCCTGCTGTATTCCCATATATACGGCTTTCTTATGCCCAGTGCCTCAATGATCCAGTAGAACTGTTCATCTCTGTCATGGTACTCTGTTGTTCTAAGTGCATGTGTGACACCTTCGATGCTGTCAACGATGGGGCAGGCAAAGTCATATGTGGGATAAACCCTTGAAAATAAGGAGCCTTGGTTAGCAAGGCAGAAGAGCAAAACGCTTTCCTCACATTTAAACCTTTAAATTAAGCATCATTTATATTTAGATACTACAAACTTTTATAGTCTATGATCTGAAAATCTTCAGATCACGCCTTCTTTAAAAGAGCATATAGACAATACAGAACATGCAAATCTATCACATTTAAAACAAAATCCCTACACACAGGAATTGCTTTAGTGTTATACACACATTAAAATCAATATTTCCAAAATTGGGGTTGTGTGGCTGCTAGCAGAGGCGTCAAATAAGGAGTGAACCATAGCCTCCAGCAACTGGGTAGGCTTATTTCAAAGCACAATGTGGTAACTCTTCATTCTGCACAAAGATAGAGGCTGTTAAGAAAATTGTAGTGATGTAGAATTGTCATGATCCTATTTAAGTTCCAGTAGCTAAAGTCTTAATTCACCTTTTGACTCAAAGCTGGCACTGGCAGACAGTGTATTTACAGACCAAAATTGAAATCTTCACTGCCGACTATGACAACTAACAAACAGGTCTTAAAAAGCATCTGTAAATTTCCTCAAAGTAAAGAGATTCATTACACGTTCTGACTGAAAAATACAAGCAGGTTCCAAGCATTAAAAGAAGTTTACAAAGGAATAGTAAATACCCTGGGGAAAAAAAAAAATAAATCACAGGCCACACAAAGAAATTGAACATACTTGTAGGTAGTTCCTGTACGTGGGTGAGGCTGGTTTTTACAGCGATAAAGAGTCGGATCCCTCATACACCCATTGTTACTATTCATATCTATTTTTGCTCGTAGACAACAAGTTTGTCCATACTCTGTTCCCTTTTTCATTTCTTCCCACATTTGTAGATTCTTGTTAACACCTAAAAATAATAGAAATAATTTCCTAAGGTATTATGAATTTGATTCAGAACTACACTTTACCACCGCAGCAGCCAAAAGCAATGTCACCCTCTTCTTTAGATACATTTTATGCTTCGAATTTTTTAAAAACTGGTGATGAACAGAGATAAATTTATACATACACAAATTTCCTGCACGTCTAAATGTACAGTTATTCCAGTCATGCAGAACAAAGCACTAAACATTTGCGAGTACTAGTGGATGAAAAGCCTGGGAAAGAGAAGGCTCTGGGGTGACCTTATTGCTTTATAGTCTTCCAGTACCTAAAGGGGGCTTACAGTAAAAATTGGGGGCACACTTTACCAAGGAGTGTAGAAATAGGACAAGGGGTAATATTTTAAAAAAAAGTATAGATTTTGATTAGATAAAAGGAAGAAGTTCTTTATTCAGTGCAGGGAGACACTAGAACAAGTCAACCAGAGAAGCTGTGGATGCCCCATCTCTGAAAGCATTTGAGGCCAGGTTGGATGGGGCCATGGGCAGTCTGACCTAGTGGGAGGTGTCCCTGCCCACAGCAGGAGGATTGGAATGCGTGATCCTTAAGGGCCCCTCCAAACCACTTTATTGTTCAATGATTTCCAAGTTCCTATAAGGACCTCAGAGTTACACAATTAGCTATCTCGTTCACCTTTTAATAAAAATCAAGCAGTGATGCCAAATTAAAACACAAAACCAAAAAAGGAGCTTGAAATATCTTACAGTTATTTCTGTGTTTAGATTCTGTTCTTTGCTCACGCTCTGCTTTCATTTGTTCTGCAGGAGTATCGTCCACATAAGCCTTCCCTTCTTGAATAAGCTGCTCAGCGTATTTCATTATTGTTTCAAAGTGATCTGAGGTATATGTAAATTGATCTGGTTTGATGTGCAGCATTGCAACATCTTCAAGAATAACCTGCAAAGTGTGAAAATGTACACGGTAATATTCCAGAAAGTTAATTTTCTTAAACCTCTATCTTCATCATGCCAGATTAGGTGTTATAGCACTCCATAGTCCAGGAAGGATGATCAGTAAGAATAATATGACACGAATGAAAGACAAAAGAAGTAGGCACTTACTGATTCAAAGCCTACGATTATATGAGATCAGATTTAGACAACATCAGGAAAGAGGGAGAACAAGAAAAGGAGATGAAAATTGAAAGAGATTGCTTCTTACAGACAAACGGTATTTATAAAATGAAAACAGTACTACAAGAATTGCATATCTACATACATGCTGGAGAAAGGGAAGAAGCTACCAATAAAAGGCTTTTATTAAAGATGACAGAAATTTCTTCCAAGCATAAAACTTAAAAGCCAGCATAAAACCGATGCCCTAAATATCTAGTGCAAAAAAAGCGTACAACAGATCTCCATGGAATTTACCTTTGAATTAGCTTAATACAGTGAATGATTCCCCTGTCCTCTTATCATACCTTTTCAAAGTCTTCTTTCTCTTTTTCTGGATTTGTGTCATCAAACCTCATAATAAGTTTTCCTTTGAAGTTAACTTGGTAGTGCTGATTTAGCAGAGCAGCTTTGGCATGACCGATATGCAGATATCTAAAAAGAAAGAAAAAAAATAAATACATCAGCACCACTTTGGTTACACTTTCTTTTTTGTGTGTGAAAGGAAGATAAGAAATGGAAAGCAATAGCTAAGTCAAACAACAAATAAAGAAAGTATGTCAAGATTTGGTACACTTCTGAAAGTAGACTGTGTTTTTTTCTACCTTAAGATTACTAGTGTACTGTTGAAATATGGCTTATTAATTGTCATTATGCATATAAAAATAGGACTTGAATTATTTCCAGTTTTTCAGACTAACTTAAACTGATTGCATTGATAACATTCAGTAGTTCCTACCAGATAGATAATCTAAACCTTTCACATCCAGAAGACTGGAATTTTCTAAAACAGTGGTCGCTTTTCATTTTAATGAGAACTAAAAAGTTATTGCTGATTAAACCTAATTTAGTAAATAAATACCAATTCCAAAAATCTAAAAATATACAGGCCTCTGAAGAACTAAAACATCAAAATAAATAACAATGTGAGAATCATCTACGCTATGCACACACATACACGCAATACTTAACTCCTGATATTTAAATGACAGTTTATGCTGGACTTACAGAGCAAGAAACATAAGCACAGAAATAACACACAGTTTACTGAAGAGAAGCCATAATGGAAATTTTACAGCTTATTAGGCATTTCTAAAGAACTAGAAAAAAAGCTGGATGGAAGTTTTATTTATGAAATTGGTTATGCATTTTTCATTTTCTTTGCTATGTTAAGCTTTACTTACCAAGTGCATCACGTACTTAATATGTTTGATGAATAAAACGTTTCTATACTCCTACTGATTTCTGACTACTTCTGAATTAACTATATTGGTAATTAAGATGCTGTGATATACGTGGATCAACAGATCAAAGAAGTTGGCAGTGAGATTCATAACATCTCCAATTTTTGGCCTTTACAGGTTTGTATCTTGGACTACATATAATCTGTCCCTGAGACAAAGGTCTCCATTATGCACCTACTGCAAAGTTTCCTGAAGGGCAGCTATCCCATACACCTTTCCCTTCCCAAATTTAAGCTTCCTGATGAAGCACTAAGCATCCTGCACCCAACTCACGAAGACTGTATTTACACATCACAGCCTCTGATAGCACACGTCTCCATTATCCATGCAAATGCCTTCCTTCTGCTTCTCCTCCTCCCACTGCTGAGCACATTAAAGAACCACCTCTGTGGTTTCAAGTTTAGCTAATACCGCAATGAGTCACAAAGAAGTAAACATACAACTCTAATGCAGTCACAGAGAAGGCTTTCAATACTCTTTTGACTCCAAAGACTTGTCTGATAAGCTGATGCGCATCCTCACCAAAGCACACTTTTGGTTTCTTGAGGACAAAAATGAAAAATAGAAACTTTTCAAAGCATTTATGCTTCTTACCCACTTGCTTCGGGAGGAAACCGTACAATGACCTTTCCCATCTCTGCACCAGGAAGTTCAACAAACTTCCCAACATCCGCTTTCTTTTCAGTTGCCTTAAAAATTAATGGAGATTATAATTACAGATCACATTAGCTGTATGAACAGGTATAAAACTTCAGATAGGTGCTTGTGCTCCAGCATCTCCATTCAAAACAGACAGCAAGAATCCACTGTATTGGACCCCAAATTCATCCCTTCATAACTTTCACATTACTCTTAGTACATCAAAACTAGATTCATTTTGGAGTTCCAAAGTAATCTGAGTACAGAGTAATCTGTCTTCAGTTGTGAACCAGGGCTGAAAAGTCTCAGCAAGTTGTTTAACTTACTAGATAGAAGAAAACCAAGTTTATCTCCATATTTTTAACCTCACTGTGATTAACTACTTCAAACAACTGCAATCTCTGCAGGTCTATCAGGATCTTGAAATCCTTGTTAGAAAAACCAAAATCATACAGCTAAAGAGCCGTGCCATTTTTACATGATTCCAGTTAAGCACTGGACTACACTACTCACACCTTTGTGAATATGACAATGGTAGCCGTTTCATTCCTCCTTGTTTTTTTTTCTTTTTAAGAGGAGCTTGCAAAAAAATAATTCACTTTGCAACCGATTCCTTTTCATTTTCTAACTTTAAAAAGTTCCTTACAGTGTATTCATGCAAATGAAGCTACTCTCCCCAGAGAACGTGAGTGAAGCTTACCATTTTGACCTTTGGTGTGCCAGAAGCCCACTTGGCTCCTACAGACTGAAAAGCCTGTTGTACCTCAAGAAAGCCATACCATCGTTTTGCATGGATGGGAGCTTTATTTTGCTGTAATTGCTCTTGCCAGATGTTATTATCTGTTAGGAAACAAAATTTTCAAGCTTTCAATAAAAACTGAAAGATTACCAATGGCAATTTTTAAAACCAGTACAAGATTACATTTTTTAATAATCTACTTACTCTGTTTTGAAAGGACATTTAGTCATGAGGATACAAGTCATTTTGAAGCAAATTAAATAAACTCCCTCCAAACTTAGAACATACTTCATTCTTATTTGATTCAGCAAAACAGATGGGGTGAGGGACTAGGCAGCATGAACTTTTCTTTTTATCAGCTACCTCACAATTAATAACAATATGGGTTTTTTTCTTCAAAAAATGGAAATACAGGATATCCTCCTAATAGGTCTGCCTTTGAGGTTTTTTATGCTTCACTTTGGAGAAAGCTTATATCAATACCAGCATTTATTTTTGAGGGCTCAGTGCCCAAAATCTAATATTGAAGGAGTAACTTCACAAAAACGATTCCAATGGGAACAGGAGGAAAACTGACATAAATGCACTCATTTCAGGTTTCTCCCAAGAGCTGTAACTTTGAAAAATTACTGAAAGATGTCAGCATTTAATCTTGAACATGTGTTTTACCTTCAAGAGGAATTCGGTCACACTGAATGACAGTCACCTATTAATTTTAGACATACATCTGAGATATAAACTCATTTAAACAGTTCAGCAAAGCTTGTTTTAACTTCTGAAGACTATTTCTTAGGGTAACACTTTCCAGTAACTCAAGCTAAGCACCAAAGAAATGCAGTCTACTAAAGTAACATAACTGAATGGTCTGTAAATAAAATACAATTTTTACTCTGTAGAACAAAATTCAAACATTCAAGCCAAAATTTTGGGCCACAACAAACTTTCCTATTTAGGAAGCAGGTAATAATGACATTCTTATAGTTAACACACAATAAGTTAGAAATATTACCATCCATAAACACATCATATACGTTTTCACATATAACAATTCACAGGCTTCCTAAGCCATACTATTGCCATCTGTGATGCACAGGCCAAAGCAGCGTGCACAACAATACAGAGTCTGGCATACAGCTAAGAATTGCTACTAGCAACCACAGAAAGAGAAATTTGAGAACTCCTAGTATGCTATGAGAGCAAACCAAGGAAAAAAAGAACATATACCAATACCTTTTAGGACAGCCCAGACACACACATCCGCAAGACTCAGAGAGTTTCCAACCAAGTAGGTTCTCAGAGATAGGCAGTGGTTGAGCTCTTGGACTGCTGAAAGAAACTGGCTGGCAGTAGATAACTTTGTAGCACTAAACTCTAGCCAGTGGTCAATCTAGTTTTAAGGAACATAAGATATTCAAAGTTAGTAAAGCAATGTGAAAGAAGTCAAAAATCTGAATCTACATTTAACAGCTGAACTGAAAATATTAACTAGAAGATCAGTATTAAAAATATTGGACATTAAATCACAACGGATGCTTAAAGAATCTTTAAAATCAAGTATACCTAAACATTCATCCAGAACTACACTAGAAGATTAAATTCAGTTTCTTCCTTCAAGATGTATTCAAACTGCTGAAACTATATGGACTTCACTGAAACTATTCCCACTGGAAAAAACAGCAGTTCTTGGGCATTTATCTCATCACATGCAGTATACAATAATGGGTGTCCCCCAGCTATTCAGGTATAACACTCGTGCTCTATTTGATCTGTCTGGGATCACTAGTGGATAAGTATGTCATCCTCCCCTCAGTTCCTATCTTTTCTGCCTCAGATTCTTTTTGCTTTGAAGAAACCAACTCCCTACCCACCTCACTTCCCTTCCCCCTCTCCTGCAAAAGCCTTTTCCTACAGAAACATAACTGCTGCATGTTTTTAAAGAATAAAACAATAGAAATCAGGCCTTTAGTTGATACGTAGCTCTGCCTATAAATCATATCCTTCAGTTCTGTAAGAGATCAAATATATCTTATACTCCTCTGTCCCTGTTTCATGTTCAAGTGTTCGGTAAACTGCATAAGGAATCCTTGCAATATCTGAGCCAACATGGCAAGCACAAATGTAATTACACTGCTACAGAACTCAGTTCAGCCATTTAAAGTTATGTTCCAAAGTATTTGCACCACAAACGCTGCTGCCACTGTATGTCCCAAAGTACAGCACTATTGTTGAAAGAAGAACAAGTGAAAAGAAGCATTTTACTAGAACTACCGATCTTGAAAGCGTGTTTGCAGAGGTCTTAGGGCTTAACTTCAAAACACATTTTTTTCCTCAGAAAATGTAAGTAGCCACAAGACACACTATAACTTGCACTTAATGCCTTACAAGGAATACACTATGACAACACCTCACTTTAGAACAGTCGTATGGGATGAAGGCTTCTACCAGCTCCAAGTAGTTGAAGAAAAAAGAGAGGTGAACCAAGTCCTTCAGTTCCCTCCCAGTATCTCAGAGGATACTCATTTTAGTTCATCTGCTAGTTTCAGTCATCAACTTAAAATTCATCTGGACTCCGGAAGAATTCCATCTCAATTGTGGTATCACATCCACAATTTATAACAACGTTTTGTAATTTGTATAAGGAATGATGACCAAGAAGTTCCCTCTTTGGCATAAAAAAGTTTGGTGCCTTCATGGCACCACTAGGGAAGTATTATGGAACGCAGGACTTTATACTACAGAACAATTCATCACCACGGCAAGCTACCCAAGCCAGAAGGCATTTAACTTGGATCTCAACCAAGGAATGCAATCAGGTTGAGAGTTTTGTCCATCACATACAGCACAAAACAGTTCAGTACAAAATCACAAGTTCTGTGTGCAGTGGCATATTTTGCCATTAGCTTCAACATTATTCTCTGTTAGTTGCTGATGGTATGGCAATACAGTGTTCCTTGGTGTTACAGTGAAGTATTACATGACATGGGAGTAAGTGACGGCATCAGAGCAGATGAAAGCAAAGAGAGAAAACCATAGTCATCTTCCAACCCAAATTATTCTGTATTAGTGAACTGTCAGCTTAGGAGTAGCTGCTGTGGGGGGGCAGGAAATGGCAACCCTTTCCAAGATCAGATTTATGACTTTTCGTTACAAGAAGCAGCAAGCTTAACAAAAACCAACCAAAAAAATCCAAACAACTCAGCATCCCACATAATCTGAACCTCAGCCTAACAATAAAATGCAGAGCAACAAACAATACAATGCAAAAATATAGAAAAGGTCCTCAGAAAGAAAAAGAAAACACAACACTTTGGTCATAGGCAAAAGAAAGAAGGAAAAAGAAAAAAAAAAAAAAGGCACAGTTCTTTCTCACCTCAGTGTGTTCCAAAAGATTCGAACCATACAACCCGGCAGAGCCAGCAACTCTAGCCAGGTAGCGAACTATTGAATTCACATTGGTAAATGAAACATGTCTGAAAAAAGATGCAAAATAAAGGTATATTAAATTACTACATCCAGTTCGATTTCTGTACATGCAGCTGAAACAAGTGTAACAGTCGTCTCTACAGTCTCACACAGGTGTAGTTTACAAAATAACAGCTCCAAATGCTTCTAAACCAGCACTGACATCAACAAAGAGTTCTTGTAAGTGTTCTGTTCCTCTCATTTTAATGGACTGAATGCTACACTTCAATCTGCCCAAACAAGCTTTCTTTCTCTATCTGCTACTCTTTTTCTTACAACAGCAAACAAGTTATCTACCTCCCACTACGCATATTTTGTCCTCAATAAACTTAAGAGGAATTTTTGATAGCACAGAAAAAGTCTTGCAATGATCAGTGAAAGTCCTGCAAAAGGAATAAAATGCTCCTTGGTACAGTAATAATTATAATGAGTCCCATTTCTGACATAAATAGATTTTAGTGCAGTTAACCTAGTGAGACTGTCTGATCCAAGGAACACAGCTTATTTGTGAGGTTTTCTTTGCTTCTAGCTTTTCAAACTCCTGGCATCCACTATTAAGATCCTTAAATTCTAATTAAAACCTAGACCAATGGGGGAAGGGAGTTACTATACGCAAAGTATGTCCTGCTGTCATTTCATCATGCTGCCAGACTTCAATGAAACTTCTCCAGAGAAACAAGACATCTGTTATATATTCGCATCTACAGAAAGTTTGTGAAATATGTTTTTGTTTTCACTAGTTCGTACTAAAGCAGATGCCCTTGATTACTTAAGGAAACCATTACAACTACTGGTTTCACCCCCTCAAAATAAATAAATAAAAAACTAAAAAAATCACAGCCTGGAATATCCTAAGTGAATTTCAAGTCATGCCAGAATAAGATGGCTTCAGCAAAACTGATGCCATGAAATCCATTTACCAGAAGCATTACTTGAGATCTGAGTTCAGCTGATGCTTCTCAAGTTACAGATATACTTTTAACAGACTTTAAAATAGAGAATCAATTTTTTTTAATGATTGTACAACTAAGCAAGAGAAAATTAATGCAATATTGAGGTTTGGAATAACTTCTTAAACAATCCAATACCAGAAAAAGAGATGATACTAATGCACAAAAAAATGCCATCTGATGGAAGTGTGAATCTAGATCTTATTCACCTAAGACAAAGGAGCAGAAGAGCTTTTGCTTTCCAGTTCTGACCATTTCCATAACAGCTAAAATAAGTGTTTTTGCAATGCACTGGGAGAAAGGCACGGTAATATAAAACTATTTAATAAATTTAATAAAATTTAGAAAACATTGTTATTTCACAGCTGATTATACAAATTTATAATATGCCAACAACATCTCAAAATGATAGCTTTTATGCGCAAGTATATCTTTTGATATACCACAGGGCAAAAGACAACATGTAAGAACAGAAAGTATAACAAGGAAAGAAATTTTTGAGTTTAAGCCTAATGTTTTAACAGAAAACAGAAACAGTAACCAATACCACAATCATTATGATTGAAGACCGTCAAGCAGCCCGTGCTTTGATTTTCTGCCAAAATATGCATACAGTGACCAGCTCACTCTCTAGGGTTATAAGAGAGTGGGAAAGCTCAGCTGCTGTTAACTTGTAAGGATCTCTGCAACACAACATAAAAGTGTTATGTTTGTTTTTACAATCATTCTAAAGCCATGCAGGAACACCGGCTTATGTTGCACTGGTGACTTCAAGAGCAACTTCCATGAGAATAATTCATAAAATATGAGCAAGTCTGATTTTTGGAAGATCAGGGAAAAAACGTCCACAGTTCCCAATCAAGTTTTTCAGTACTTACTCAAAACTGTAGTTAAAATAAATGATTCTGAATTCTAAACAGTATTACCATGCTTTAAGATAAGGATTCAAGCTTTGTGGGCCAAAATGTGGCCCTTACTGCTGATTCTAGGTAACAGAGATATTACTGCTGTGTCAGTGGTATTTAAATATCAGGATAACTTCTCATGTCATATCCAGACATCTTACATGATATGGAATCTGAGATTACAATGCAGTTTTCCCAAACCAACACAATTAGTCCTGCATTTCTGATATGCACGTTATCCCTCACAGATCATAAAAAGCTCCCTCCCACCTCAAACTTGAAAATATTTATCACAATGACACCTTACTTTTAGAAGGTCAAACATCAGCTTTCTACAGAAATTTCTAGGAGTATTTCCACAGGATGCTGATGGATACATTGGACAGTGTGATACAGTTATTTAGCACTTTTCTGAGATAACACCATTCACTTATATGCATGAGTAAGCACAAAACAATGCCACATAAAGCTTAAAATTAATTATTTTACATATGTATGAGTGCAAGGAATCAAGTATATCACTCTTACGTAGTATTAAAATGTCTTACTTTTGATACCTCATGGTACATCAAAAAAGGCAAATACCTAAACAATAGAGTGAGACAACAGTAATGCAGTCATTAATAAAAGTGTTCTTCTCCTACCAGAAAAGGTTACTGTCAATGTTACAACCATGTGATTTTTAAAACTGCTGACCCAGAGCAAGAAGAGATGCAAAGTCACTTACTCAGATACACGAAGGATTGTTTCTTTGCCTTCTTCCACTGAAATTTTGACATCATTCTTCACAAGCTCCACCGTCAGCAGAGCTCCTTTAAAAAACAAGAGACAAACATACTCATCTCTCTTCCAGTAAAAAGATCTTTCACAGCAGCAACAGAACAGCTACACAAAGTGATTGAAGTGCTCCTTCAAGTAAGATTGCTCAGGAAAGAAATCGATGTTCAATCTCATATGCAGGAGAATTATTCTTGGCAACCCTCGTGGTTTAAAATTGAAAATGTCCAGCATACAGTAATCTGCAGTGCGCTCAGCAACTGTCAGCAGCAATTCATCGTGCTTCCTAAGGGTACTGTAGAAATGTGTTCTGTCCCTCACTACATGAAGAGATCATAATCAATCTGTTTTACTTGAATGGTATCAAAGTGTACACCACCACAGCCCTAACAATATTTTTAACCCAGTTTAATGTTTATGAAAAGATTTGCCAAACAAAACCAAGAAATTCTATTCAAGACAAATACAAGAAACTTAGACAGGCTCCTCAGAGCAGTTCACCAGTGACAGTGCAGAAATAAAAATAAAAAAAATTAAAAAAATTTTAAAAAGATCTTTTAAGGCTATTCACCAACTGGAGGATGGCTCTGTCCAATTCCAAAGTGGCTCAACACAACCTGCTCAGATCTCGATTCTCCACAGCACAATGGAACAGCTTGAACAAGGCACTAAGCTAACGTGGCTGCATTATTTCTGGGCTGGCTCTGCTCCAGACCCAGCCTGCTGAGCTGGAGGAGAGGAGCTTGTGTTCGTGTGCTTTGCTCACAAGCATGTACTAAGACAGAAAGCTTTGCACAGGCATTACTTCAATGAAAGTAGCCAGAGGGCTATGCTCTAGGTCTGGAAGGGCACCTAACCACCTTAGAATTGCAGAATCATTGCTGTTGGAAAAGATCACTAAGACCATCACATCCAACCACCAACCCACCTCCACCATTAACCCACTAACCAATGTCCCTCAGTGCCACATCCACACATTTCTTGAACCCCTCCACGGGCAGTGACTCCACCACCTCCCTGGGCAGCCTGTGCCAGTGCATCACCACTCTTTCAGAGAAGAAACTTTTCCTAATATCCAACCTGAAACCTTGCTGCACGCTTCACCTTCCCTGAGAACAACACAGAGATTGCCCAAGGCCGATGATGTGTAAGCTACTTATACGTTGCCCTGAATACAAGTCACAGGAGCTAGCAGCTCCCAGCTCTCACCTCAGTGCAAGTGCTTGCTGTAGCACTAAGCTTGTGCTAACAGTAAGCTAACGTCCTTCCATCCCTCAGTTATCCATATGTGAAAGTCAGGGTGACATCGCTCACGCAACACATTTGAAAGGCCCGTAAGTACCTTAATAGCACGGAAACGCTTTAGAAATGACAAGGATTACACTCACCGAGCTGTGTAATTAATACTAGGGACATTAATAGCTACCACTCGCCTCCCCGCGCAGCCATGATGAGTAGCACGGAGTAGGCAGGAGTAGGATGTGCGCTCGGCTGCCTCGTACAAACGCTGCCAACGTGCTTCGCTCGTAAGATGTAATATTTCTGACATCATTATATAATCCCCTCAACTAAAACAAACGCTCCAAAGCCCCTACGCTCGCAGCTCAGACCGTACCGCTGCTTAAATAGCAAATAAGGGGATGCAGGCAGCCCGAGGACAGGCCGGGCAGCGGCTGCCCCTCAGCGCCCGCCCGCCCGCCCGCCCGCCCGCCCGCCCGCCGGGGAAAGGCTGCCCCGCATGATGCAACGCGGCGGCACCTTGCGCGACCCCAGGCACCCCCTGAGGGAAGGAGAAGGACGTGAGGAAAGGGAGGACCCGGCCCGCGCTTACCGAGCGGGGGGCTGTCCGCCTGCACGGCGAGGCTCAGCGCCGCCATCCCGCCACCACGCCGGAATCAAAGAAGAGAGCAGAGCGGAGCGGGGCGGGGCGGCGGCGCCAGCGCGGCGGCAGCACCACCTCCGGCGGCCACGGCCCGGCGGGGAGGAGCCGGCGCGTCACTTCCCGCAGTGGGATGCGCCTGGCAGCTGCTGGCCCTGACAGCTGGGCCTGTCTCTGAAGCTCTGCTCGAGTTATCCGCCAGCATTCTTAGGGATGGGCTCAGTCGGGAGCAGCAGGGGTATCTTCTGACGCTTTTATGTCACGTAAGCAAATAAATAAGAGCACAGAATCATCAAATCATTAAGATTAGAAAAGACTTCTAAGGTCGTCGTGTCCGGCCATCAACCCTTCCCCACCACTGCACTAACCACGTCCCTCAGTGCCACATCTCCACGGTTCTCAAACACCTCCACGGATGGTGACTCCGCCATGTCTGGGCAGCCTGTGTCAGTGCCTCACCTCTCTGAGAAGAGTCACAGACAGTTTACCCTGCTTTCTTACAGTGTTTCTCAAATACGAGCCTAGCAGTGGATCAGTCTGGTCTTGGAATTAATTACAAAACTACTGCACTAGCAGTTTTCTCCAGGAGTCAGGCTCTGTCTCACACTGTTACAAGGACACTGCGGTGTCCCTGTGCTTTTTTTCCACTCTGTTTTACAGCACCAATTTGCTAGCAGAAGAACTCTTGGATGCACGATTGGTGAAGCGTGGCAGTGGGGCAGCCAGACCAGATGATTTCCAGAAGTCCCTTCCAACCCCTATGATTCTGCGTGTGACTGGATCTCCCCCGCCATGTGTCCTTGACTCCTGCTGTTGAGTTTCACTGCACGTTTCCCATGTATCAACCTGTATCAGGAGGTATTCCAGTTTCCGTCAGCATGGAAAACGTCTCCATGCATAAGTCCATTTAAACATTGGATGTTGTATGCTCTATTCTCAGCGAAGCAACCATAAATGAGCACGAGATCAATAACAGCAGAATTAGAAAGGAGTTATGCTGAGCAAGTTCTTAAACATACCTCAGATGTTAGATAAATTAAGGATATAAGCACACAGGTGAGTGTTACTAGCAGTGGGTTCTGGAATTGACTTTACATTTGAATGACTACTACAAGACTCATTAGCACAGGCTTCGTCTTTAAATCATTCTACATCTCATTTTAAATTGTTTCACAATCTCACGTGCCAATTTTGAAGTGAATACTAAACTAACCAAGAATCCTGGAGGGATGAAAATTACAAAATCATAGAATCATTAAGGCTGGAAAAGACCTCTAAGCTCACCAAGTCTGACCAACCCATCCCTACCATGCCCACTAACCATGTCCCTCAGTGCCACATCTCCACGCTTGAACACCTCCAGGGACAGTGACTCCACCACCTCCCTGGGCAGCCTGTGCCAATGCGTTACCAGTCTTCCTGTGAAGAAATTCCTCCTAATATCCAGCCTGAGTCAGATGTTTAACCTGAGTCTGAAAATTAATCTGTACTTGCTAGGTGGTTCAAACCTCAGTCACAATAGGCCTGTGGAATGACTAAAGTTATAAGGAGCCAAAATATGAGGAAGGCTCTAATTAAAACAGGCTGAATCTGTCTTATGTGCTCTTACTAGTCATACACTTGAAGAAAAAGAAGACAGGTAGGCTCTAGATGAAAGGATTCGAAGCATGTGTTGTTCCTCTGTATGCAGCTTTTAGTGTAATTACAGCATCATGGACTGGCTGATGATAGGGGAAGTTAAGTGACAACCTTGCTAATTTATCTGTAAATGTTGTAAGGATAAGCTGTGCTCACTAAGGAAAGAGCTTCCCCAGTTCCTTTCCCATGTTTGCACATGAGAAGACTGGGAGCTCTTCAGCAAGAGTTGTCTCATTCATATTGCCTGGCATTAAGATGTACCTGCTAGCTGGAAATACAGCCAGCTTTAAGCCACCTAGCTCTAAGAGAAAACAGGGCAAGCCTGGAGGTACTGCAATGAAATAAGGTTGGTGTTACCAGTGTGAGGAAAGGACTGAATCCAAGAACTCTTGCATGCAATTTGACAAGTAAATCAGAGGTGTTAAATACAAGGTGAGCTGAATGTAGAAAGAAATATGCTTCAACACTGTTGAAAACTGAATTTTGAAATTTTCAGCTGTATGGAAAATGTAGCTTTTTGTATATTACAGCTCAGAGCTAACTTAAAGACCCGGAGTGTGGTTATTAGGAAGACTTGATCTTGTGGGCAGGGGGCACATTGAAGGGGTATAGTGAAACTTGCAGGCTACTTAGCCATTCATAGTGTCATCTGGGTTTAAAGAAAAAAAAGTCATGCCAGAAGGACTTGGCCATTCAGTCATTAAGTAAACGAAGTTCGGGCACCCTCCCTAACACCACAGACCTGTGAGCTTGACAGATGCCACTTTTCTAACCATACTGAGAACAAAGAAAGAAAACAACCATGTAGTCCTTTGGAACTGGCAGCCGCTCATGGCCTGCCTCAGTATGAGTCACAGTCATTAATTAATGGAAGTGGCATTCTTCTTCTCTGCCTTCAAAATAACAAATGACACTTTAAGCTGGCAGTTTCACAGTTCAGGTTACAAATGCTTATTTGCAAAACTAGGTTGTTATCTCTGAAAGAAAAACTTATGTTTCCTCTGGTTAAGCTCAGTCTTCTGTCTTTACCGGAGAGGTGGCTGGATGACAGTACCCTAATGAAGTATTGCCCTCGGATTCTTTGGGTCCAGAAAGTGTTTTTAAGTGTTTGGATCTGTTTAAAGCTTTAGAATTTGATAAGCAATGTTTGTTCTTCCATTTATGTCTAAAAGCACAATGGATTACATATCCCTTTTGGGTACAATTAGTGCAAGTAAAGACCTTAAGGCATTAAGAAAATCCAATAGGTGTGAGGAAATAAAATACAACACAACATTGTTTCAGTTACACTTTGAAACTGACTATTTCAAAGAAGTCATTTCAGTTACTGGATGACTTCAAGCTGCTTCCTGCATGTAAGACCTCCTATACTTAAGTTTCCTACTGCTACACTGAAAAGAGTGCGTCTCTACTTGCATGTAACTTCACCTTGGTTGATACATAGCTGGAATTGATAGAAAGATAGTCTTTCAAAAAGTGAGGGCAGGCAGAGGAGAAGTTTAAGAGACTCACTAAGTAAAATAAAGTATATCATCCTAAAATTGTCTGATGAAATGGTTACTACCAACTGCTTAAGTTTGATGAATTTCTTATGCTGCAAAAATGGCATTTAAATAGGAAAATCATTTTGAAACTAAGAAACACATAGAACTCCCTAGAACTAGCTTAAAACTACCACAGTTTTGCTAGATAGAGAGAAGCACAGTGTCCTTGCAAAGGATTACACTAACTAGCGCTACACGTGTATGACAGAAGTCCTGCAAGAAATAAATTGCCTTAGAAATTGCATGTATTTAAAGGAGAATCTTGGCCTATAACTATAAGGGAAGCCAAACAAAAACCAAACCAACTTCACTTCATCCTAAAATACATGCATATAAAGATCACATTTCACTTCTAAGAATCAAAACCATCCACTTTTATTGTAAACGTGACCATCCATCCATTCAAGCTCCTACTCCATTTGTATTCAACACAACAAAATCTTGTTGAGTACATACAAGAAAAAACATTGAACGAAGTTTGGTAGATAAGTTAAAATGAATTTGTGCCCTAAATAGTAAGATGACTTTTGGATTATATTGTTATGATTAGCAGAACATTAACCACAGTCATATCACATGGAATGAATACTCTATTTCCAAAGAACGTGGAAAACAAATATTGAAGAAATGTAATTACTATATTATCTGCTAAACATAGCAAAACAATCTGATCCAACAGTAGACAGTCTGCAGGTAATTTTGAAATTATTGAACAGCTTAATGTAAGAATTAGATCCAGATTCCATAAAACAATTTCAAGCTCAGTTATCTTCTTTGTTTAATTTTTCTACAATCTCACCTTCTCAACTTTCCAGGCCAAGTGAAGACACTTTACTGCTTTAAGGCACAAGAGATTGTTTAACTGTGTTAGGAATACGACTGGCGTAATAGTCATAATTTCTCAAAGTGGCAAGGACCCCAGCTGAATTCATGTGTTTTACTTCTTTGTTATACTGAAAGGAGTTTCCATGGATATCAGTTATCTTGCCTGCAAAAAAAAGAAAAAAAAATATTCCAGTAAACCAGAGTTGGAGAGAGATAATCTAATTTATTAATACAAGTGATAAAAGAACAAAAAAAAAAATACGGTCTTTGGGGTACATGTACCTGCCTTTAGATGTGAAATTTAATGTTTTCTCCCAGTTTGTGCACAACAGCTTTTTCTCGACTGATACTAAATAACTAATCAGTTGTGTTTTCTTTCAGCAATACTTAAAATTCCTCATGTTTCTGGAAAACTACAGCTATTGCTTATGGATAAACTAAAACACTTCCTGAGTAGATCATACACTGGCAGTTGATAAGATGGAAAGTAAAATCCTGTGTTCAAGCAAGAGCCAGGGTATGTATATACCGCAGACTCTAGTATAATATAGAAATACCCCATCTAGTTTTAAATGAGTTTCTGGAAATCACTTAGCAAGAGCAACACAGACCATTATGCAAGCTAATTTAACCACAAGATACGTGTACAACAAGGAGGCTAAATACAGCACTGTGCTGCCCCAGATTGGTTGTTTTTTTTCTATGCCTGAGTTAACCTGCTTAAAGCTATCCCAGTTCTGAACACTGTACTGTAGACTACAGAGGAGATAAATAAATAATGTTGTTATGAAGCCCATCATTCTACCCACAGTGGGGGAGTTGCAGCTAGATGATCTTTAAGGTCCCTTCCAATCCAAACCATTCTGTCATACTGCATAATTTGCCGCCCCTTTGAAGTTACTGCTTATTTAAAAGGGCACAAAGCCCCTCAGTGAATCATGATAATTTAAAAATACATATATACAGTCACTTTTCTTTCCAAATACATGTTTTAAAATTCTTTTCTTTCTGTGGTAAGAATGAATAACTTATATTGATGCTGTTTCACTTACCTTGGAAAGGATTTTGAATGCTGTTAACTTACCTCCCACCGCATGTAAAATAGCTTCAGGTGCACAGGTATCCCACTTCTTGCATCCAGGACTGGCAAATACATAAGCAGATGCTTTGCCTTCTATAAGTTGAATGATCTGTTATGAATAGAGATTGGCAATCATTTCAAGGGATCTAGGCATTTAGAAGATGGGAAAAAGTAACACCAGGAAACAGGGATTAGATCAGTTTATTCTGTATACTTACTGTTAGAAAACGAGATTCTTTCACGTATAACTACATACATATATTAGCATTTAGAAAGATACACTCTATTACCATACCAAATGATCTATTTTTATGATTGTTATAAATACAGTCCATAGGATAAAAATCTGCTTTTTGTTTCAGATACAAGATTTCCTATCTTCTGCAAATACTAAAAAAGGAAAAATTGAAACTGTGTTATCTTGGAGCTGTTTGGGCCTGTGCATGTGCTGGAGAAAAGAGACTGGACAGTCTGTTTTGACAGCCATGACAAAAGTAAGTTTCCAAAATTGCAGCACAATTACCTGTATGCTAAGAAGTTTTGCAAAGGAGATATCACTTTGTGCTGTTCCTATTTTTATCCTTAGATATGTACTTCTAGCAGGTCGGAGCAAAAGCCTTACTACGATTAAATTGTATTCTCATTTAATGATTCTAGTCTTTTTATAAATGTTATTGTATCTCCTAGAAACAGAATACAAGTGAAGATGGACCTCAGCCATGACCAGCACAGCCCTTGTTACAAATACATCTGCAATGAATTTTAACTCTCCACCTCATGGCAAATGGAATGCTATAGGAAGAGGAGTTGTGCTAGGAACAGAGGAGGAAATGCTTTTGTATATTCATGCAGGTAAACAAAGGTTTTCATTCAAAATTCTGTTTCTTTTTCCAAAGATAAAACCTCCCAGTCAAACCAAAAGATTTCGAGTTTTCATACCTTGTTTCCTGCTCCTCCAACTCTGATGATGCTGTCAGGGTTCAAAGCACTGATGCAGTCATTTACCAGGGTACTGCCATGTGAACGCGTGGTAACAACAATGTGTTTCCCAGCTGGTGCTTCTGTCAGCTGAAATCCAAAGGCACCTATTCCCAGGACTCCCCAAATCGTCCTGCCCAGTACTGCATCAGCTCCTGACTATGGAAAGGTCCACATGATGGTTAACCACAGAGGGCAGCGTTTAAAGCACAAATGGAAAAGAGCAGGGAGAGACATTGTTCCATCTTAAGGAATATAATATTAACACTGAGATACATTTAAATGGAGTCACTTAAAAAGAAGTACTCTTCAGCTCAGACAGAGAAATCAGGATGCCTCAGCTCCCTTTCCATCTATGGCAATGACATGTTGTACAACCTTCAGGAGATGGTTTACTGTTTTCTCATCTGTGAAATTACAGTGACGCATGACATTCTGCTTCCCATGACTGACAAATTAATATCTGCATATTTCTCTATTTAAGGCACAATCTGTTACTGATATCTTCATTGTCATTTTTATATGTTTCATCGCATAGATGTAGAACATGTAGAATCAGCTGATGTGCATTATATTAACTCAAGAGATTTTTCTTTAAATCTAATAAGTTTGATAAATCAGACTATGTCCTGAGGTTTTTCCCTCTAACACAGATAATACTGTATTAGATACATGCAAACATTGTAGGTTGGCCATCTTGGAGTTAAACCTGAGATTTGGCCTGATGCACTCTAATCTATCTACCCCGATAGGTTTATTTAGGACTGCAGGTTTAGGGCAGTTACCACATATCACAAATGTACCTATTGTATGGATTTAGTAAAGAATCTATAGCCTAGACTGTAAAAACACAGATATATACTTATTTTTCAATAGGTAATTTTTATGTACCATATTAATGAGTACAGTACACATGTAACGTATACTGTGATACTACACAAGCCTCAAGATTCACTATAACTGTTACTGCGTTCCTGAGATCCAGTTATTGGAAATAAACATTAAAAACTTTGTGTATGTAAAATAAAACAATAATTCCTTATGTTACAACATTAACTCCAATACACATTGCTTTCCAGTTGAAAGTTTGCTAACTGGCAAGATCACAGAAGAGACAATTAAAAATCACCTAACACTGCCAAACAAATCAATGCATTTAATACCTCATAGTTGTAATATGGCTGGTTAATAACTCCTGCTATTGCTTTGCCTCCATAAGCAATTCCAATGAGAACTGTGACATGGTCAAGGAGACCTGTACAGAAATAACATGAAGGTAGTTATGCTTGAAAAAGAGAAAATATTAAATGAATAAATGAATGAAAGTAAACCTTCAACAGAAATCCATGAATTGATATGTAAGGTGGTATCTTAAAAATGCAAATACTAGTTAGGATTTTCTGGTGTAATAAGTTGTTTGATATAATGCAGTCTTTTTTAGCCTCAAGGTCTTCAAAGCATGTCCCAGATAGAATTTCTCTAGTGTGAACTATGCTATAATTAACACATAATGAGAAAAGTTGAAAGGTACATCTACATAATGGCATGTGATGATATTCTTCCAAAAATGGGAGTCTAGATTCTTCAGTGGTCTTCAGAAACTGCAGCTTTATGGCAGCTGTACATCTCTTTCCCTGAAAATGGGGAAAAAAATCTAACTAAAAGATTTTATGTTAATTAACTAAAAAATGCAGCAGGAAGTTGAGGCAAGGTTTTGGCATATATTTTATGCGTGTTTTTCTTTTGTTTTCTTCTTTTCTGTAGGGTCTATGGACACAAATTGGGCTTTTCTGTGAACAATTTCTTTCCATAACCAAATAATTATGATTATGGGGAGGGTTTTATTTTATTTTGAAATGATGACAAATACAACTATGGCATATGAGTAGTTTGAAGAGAAGGATGTAAATATAATTAAGCGTATGCTTGTATGAACAGGAGATTTAGTTCTCCAGTTCAAAGTATGTATGAAAATGTAAATTTATTTGATTAAAAACTTTTTAAGACAATTTGCCGGCAATTAAAGGCAGCCCTTTGCTCCCCGAATTGCCAAAAAACAGTAGGAATTTGTTACCCATCAGGAATATTCAGTACCTGTTAGAACGGAGAGTGATGATTAAAAATTTCCATTGCACTTACAAAGTACAGAAACAAAATCAGCCTTATGAAGTCATATTGTATGTAACTTTCATCATGAAACAATATACATGTACCTAGTACTTTACTGCACTGTGGTAATTTCTTGAATCAGCAGAACTAGGAAACCAACCTTCAGTGTACTCTTTGGTTCCATCCAAAGGATCAACCCATATTACAAGCTGTTAAAAAAATAAAAATTAAAGAATAGCATAAACAAATACAAATAATGCAAAGTAAACATATTTGCTTTAGTGCTTTTATTTGCTTACAAAAATAAGGAAATAAATACATTCACATTTTTCAGCCAATGATATGACTGAAACCTACATTATTAGTACTTTACAGAAAATCTAAGAAACTAATGGGAACTTCTTAGCAAATATCTTAGCAGAGGTATCAAGGCTTAAATTAAACATGGAAATAACATTACTTTCTCTTGTCCAAAGTCAGTTCATTCTAAAAAAATTTGAATCACAAGCTGTAAGAAGCAAATTTCCATTTCTCACAATTGCACGAAGGAATACTCAGTGTTTCCAGCTCTAGAAGTGTGATACTCATGACTACATGAGTATCATGTATGAGTATCAAACCAAAAAGAGTAACTGGCAATAGTGAAATCATCTTTTTTTTCCTGTATAGATTCTTAGATAAAATCAAAGTAATAAAAAAAATATCAAAATCAGAGTGTAAAATACAAAATCATATGTGTAAAATTACCTCTTCCTCTTTAATTCCCGTGTACTGAGCAGGACAAGTTTTCTTTAGTATTTCTTCACAGTAGCCATCTTCAATTAATTCCTCATTTACTTCTTCAGAAGGTAGTTCCTAAGAAGAAGAGTCTCAAAATTATTACAAAAAGGTGCTGCAGTTGCCTCAATTTGCCTTAGAACTGTTGAAATGCTTGCAGATTACTTGACAAAGCGAATGTATTGAACGATAAAATGGGATAGATTCCTGGTGGTATTTTTTCCCTGCAAAGAGATGATTTTCTAAAACCTAACAAAGTATATTCCACTGCAAGTTACAGCAAGCTAAATTGCTAGCAAGAAACAAATCAGGTACTTACTTCTTCTCCTATGATTGTTGCTTTGGGAAATTTTCGTGCCAGTGAAGCACAAATGCTCATTTGCACCAGTCTGTCAGCTTTGGTCTGCAAGTCATTGGCTCCACTCTGTCAAAAGGATAAGAATTTACATACCTCAAAACATAACAAAAATAGTACAACAGCCTTCTAGCCTTAATCTTCATGAAACTGTGAATGGAGGAGCCATTCAGGCTGAGAGATAGCATCCCAGTAAGAAATAGTTGTGTTACTGTAGGAATTGAAGCTGGTCCATGCCGATATTTACATCTTGGTTGAATTAAACTATAATTTTATCTGTTTATATCTTATTTGGTGACATAAAAATTGCTTTATCCAGCTACAGAAATTAACCACAGAAATGGAAAATAGTTATGCGTTACTTTTTTGCATGCTCCAAGCCTAGTCCATCCCTTATCCAATTGCCTATTCTTATAAGACTTGATATTTAAGTTTTCTCTGAAAATTCTCTCTTATTCTCTAATAAATTTTGGTTGAATTTGATGCTGAGTTCAGACCTCAAAAGATCAAATTGCAGATGATCTCCTTGTTTCCATGACACAAACTGAAGAAAAACAGTACAAAGTAGTTCTTCAAAATGGTCATCAATAATATAAAAACAGCTGGACAAAATGTCTTCCTAACATAAAAGAAAAAAAATGTAGGAGGGTTTCAAAGAGAAGCAATACAAATGGTGATCCTAGAGTTGACTGGGTGGAAGTAAACTCTGAACATCAGGAGAGGGAGTGGAGGTGGAGGAGGTAGCTAAGAGTGGTGCAACTGTCCTTGCACCACTTTTTCCTCATTGTGATAAATGGATGGGAAGTCACTGTTGCGAGGGAAAGGTGGAACATTCTCTTCCTAGCTTTTCTACAGCTTTCATTCAATAAGGCCAACTGGAACTGGTCTTGGTGTTTGTTGACTGCAGAAAGAGGATGAATTATGAGAACTTTACATTCTTTTGCATATCTCTTCTCTCCAGACTCTTACTCTTGCACTCTCTTTTTCTTCCCCAGCCAAGTTTGATAAAAAGATTGCAGGAATTCTCTGAGATTGCTAGCTCCTCAAGCAAGAACCTTTCCTGTTGCTCACTGTTTTTAATCTGAACTTGACTGTTTGTAGTATTCATAAAAATAAGGTAGGTGTAACCACTATTTTTATTTAGAAGCTATATCATCTGCTACTTTTGATGGTTTTTGTTATACAGTACTTAAAATTATTTACTTGATCAGAATTCAAAATGTCCAGTTTTTATTACATTAGAAAATGATTGAGCAATCTTTGTTTTGCTGGGAAATAATATTACAACTTTTGCTTTTTTTTTTTTCCTAAGTGAAACTGAATTAATCAGTGAAACTGATAAAACCAAGCTTTTTTTTTTTTTTTTTAATTAAAATTACCTTAACCTAGCTGGACTCTCAAAGAGAAAAAAGAAACCTGGAGAGGGACTCTTTATGAAAGAGTACAGTGAGAGGACAAGGGGCAATGTCTTTAAGCAAAAAGAGGGTAGAATTAGATTAGACGTTAGGAAGAAATTCTTCACCATGAGGGTGCTGATTCACTGGAACAGGTTGCCCAGGGAAGCTGTGGCTGTCACATTCCTGGTAGCATTCAAGGCCGGACTGGATGGGGCTTTGGGCAACCTGGTCTAGCGGAAGGTGTCCCTGCCTATAGCAGGGGGTTGGAATTAGACGATCTTAAAAGTCCCCTCTAATGCAAACATTTCTATGATTCTATGACACAATACAGATACTTAATGCAGCACATAATATCATAGCATATTCGCAACTTCAAAGATCATTCCATCAATTCTAGTCCTACAACCAAAACCCAGATCCTGTTTCAGCGGTGCAGCGTACTAGTTTAGGGCAAATGAAAAACACTATGCAGATGACTGTCACTTCATGTTTCTTTTCAATTTAGAATTAATTTTGAAACTCCAACATTACTTTTAAAGGCATGACTTATGAGGAAAACTATGTTTCATTTTTGTTTCAAGAAATTAAACACAGATTGGTCCTAATCCAAAATTACAGGGCATAGTACTGTATCTTGCACTACAGATGTTCGAACATAGGTATGGAAAATAATGAAAAAGATGCATTAATATCAGTTCTAATTCTGACATGCTATCCGAAGCTCATGATTTGTGAGGGGAATCAGGACAAAATTATGGTTTCTTTTAAGTGTCTGAACATCCTCTAGAAACACAATTTAAAATACATTTCTCCTCCAATGCTCTTTTAATCCTTTATCAAGGAATAGTTTTCGATTCAAAAAGGTGAAGTTTGGAATTGACTGCATTTCCCTCCCCTCTTGCTGATCTTAAAAAAATACCAGTTTGACTTATATCTTGATAAAATAAATGAAGGTGAAACAAAGTTAAAGAAATACCTTCTCCACTATCCCCAGATCTCCTCCGGCCATGACTTTTCTAACAATTGTTGCAGCTTTTTCTGCAACAGAATACGCAGAGGCGACCACACGCATGAGCAGAGTTGGAGAAGCCATACTGAATGCTGAAAAGAAGAAAAAGGCAAACATGCACACTTACAGGGGATGACAAGAAGGAAAATATTTTACTTAACATTCCAAGCAGATGCAGTTTGTTTAAACTGAATAAGAAAGGGAAAGTGAATTACTTTCTGTGAGTAGTAATAGTAAGCTGCGACATTTAAATACAATTAACAGGTACGCAGGGATATAATGCTATTTTAGACACAAATTCCTAATATCAATTTAATGACACTGGAACTACCTTTCTTCACTAAATTAAACAATTGGCATTAAATAAAAACAAACAAACAAAATGACTGCAGCAGAAATTCTTCATCATAAAAGCTATGAAAAAGTGCAATCTATATGCAGCACTCATGTACTAAGTTCATTTTTTCAGTTCTGAACCTACAAACTTCATTTGTGCCCAGACTCAAATAAAAAATTACTAGATAGGAAGCTAAAAGCAACTTTACCCTTCATTTCATTTTACTGCAAAGAAATGGGTTTTTGTATGTGGACTGATTGTGGACACAAAGTAGGCTAACGATGCAAACGCTGCACTTGGATGTGAAAATCTGTTCATCTAAATTTTACCATCCTTTCTATATTTCTTTAACTTCTGTTGATTTCCTTAAGAAAATCTATTACACCTGCATTCCTCCTCTCAACACTGTATATCCTGTCATTGTACTGTCTTCTACATCTGTTCCCTAGAACATTTCAGTGCAATCCATTATGCCTTTAGTTCCCAAACTGAAGAATAACTACAGCTGTAGCTAAAGGCCAGTAAAAACCCTTTCCTCCCAGGTTTTCTCTGCCTCAGGAGTAAGAAGTATTGAAAACAATTCTGTATTCTTTAAAATGCAGAACTGATTGCTTTTTATGTTTTCCTGTCTGTTCTTCTACTGCACACTTTTTGGGTTGAGCTCACCCAAATATTAGGCTTCTTTCAGAGTCACAGACTGTTTGCAGCAATTGAAGCAAGTATTGCACAAGTCATTATACAACTATACAACATAGGTCACTATACAACACACCTCCTTTCTTCCTTATCTACTCAGTATAATATAAGGTCTATAATATAGTTTACAGCACAGCTACTGCAGATGATGTGACCCCAGTTTCGCCCCTGCTTAGAGCAAAAGCGAAGAGCAATGTTAGAGGTATAAAAATCCCAAATATCGCTGGTTTTAGAACCTTCTCAGCATTTAGAAACATTGTACAGGTATCTCTAAAAGTCAAAACTCTGAAGCTAAAAGAGTAGACTGGTTGAGAAACTACTTTCAGAAAGCACAGTAGCTAAGGTTAATTATTATTTACTGCTCATGAGTGGGAGCAAAGTGCTCTGGACTCATGTAGAATAGCCAAGGTCCAGCCCCAAAGCTGTCTTGTCTTGGACAGGCAACAGCAGTCACAGGGCAGATACTGTAAATGCTATCTGTGGCAAAAAAGAAAGCAGCTCTGAAAGGACTGAAAAGTGGTGGAGCAAACAAGTGTCACAGCATATAGCAAGACATATGCTGCTTTAAGTGCACATCGCCACATGAAATAAGTTCGCAGGAAGGAAAATAGAATGTAGTTCATTCCCATTCTTACAGGAAACAAACCTGCTTCCTCTATGTAAGGAAACCCTCCGAAATCTTTAAGCAACACCTACAATTCAAATATTCTTATGAAAACCAGGATTTATTAAAGAGAAACAGAGATAGCAGGTTCAACAACCTCTTCCCGATACTGAGTAACTAACAAAGTGCAAAAATGTTATTGCAGCAAAGGGTGCCTTCTGTTTTTACAGAAGTGTATCTCCTGCATGGTACCAACCCCGGCGTGTCACATTTTTACACTCTCTTTCTGATGAGGACAATTCCAAGCATACATGTCTACACCACGTTCAAGACTGTAATAGCTCGCTTTGGACCAACAGGTTTTGGATTTGACAGAACATTTGCAAAGACCGCAGGGCAGCCACCTCCTACTCTTAAATCTAGCATTATTTTCAAAGCATGTTTTCTCCTTCGTAGGCACTCCATCCTTTAGCCTAGCAACCAAGTCACTGAACACGGTTGAACATAACTGAGTATCATCGCCAAGTCAGTTCGCTTTTATTAAAACAGATGACTTCCGCACTTCTAATCACACACTCCGACCTGGAAGCACTTCATACTCCAGGACGGCGGCCCCCCAGCCCAGCCCAGCCTAGCCCCACGCTCTCTGGGGCGCCCACCCGCACCCCCGCTCACCCCGTCCTCCACGCGGACTCCCTCACGCTCCCTCAGCTCCCGGTGGCTCCGCCAGGAGCGCGGCGCAGCTCCCCCCACCCCGTGCCCGCGCTCTAGGCCTGCCCCTTCCGCCCCCCGCCGGGAAGCCCCACCACAGCCCCATCCCGCTCTCGGGAGCGCTGGAACCTGCAGTCACCCCTCAGCCCCGCGCTCCGAGCCGCACCTCACCGCGAAGAGGAAAAAACGCGTTGCTGCGCGGCGTGTCCCTTCTGGCGGCCCGTCGCCACCTCTCCGCGTGCCGTAGCGCAGCCGGAAGTGCCCGCCGCGCGGGGCCCGCGGAGCTGTGAGGATGCTGGGGGCCTGGAGGAACGCGCCGCGGCTCCGGCTCCGCGCCCGCTTCGAGGCTGCCTGGAGCTGGGAGCGCTCGGCCGCCTCGGAGGCCAACAGTAGGCAGCCGGCGGAGGAAAGCCGGCAGGACTCCCAGTACCGGAACACGGTGCTGCTGCCGCACAGCCGCTTTGCCGCCCAGCTGCCGGGCCGGCTGCAGCTCGACACCGAGCTGGAAACGCAGCAGGTGCGAGGCCGGCAGGGAGGGGGCCGTGCCGCTCCTTGGGCTGCAACTCCGCCCTGAGCGTGCTTTGTTTTCATTTGTTTTTAAAGTGTTTTACTGTCCAGACTTTGGGAAGTGTGCCGAGGTGTGACGGTTTGGGTGTTTTCCTCCTGTCTCCGCAGAAAAGTGGTTTCTTGGAGCTGTACTCGTGGCAAAGGCAAAGGAAAGCCAAGCAGGAGTTCTATCTTCATGATGGACCACCATATGCCAATGGAGACCCTCACGTTGGCCATGCGTTAAATAAAGTAAATACCTACTCGTTCGTACTGCTAGGGGGCAACTTACGCAGGGGGCGGTGAGGCCCTGGCACGGCTGCCCAGAGAAGCTGTGGTGCCCCATCCCCAGAGATGCTCCGGGCCAGGTTGGATGGGGCCCTGGGCAGCCTGAGCCGGAGGGGCAGCCCTGCCCACAGCTGGGAGTGGGGGAGTGGGGAACCATTGTATGATTCCATGCTGCTGTTCTGTTTTGAAATGATAAATGCTTCCTGTAACACACCGGGTACTCTCCATTACCATTTATTATTAATAACCCTTTTACATCTTTGGGCTAATTTTGGTATTCAGGGCTTTTAATTTTCATTTTATGGGCAAAAGCAAGAGACACAGTGACAGAGGTGCCATAAGACACCAAAGTGGTATGAAGACCATACCATAACATAAACACCATATGCAGTAGTATACAGTACCTATACACTCAGTGCTCATTTGAGGCTGACTTGTTTGTAAAACAAGGAAGTATTTTTAGAGAAAATCAATTCCTAAACAATATTAAACGCAGTTTGTGTTTGTTATCACACAAGAGTGAATGTATATTTTATATGTGTGCTTTTAACACATACCTATACACAGTTACTGTAGCGCATGGTTAAGCTGTGCCTTGGGGTTGTTTTTTTTACTTAGGATATTTTGCAACCTTGTTGTATTGCGTTTGTTCTTTATCTCTGTATCCTCAGTGGAACCACTGACAAAATGTTAGTGCCTTTTAAAATAAGCATTTCCGTTTCAAATAATGATGCCCAATATGTTTGAGTGTGTTTAGATTCCAACTTGAGAATGACAGTCTTACAAATGCTACAGAATGGGAAGAAGTAAAATGTTTCCCACAGCTTCTTAAGGTTCTGATGCAAAAACTTACACTTACGAAAGCCTCCAGTTTTGGTAGGTGATCACTGATATCAAGAAGAAATAGCGTGCACTAGGCAAACACTGCCGAGTGTTTATAAATGAGGGCAAGTAGGATTTGCTCGCTTCAAGTCCTGCAAGTTTATAAACTGATCTTTCATTTTTCCAGAATGTGATTTCTTTTGATGAGAGATCTTTGAAGTTCTGCCAAAGTGCAAAATGATGAGCAAGAAAAATCAGAAATGTGTGGTCTATAATGTAACTTTATTATGTCACCTTTAATATTTATTTTTAATCAGAGGATCTTAAGCCATAATGTCCCTATTCCACAAGGGGGAGCTGCAGTACTAACCTTCTGTCCTTTCAGATTTTGAAAGACATCACTAATCGTTTCCACATGATGAGGGGCGATAAAGTCCATTATGTGCCAGGATGGGATTGTCATGGATTGCCAATTGAATTGAAGGCATTGTCAGAAGTCAAAGGAGCTGAAAATTTGTCACCAATGGAAATTAGACAAAAAGGTAAACTACTGTTTGCAATATGTATATTTGAAAAGTTGGCTTAAATATTTCTATGTATTACTCGCCATATTTTGAATTTTATGTTTTATATATAGCTTTTGTACTTTATTGTAAACTGTTAATATCAGGTATTGATGACACTTTCTAGGATCACTGCACGTATTTGCTTAGCAGACCGAGTACAACATAATAGTAGGAGGAGAATGACTTAACACAGCCTAAATTTGTTGCTGTAATGAAAGAGCATTACACTGACCAAGAATTTAAAAATAAAAACAAAAGGACAGAGGGTTTAGATTTCTGCTTTGCTTAACTGTATCTTTTTACCTCTTGCAGTTACTTTATATAACTCCTTCTCTGAAATATATTCAATACACATCAGTAGTTAATGTATAACTTCAGTATGTTCAGCTCAGGCTCTTCTTAAAAGTGCTAATAGTATATTTTAAATGTTTTTATATTGATCTTAGTGGACGAAAGCATATAATTAATGGAACTATTCCTTTCAGCTAGAGAATTTGCAGAAAGAGCCATTGAGAAGCAGAAAGCTGCCTTCATTCGTTGGGGCATCATGGCAGATTGGGCTAACTGCTATCGTACGTTTGATCCGAAGTATGAAGCTAACCAGCTGAGAGTCTTCCACAAAATGTATGATAAGGTATGCTGACTTTCCCCTGAAGTATGTATGTTTTGATTTGTTTTACGAGTTTTGATTCTCTTAACATGTGTTTTCCTTTCCCTTTCCTCTTTAGGGTTTCATTTACCGAGACTATAAACCCGTGTTTTGGTCTCCTTCAGCAAAGTAAGAATCAACTTAGTGTTTTGCCTTCTAAATTTTAGCAAGGATATTATTAGCTTTTCATGCTCAAGCATATCAACTTATGTTTGTTACCTACCCAGAACAGCCTTGGCTGAAGCAGAGCTTGAATACAACGAGCAGCATGTCAGTCGTTCTGTGTACGTCAAATTTCCCATGCTGAAGTCACCACCTAAGCTGGCCTCTGTGATAGGTATGACTTCTGTGCAGATATTAAGACTGATAGCTTTTATTCTTATCATAATTGTGAGCAAAGTGCTTCCAATTTACATCTGTAGATGGATCATCCCCTACTAGTGTGCTGGTCTGGACCACGCAACCTTGGACTGTGCCAGCGAATCAAGCAGTTTGCTACATGCCGGATGCAGAGTACGTGTGTTTAACTTGGTTCACTGATCTCATCATTTTTATCAATACTTATTGGCAAAATTAAAACGTTTTGAACTATTGTTACATTTTTTTTTTAAGACATCTTTTTTTAAGCGATGCAGTTGCAAACCTCATTCCATATCTCAATTGATATATTAATTTCTGTTATCATTTTTAGTTAATTCTTCTTTCTGATGCTATGCTATCTTGAAATTCTTTTGGAATTTAGAAATGAATTGGATATGTGCATCTTAAAAGCCTTTTTGCTGTATTTTAGACATTATTTTCATGTTTTTAGCTTTATGATGTTTGTAATTATTTAATATCCTAAATCTATATTTGCATTGTAGATATTCAGTTGTGAAGTGTGCAACTACTGGTGAACACTTCATTCTAGCTGCAGATAGAGTTGAATCTACCGCTGCTGTTTTGGACACGCAGTTTGAGGTTATATCAACGTGTAAAGGTAGATTTTAATATTGTTTATATTAAGTTGCTTAGAAATCTTACGAGTAATTGAAAAGTGCTTCAGTTTTTTTTTTTTTTTTTATATTATGTGAATGTGCTTTACTAAAATAATATGAAGAGTAGTCTGTCAGACGTAGTATTGGTGTATTGTAGCTGAAATTCTCAGTCATAGATGTCAAAGTACTTTTTAAAATCCGGATTCACTCTTGAAAAATTTAAAAGTGGAATGGAAGTCTGTTTAGGATCAAGATCTCATTTATCATGATTGCAGTTCGTCAGTCTTTCAACCCTTGCTGATGAGAACAAGGGGCTGGTTACAAGTATGCTTACTGACTGCCCGATTGCTAAATAATGTGAAAACTATTGGAAAAAAAATACCTAGTGCAGCATAACTGCTGGTGCTATCAGCCATTGCTGTCATTTAATACACTTCAGTTCTCATTGATGTACTTTGTTGTCTCATTGTCTTAAGCCTTCTTCATAACCACGAGGATGATTGAGGTATCCTAGGTTATTGTTTGTACCGAGAAATTAAAGCAGTTAAGTTTGCATTCTAGCATACTGCATAGTAATATTTTTTAATAGGCAGTCTTCTGATTCAGTGTTTTGAGTTGTTTATTGTGTCATTTATGGATTTTAGTCATCTGCCTGTATTTGTGATTCAGGGAAATATGTGTATCTAAAGGAGGTGAGAAATCAATTTTAGTGACTTCTTTTTAGGCTATTCTGGTTTTTTACCCACGCCTTCTTTTACAGAGGAAAAAAGAAATTATCAGTTTCTCCACTTGATAATCTTGTTTTCACCTGATGATAAAATTTGCTGGAAGTGTCCTCCTCACAGGTTCCACCATCTTGAACCACGTGGTTTTCAGATAGCATACAATAGTAGTATTGAGCCTTCTTGACAAGAAATATATCTGTTCTTTTTATTTGCTTGTAATATACCAGTTGTTTATATTCGTTGACTTCTGTATTTGTGTGCTAAGCTGTCTGACAGCTATTCTTAACCATATTCTTTCTAGGAAGAAAATGGTCAACAAAGGTAATTTTGTAGCACGAAGGATAGTTCAAGCTCTGATTCTGGATTTTCAGCTAGGGTTTACCACTAATATTTTGTGTGTGTTTTTTTTTTTTCTTCTTTTTTTTAAACTTTAAATTGTCACTAGCTTCATTTGTTCTGTACTCCATTTGCATGTACCTTAGAGAACTGAAATGAATTTTTCACGGTAATATTAGTATTTAGTGGTAGAACTTAGAAGAGATCCCAAATTCAAGTTTGCTAGTCTACTCTGAGATCTGTTTGTAGAACACTGATATAGCAGTCCCTAAGAAGTGGGAATGTGAGGAGTATCTCTATGTGGATTATCACTGCTAATGGGATGTCATCTAAGGTAGAAGAAAAGCTGTTATTTCAAAGAAAAATCTGTGCAAAATTAAAAATATGGAGAATTTGAAAGCATTTGGATGAGGACCTACAAATAAGACAAAGTAGCAGTACATATGAAAAGTATCCTGGGCATACAATCATTCCATTCATCTCTGAAGCTGAGTCCGTGAATTGTTTCTCTGCTTTCTCCATTTTTACTTTTTTTTTCTGCCTGCCCTAGGTATGGATCTAGCTGATGGTTCTTGTGCTCATCCCACAATTCCTGGCAGAATATCTCCTCTCTTACCCGCAAATCATGTGACAATGGCAAAAGGAACAGGATTAGTTCACACAGCCCCAGCTCATGGTATGGAAGACTACAGTGTAGCTTCTCACCATCAGCTACCCACGGTACTTTATTATTTCATCTTTTGCTCTTGATTTTCTGCAACTGTTGGTTAAAAATGATTCAAATGCTAACCAATGACTTGGTGGAAGATGGTTGTGGTATTTCTGCGAATGTCTTGGGGCTTGTTTCTTCTCATATGTCAAATTAACTTGTCTGAAGGTAAACTACTAAATTGCAGTTCTTTAAACCTGAAGCATACTTAAATATAACATAATTTGCTTCTCCTTAGAAAAGTAGCTACTCAACAGAATACTTAACTCACTTTTGAATACAAAAAAAAATAAATTAATAGCCATTTAGTATTTTATTGACATAATCTGTTTTTATTTTTTAGGAATGCCTTGTGGATGAAAGTGGGTCTTTTACTGAAGCTGCAGGTCCTGAACTTAAAAACAAGAATGTACTTGAAGAGGGAAACGAAGCTGGTGAGTATCTGATGTTTAGCCATTTATGACTTTATCTGTTACATCCCTGCAGCTATGTCTTGAGGGTTTGTATAAACCGAAGATGTTTTGAATATGGATGAGATGCAGACACTTCTTTTCATGGGCTCATTGTGGAAAGGAATTAATTGAAGTTAATGTGAGTGTTGTGGTCAAACCTGATTTTCGTCTTGCCTCATTTTTTTCTCTTAGTCATTAAGATGCTTCAAGCAGCAGGGAGTTTGTTAAAAGAAGAGAAATATGTGCATAGCTACCCATATGACTGGAGGACTAAAAAACCAATGATTATTCGTGCCAGCAAGCAGTGGTTTGTAAACGCAGCAAATGTAAAGGCTGCAGCACAGGTATCTTACTTTGCTTTTCTATGGGACACCTAAAGGTGGTTGATATTACTTGGAATTGGAAAATGGTCTTGATGCAGGTCACCGCAGACCGGTACAGACAATTCACAGTTGACAGATGTTAGTTATAGAAGTGATTAATGTTGTCATTTTATTTTTGGTCAATATTGATATAATTCAGGATAAGAATAATAACTGATACATTTGTTCATTGTATTTGCAGGAGATCTGTAAGTTTCTTAAAGAGCTAGTGAATTTTTTTCCCAAAAATGTTTTTTAAAACATCTCTTCAGGTCTGACCTTGAAACATAGCATTTTTGTCACTAGTAAAGCTTGCTGTGTTATTACAGTAGTCTTGCAAGGTCGTCTGCCTTTGTTTGGTCATCTATTTGTTTTGCTACAGTCCTATTTTAAATCACTTTAAAACATTTTTTTTTTTAGAATGCAGTGCTCTTTGAAATGATGTACATTTGCACAGAAAACTCCGAGCAGTGCATTAGGCTGTCTTGGGTGACAGTGATTTTGCTCTAATTAGGGCATGAGTTGTTTATTCCATATTCATCCTTATCTAGAAAGAATTAAAATAAAACAGTTATTCAGTGGGGTTGGAGTGAGTGGTAACGCATACTCTGTAATACCGGTAGTGTCTATCAAGATGTAGTTTCAAAGCAGAGATGCTGAAGCTATTTCTAACTCACATAGGGTGTGTTTGTTAGAGAATCAGAGCTGGCAAAAAAAAAAACATTGGTTGCCCTAGAATATGGCTCCAAAGTGACCTGATAGCGGTCGTTCAATATCTGAAGGAGAGCTACAGGAAAGAAGAAAACAGAAGCTTTAGCAGGGTCTCTTGTGATAGAACAAGGGGAAATGGTAGATTTAGGTTAGATAGAAGGATGAAGTCTTTTACAGTGAGGGTGGTGAGGCACTGGAACAGGTTGCATAGAGATTTGCTAGATGCCTGGGCCCTGGGCAACCTGATCTGGCTGTGGATGTCCTTGTTCATTGTAGGGGAGTTGGACTGGATGGCCTTCAGAGGTCCTTTCCAACTCTAAGGATTCTGTGATTCTGTATTAGACTGTATGTGTTGTACGTTATTGAAGAACAATGTGTGGCTGAACGCTGAATCTTGTCCATCAATTTACTGTCTACTTTATAGGAAGCGCTAAAAAAAGTGAAAATTATTCCCACATCTGCAGTGAGCAGAATGCTTGAAATGCTGGACAGAAGGACGTTTTGGTGTATATCGCGGCAGAGATGCTGGGGTGTTCCTATTCCTGTTTTTTATCAGAAGGACACAGGAGAAAGCCTGATAAACAGGTATTTGTCTAACTGTATACTGAGAAATGAAGGAATGAGCTCTGTTCTACTGCAGTTATACAATATTATAAAACTTACGTATTATAAGTAACAAAACTGATGATAACTTTCAGTATAAATACCTGTTCTTACTTGCAATCATTTATACGCACACCTAATTTAGCTATAAATTAAAACAGTCAAAAGCTCGTTACTGAAGGTGACTTTTATGTAAGTAGCAGGTATCAATTTACTTGGATACTTAAGTTATCTGAACAGTCTCCTTTATAGCAGTTGCTACTTTCATCTTCCATCTTCAAGTTAAGTGAGCTGGCAGTAGTCACTGACTTCTACATTTATGCAAGGAATGCAATGCAACTTGTGACTAGAGTGGTTCCTAGCTGTAGTCTTAGCACTATGAGTTGAGTAACACTGATATTTTGACAAAATAACTTTGAAATTCACTAACAATGAGAGATCTGAAGTAGAATAACCAAATCAGTTGGATAATAAGTAACTACACTTAGTTTCAAAGTAAAATGAGTGGTTTTGAAGAGTCAACTTCAATAATGGGAGTGAGTGAACTTTGGCTGTATAATTTGGTGGGTCTAGGGCTTCAGGTGCCTTTTTTTGCCATCTTTTGGCTAATAGTATCCAGTAATTGCAAACATTGAATTTCAGGAATTCCAGACTGTAACGCAGAAGAAATCCAGCTGTGCTTTATAAAAGGAAACCTCAGCCAAATACAGTCCTCTTTGTCTCTTAAGAGTTAATAGGTTGCTGCTTCTACTCCTTTGGGCAGCAGAGGGGTGTTCAACTGTGAGCAGCCTCCAAGAGGTCATTTCATTAAAAATAATATCGTAGAGTTCATATTCATTGTTTATTTCCATAACTGTTTTCTGCCGTATTATATGCTACTAGAACTCCATTTTAAACATTTTAACTTCAGAAATATATGTGTAAATTCAGTATGCACAGTAAGATTACACAACTGGAGACTAACTTAAATGATGTTGCAGAACCTTCTTTATTTTGGTCATGAATAAATATTCCAGAAATTGTCCAGCTTGTTTTCCAGAAGCTGGACTGAGCATGTAACTGTAATAGGTAGTGAGACTTGGGGTGTAGGCAGTAGGGATTGGACTTTAAGCAGTTAGTCCTCAGCTTTACCTGGTGTGACTGGGTGTGTAGGTGCACAGATACATACTTTGCCTCTCGCAGAAGGCAATAACTGTGAGAAATGACTGCAATAACTGCAGTCATTTATAGTACTTGAGTAACGCTGAGGCACATCAGGAAATATGGAGGCTTTGTGGAATGTAAAATCATTTTACCTGCAGAAATTGTTTCTATATTTTAAAAGAATTAATTTTTGGTATGAACATACGCTGTTTTTGAGGAGTGCTTATTGTAGTCTGTCTGCAGAGTAGGCTTAAGTGTGTTCCTTGTGCTCACTAAAAGTCATTACAAATGCACTTTTACAACAAGCAAAAGAGTATAACGAAATACAGTTCAGCAGCTGGCAGCCAAACATGATGGGCACCATGAAGGAATTGCTCCTGCAGCAGTTAAAGGAGCTGATCCAGCATGAGAGTCCCATCTGGTACAGAAAGCATTTGAGAGGAGGGATGTAGGGGAATTCTTTTGGGCTAAAGAAAAATTATCCTGAAAACCAGTAAAATACATGTCTTGAGCTGTGTGAGATGATTCCAGGAGCTGTATACATGCCTATGAGTGTATTTTGGTGTGACAGGCCTTGCAGTCGATTCATGGCGCTCCCCTTGTGTGTGGGTGTTGGCCCAGCAGTCGCACGTGTCGGTGAATGAGCGCAAGGTCACGATGGCACATTCAAAGAGCGTTGTTCAAGGGGGGAAAAAGAGACTTATCCAGTGTGCTTGCAAAATTAGATTTATTTAATTCAACTGACAGCTTCTGATGCTCATTTATAATCAGTTCTCCTTTCTTCTAAAATGTTTTACAGTAGAGGTGAAGTTTTCAAAGAAAAATGCAAAACTCTCATTGAATATTTAAAGTTAGCCAGAGCAGACTTTGGCAGCCAGAGCAGAAAAAGTGCACAGAATATTGGCCTATAGAAATGACAGGCACATTTTGAAAGCAGTCTGTCAATTCATAGGTCATTTTCCTGGACACCAGTTCTTACTGAAGCAAATATGCAAGCTTAAGTATTTCATTGCATTTTCATTGGCATTTTGAAGATAGGTTGCTGACTTATTTCCACCACTTGACAAGTCTTATACGTCGATTGTGCAAATAATTCAATATCATTTATACAACAATAAATAACTTAAATTTCAAAGTACAAGCTGTTTTCCTATCTTGAACGCTGGATGAATGTGCTTCCAGTAGCAGCTGATCCGGAGTCTTTGAGCCGCTATCAAAAGTAACAGCATCTCCACTGGAAGTCAGTGTAGTCCACATGGAGTTGCTGTTACATATGAGAGCACCAGTGGTCTGTCTTGAATGATCCTGTCTATGCATTATCAACTGTAATAAAATAAAAAATAAAAAATAATTAAAAAAAAAAGACAAAGCTTCGGGGGAAAAATAATCCCTAAAAAAAACTGCCGGGTGTCCCTCTGTAAGTCAGACCACATGAATTTGTCACGTGGAAGTCTGCAGGAAATTCCTCTTTAAAGATACAACTGCTGGTCTCCAACAGACAGGATTTTTGGTGACTGCAAAATATTCTTTCTGACTTGAAAACTGAAAGCTAGGTTGTAATCTTTTATGCATCAGGTTTGATGCGACAGCTCCCTACGAGTCTTCTTGTTTACTGCTGTGGCCCCGCATAGCCCTTAAATAGATTTAATTTTATGATACTGTTGTCTAAGATTATAAATTTAACACTCTGCTGAAGGCTGAATTCTTTTTGTAGAGTACACCTCATCACATTACAATCAGAAACTAAATAATAATTATAATGATAAAAACTTATGAGAGCGAAAACATTTTTAAATTACTGCAATTTCTTGTAAGAATTAGGGGAATATAGAAACACAAATGTGATTTTTCTACATATGTTGGGGAAAAAAGGCTAAATAGAATAAATGGACAAATAAACTGATTCTCAATTTTCAAAATGTGATCACTTTCTTGAGGAAAATACTCTGATTCTTGGAAATTGTGTAACTCGAGGAAAAGGAGAGAAAGAGATCCAAAAGCAAAACCTGAGTTTTGTATTTCCAGACCAGGAAATAAATGTGAGATACATACTTTATCTCATGAATTAGCTTCCTAATTTTACAAATACCCCGTTCAGATAAAAATAATTGCAATTTTGCCAATAAATATTGCAAAAGTTATTACAGTGACAGAACTCTTCCCTCCCCCCCCCCCATGACTCCGATTTGCAAGTAATGTACATTTCTAATACACACATATAAACAAAAAAAAAAAACCTGTTTTGGATATAGATCTACTCTGCATTTTAATTTGCTTTCTAAAACATTGAATGTCTCAGTCACCTGCGAGCAATAGCAACTTACCATAACCTAAATACTTACTGCTGAAGTATCAAAATTCGTGTTAGAAAGAAGATAACTTCTCTTCTTTACTGCTGTGGGAAAAGAGGTTGAGAGACCATCAGGAACTGTATTCTTCTCCTCCTGTCTATATCTTAATGCTGCCTAATTTCTGTTAACACATTAAATAAGTGTTCAGCATAATCAATATCAGACTTCAGAGTGATTGGCTGGTGTCACGGTAGCGTGAATTGCCGTAGGAGTTTCAGTGTTAAAAACGTAGCGAATGACACGTAATGCAAGTTCTTCCCTGTATGAATACAGGGCAAAGTTTTACAATGGTGTTTATTGCTAACTCTGGGAATTACCATGCTCACGCTGAAGCTCACAGATTATAAAGTGATGAGTAGCTATTTGAGGAAGGTGGTTTTCTCTTGGACCCTACACGAAAGTACTTTGCAATAATCTTCCTCCTTACACTGCTGATAACTTAAATATACTCATTTTTCTCTCATCTGGTGACAGTTAATCATAAGGACTCAAGGAAAAGATTAGAGTGATAGGGTGTTTTTTTTTTGTTCAGGGTTTTCTTTGAAAATGTAGGAGGGAAAGGGTTTTGTGAAATTGTATCCTCAAAGTCTTAACTATGTCCTCTTTGAAATACTTGACTGGATGATTGTTAAGGTTTATGTATTTTCTGTAGGGAAACGATATAATAGGAAAAAATTGCACTGCCAAAATGTTTTTTATTTGAATTGAAACTATGATAGAACTTTGAAAATGTTGGTCAATAGCAAGTTGTCCTGACAGTCACGGACTCCTTATTTATTGCAAGGGATGCATAACACAAATTTGACCTTCTCATGCTTGTCCAAGAACTTTCATGTACAGCATAATTGTATCTGTTAGTTTATGAAATTATTTAAAAGACACTTTCATGAAGTAACACTATAAGCTTGTACACTGCACAGCGATACACTTGAAGAAATCTTAGTTCATACTGTGTTGTGTAAAAATGGTGTATCTACAATGGTAGATAGCTGCTGCGTGGTGTTGGCAGCTATACTTACAGTAAGTGAAAGCAGTCATTTTATAATGGTTCCGCATGGGAGATCGATGGCAAAATTTTATTTCCTTCTTGTGCCTCTTCCTGCCACTGATGAGGAGGGCAGTTTCTCTTCTCTACAGGTGATAGGTTTGCACTACCACTGGGTTTCGGTCCCATTTATCCCCTCCTTAAATTCTCCACATATTTGTGTGGTAGACCATAATGTCCTCTGCTGAGGAGAGATGTGTAGCAAAACAGTTTTGACAGCAGCAAACTGTAGGGTGTATTTTGCGTTTCCCTTCCTCAAAAAGTTTTTATTCAGACACTGTTGATGTAAATCATTACCCTACATAAGTCCTAAAGAACAGGCGTTGCGCAGAAATGTACTGAATGTGACAGGCCTGCTCACGTTAACGAGTAACTTTCAGCCTTCCTTAAGGCTGTCAAGTTGGTTTGCTTGTTTGCTTTGAAACTGGAGGAGCTTGAGAGGTACAAAACCGAAGGCAGAGTTAGAGCAGCTTTGCCAAATCTATTTTTCACTTTGAAATTACTCATTTGGAAGCCTTCTTTTTTCTTTTTTTGCTCCCCTCCTAATTTCTGTACAACTCTGGGATAGATTTGTAGTTGCAATGTCAGAAAGCTGAATCACAGAATAATTTCAACTTGGAAGGGGGACCTACAAGGAACAACAAGTCCAACTCCTGGCCCCACACAGGACCACCTGCAAATCAAACCCCATGTCTGAGTGGTAGTGCTTCAGGCTGTATCTCCTTTACTTTAAGCTTAGAACTGGTCAGACATTTCTCTGACAAACTGACTTCTGCTGTCACTGAACTGTCTTTTCCTGAGAGCTCTCTGAATTTGTAGATTTAGCCTGAAGGAGGCAAGGCATAAGGGATGCCTGCTGGCTGGCTTCTAGGGAATCTACCAGTGCTCGAGTTGTTTGCATTTGTGTTTGAGAGGTAACGCTTCACAATTGGAAGTACAGACGAATAAGCCTGTATGCAAATATTTCTGAAAGGAAAAGACACCAGTCAACATTGTTTTACCAAGATAAATGTCAGCAGATGCATTACGAAGTCACATGCTGTGTCCCAAGATCCTTAAAGTGGAAGGTGAATGGCATCTAGTCAGGTCTGAAGGGGTAAGGGTGATGGTGGTCTGCCATTTTTAAAGTGTTACTGATTAGTGTGTTTATCTCCTGAGACATCCTCTGTTGTTCTGTGGAGGTTTACTTTGAAAAGACCATGGTAGGTCTGGCATTGCAATTTTATCCCCACAATCAACAGTCAAATTGTGTTTTCTTACTGTCCTACCTCATGGTGCTACTGTGTAATAATTTGTTTTACAACTTCTTGGAGAACTTTGGTTTTCATGCTTAAACATTGTCTGTAAGAGCCAAGTAAATGTTGTAGTGGTACGGCTCAGCTGAACAGCAGTGCAGAGAAAACATGCCGATGTCCAAATAGAAAACTAAGCGCTGACTCTAAACAAGTTAGATCATCAGCCTTCTGTATTTTCAAGATAATTGTGCCAGATGATTACTTTACTTGTTCCCCTTTTGCAACACTTTGTCAAGAAGTTCATCAATTGTTCAACTTGAGAAGTGAGGATTTAAAAACTTATCTCTGATACTTAGGTAACACGGTGGATTTAGTTTGATATTTTTGAGTCAGGATGATCTGCTGTATTCCCTAAATGCAGCAGAAGTTTTAAAAATTACCTCTTCATTAAATGCTCTGTGAATCAGGAAGACAAAGTGCATTTTTTGTTTGTTAAGCTGTCTCAGTGAGTGTCTAAATTTGGCATTAAATGATGTCAAAAATCAATTCAACATCACCTTACCTACTGTGGACAACAATTGAATGTGTCATTTTGAATGTGTCTTTTTCCCTACTAACCCAGTGAAACAATCACAGATGTCATCAAAATAGTGGAGCAGCAAGGAACAGATGCGTGGTGGACCCTTCCTATTGAACAGCTATTATCAAAAGAGGCTGTAGCAAAGGTAATTTTTTGACTTACATACAGCAAGTGCATGAGATGGTTCGGTGGTGGGAAGTAATGACAAATATACATTCTCGTGATCTTTTTCAATCTTCTGCCTTTATGAGAACATATCTCGTGAAAGGAATATTCAGAAAGTGATATCTGAATATGGCAAAACTCAGATTTGCACTGTTAATTCAGTGCCAAAATCTCCCTTCTCCTCTTTTTAGATGGGGAGGAAACTAACGTTCTATTTAACGAAATTATTGGCACAAATATATATTAAGTCTTTGCCATTAAAATCAATCTGAATTTGTATTTAGTTTTTTTCTATCTTTGTATTGTTCCCTTTTCAGTTATGTTAGTAAGCTAACAGAAACTGTAGTGTTACTCTGCCATCTCAGTTTCTTTGGTAATTTAATTTTTCCTTTTTCTGTTTGGGTTTTTCATCAGTAATTATGTATCTGAATTAGAACTGGTCCAGAAACCAAATCTATTTTATTTTTGGCTTTGAAAAGTTTGATTTGCATTTCTTGTAATTGTTTCTTTGCAATAGGCTGGTGGTCATGATGTTTTGGATTATGTCAAGGGGCAGGATGTCCTAGACATCTGGTTCGATAGTGGAACTTCCTGGGCTCATGTTTTGGAAGGTACAGAATTAACGTGTTGATCTTTCTTTTATAATATTTGGAGAACAAAATGTAACTGTTTTGCATGATGCTCTTGGTATAAGCAAAACTGAGTCAGGTTATACAAGCAGCAAACTGGTTGTGACCTCCTTTAAAGCTGCTTTTGCTCGTAAAGAGGAGGGTTCAATGTTGGCAAGCTCATATTCAGTATAGTCAAAGCTGTAATTGGTATTTGGAATACATTATTCTGTCTGATCCTGCCGTATGTCATACAACATATCTCCTAATCAGAACATATTTGTTCTTGGTATAGAAGTTTAATGGCACAGATTGCCAAGGCATTTTGCTGCTAGTTGGTAACTTTTAAATTATTTTTCAGTTTGTGCTAGAGGATTCTATTTGAAACAGAACAGAATTGAGATCAATGGCTGAATCAAAGAAAGTTTAACAATGTAGGCGTACAGTAGTACTTCATTCCCGATTACTTTCAGTAACTAAAGCAGTATATTGTTGCTTAAAATATTTTATTTGCCGTACATTGTCTGTAGTTCCAACTGTCAGTAGTTGCTACCCAGCAAGTCTGCTGTAAATGAAAAAATATAGAAAAAATTATAGAAAAATAGGTAGTAATTCTGTGTTCAATTCAGGTAATATACACTACATGGTGTGTATCTCGCTATCTACCCGTGTAAAACACACTGTTTGCTTGGAAGATAGTCCAAAGTCGGGAGTCCTTTCTAGAGGAGGAGTCTGGTCCCATGCATTGAGTCTGGACTTTAAACCCACAGTACACAATTACGTGATAACAATCTTGTTGAATTATAAAACACGTTAGTACCAGAGGTTTTATTTCATAGCAACGTGGTCAGGCAACAGTACCATCAGCAAACATTCATTTTGTAGAAGACCTTTACATACATTAAAGTTCATTCTCTTTAGAAAAGTTTCTGGCTTGGTTTGATTTTCAGAAGTGTTGAGAAGTAGTGGTATTTTATGTGCACAGTTACATCCTTGCGTCCTATGAGGGCTTAACGCTTCAGGATGCAAAAACTCTCTAATCCTGTGCAAAGAAAGGATGTTGTGTTTAATAAGTAATAGCAGAATCGGTGTCGTGATTTGCTGTTAATTTGTTTAAGGCTCTCATGGATTCTGTAACATCTAGTAAATGTTTCGTCTTTCACAATACAGATGTCTTCTTCCTGGTACCATTAAAAGTGTCTCTTCTCAGTCTGCTCATCTATTTTCATGAAACTTGCTGGCACTTGGTGTGCGAGGCTTCTTATTTTGCTGTCTGCCATGACTGGAGTAACCCAACTGGTTGAAAATTGGGGGAAAAGACTAACAAGAAATATGATTTCATAAGCTCTTTATGTTCAGAAATGCTACAAAGGTTGCATTTCCTTTTCTTCTGTCTCCCAGTCACTGCCACAGAAGTGGAAGTGCAGAGCCAGAGATTCATATAAAATGACTGATTTAATTTTCCCTTTATGAAGAATGCACTTTGAAAGAGAATTTGTTGAATTAGTAGCTCTGCCTTGTATTTCTCAATGTGCTCCAGCTTTTAAATCTTTTTGTGGAATTTCTTCCCATGGAAGTAAAAGTAATTGGCAAGGCTTACAAACAGACAAAATGGTCGAGTTCCTTTTCCCAAATACTTCTGGGGGAAAAAGAAAAGGATGTAATCCAGAGAGAAATCCAGAATTGCACAGAAGAACTTCCTGCAGCTTAAAGTCTTGAAAGCACACTGGCACATGGGAGTTGGCAAGCAACCTGCAAAGTGCTACCTGTTCATTTTGTAGTAGATCAGTGATAACAGCGGTTATTGCTCGCCTTGTGAGGACAGTAGTGCAGAGCGGTGGTTCTGCTAAAGGGCTGAAGCACATGAGTTATTTCAGGACAACTGGAGGATGTAATAGATGGCTAAAACCATGTGACTCATGTTCATAATTGTGGCTTTCTACTGTGAACTCAAGTTACAGAAAACTTTAAATGGGCAGTAACCAGCAGGAGTAAACGGCTTTACAGATTTCCCTGCCAAAACAAAACCATGTAGTTCTTCCAAAAAGTCTCTCTCTATCACCTCTGCAACTTGGGAACGTGGGTCTGAGCTTACGTGGGATTGAACGAGCTGTGTGTAAGTAAAACACTCATCTAATGAGACGGAGCAGCGTGGGCCCCAGAACCAGCTGGGGGTTACCATGCCATTCTGCAGTCTCACTGTGACAGTAAGGTGCAACTACTGTGTCCAGTTTTGGGCTCCTCACTGCAAAAAAGACATTGAGGCCCTGGAGCGTGTTCAGAGGAGGGCGACGAAGCTGCCGAGGGGTCTGGAGCACAGGCCTTATGAGGAGCGGCTGAGGGAGCTGGGATTGTTCAGTCTGGAGAAGAGGAGGCTCAGGGGGGGACCTCATCGCTCTTTGTAACTACCTGAAGGGAGGTTGTAGTGAGCTGGGGGTCAGCCTTTTCTCTCTTGTAACTAGTGACAGGACGAGGGGGAATGGCTTCAAGTTGCGCCAGGGGAGATTTAGGCTGGACATTAGGAAATACTACTTTTCTGAAAGAGTGGTCAGGCGCTGGAACGGGCTGCCCAGGGAGGTGGTGGAGTCACCGTCCCTGGAGGTGTTCAAGAAACGTTTAGATATAGCGCTGGGAGACATAGTTTAGTGGGGTTATTGGTGGTAGGTGGATGGTTGGACTAGGTGATCTTGTAGGTCTTTTCCAACCTAGCTAATTCTATGATTCTATGACTCGCACATTGAAATCAGAGATTTCATTACTGTAGCCAAAAGAGCAAAACTGTACAAGTATCCCTAGGCCGTGTGTCAACTCCATATGAAACAGCTTGTGCCATTTGGAGCAGCTCCTCATCTGTGATGTGCTCTAGAACCCCCCCTGCCGCTGAATGTTTCCCGAGGACGCTTTTTGCTTCTCTGTTTGCATAGCACTATTTTCACTGAGCAGTTTAGTGTTGTGCGATCGCATCCCATGTTTCTCCTGCTGCCTCAAACACTGAAAGACACAGTTTCCCCATTTTTTCAAGAGGTGTTAAAATTTCTTTGAGTGTTTCATCCGTGAATAAGTACTGTTGTGTTATAAGCAGAGTGCTGATACAGTGCATTCCAAAAGGTAAGGGAAAGGCAAATTCTGGTTCTAAAGCATTTGCAAATTCTAAATGCTCGGTTCTGTGATACCTGGGATGTTGGGTTTTTTGTTCAAAGTTCAGATTGTGTTCAGCCTTTTGATAGCGTTCATTTCAGTAGCTGGTTCTGGAGCATCCCTTTGAGGGAACTCACCTCTGTCTTAAAACTGTCCTAGAAATCTCATCGTTTTCCGTATGGGCAGAGTGCCATGTGTACTGCAAACCTGAAATTACTGTTTTTCAAAACATTTTGTATAAAAATGCACACTGAGCTCCACCGGTACGTGGCCTGCTCTAGGTGGAAGCCACACAGCTTTTCACCCATGGTTTCACACTGCAATGATGGTAATTCTCAGCATAACTCTTTCCCTATCTTATTGGCTAATATTTAACGGAATGAAGGTGATTATTTTACAGCTTACCTATCTGTGCGCTTAAACTTTTGTGCTGACTGAGAGACTTGAATTTATCTTAGCTGATTCATTCCTGGCATTAAAATACAATACGTTTAATCCAAAAGTCAAAGTCTGTAAGATCAAAGATATGGAATCTTGAAATCCAAACCTGAAGGATCATAAATTGTCATTCTCCTTAATGACCTATGTACTACAATTCAATGTAAAATAAACAACTGAAGGCTCTGCTGCCTGGCTGAACGCGTTCTTCAACTTAGAAAGAAATGTTCACGGTTCTGATTAATTTATATATAACCACTGTAACTTTACTGAAACTGAGGTAGGGGAGCTGCCCGTTCACTTAAAAGCTAGGCTTTGTGTTTGCAAATCCAGTGTTTGTTCGTGTGTTACAGAGGTGAGATGTCCAGGCCCCCGTCAAACTCTCACATGAGCCAGCTTGCCACACGTTCAAGTTGCTGTCCAAAAAAGACCAATGCCAGTGTGCAGTCAGTCATTTGTTTAAACCCTTCTCTCGCCTAAGTTTTAACTTGTCGTTTCCATGAAAAGGTCACTTCTCTAGAAGCAGTGCGTAATGAACTGGTTGTTACACAAATGTGTTGCTACTGCTGGCGGAACAGATTTTCAACATTCCTTCGTAACCGCAGGTGTCCTCTTTTCAAGCCTTGTTCTCACAACTGTTTTTGCCGTCTGTTAAGACGAAGACCGATCCCTACTTCATCTGCTTTAAAAACCCCAGCTCTTCAAAAAATCTGTGGACTTTTTTGAAGGAACAGACAAATGTGCTAAAAACCATTCCATCCACCCACACGTTTTCCCTGCGCTGGCTCTAACTGCGTGGCCTTGACCTTTGTAATGTTGAACTTCCTTTTATTGCAGGATGGATCTAAATATCGAAAGCTCCATTAGGTTAAACAAATAAAGCAAGGGTGTCAGCAGCAGAAAGAAGCATTGTCTCAGGGGTCCTACCTAAGAAGAGGATAAGAGGAACTATAAGTTAAAAACTGAGCAGAGAAATTTTTGTCTTGAGTATCTGGGAATTCCTGCTGCTGCACGTTCTTCCAAATACGGTGTTGCACATTTGTAGGCTTTGTGACTTGCATATTCTGCTGTGCTCCACATTATTCTGTTCTCTGTGATGGTGACTTGACTGGAGCTGTTTAGGACTAGGAGGGACTTCTTGAATCAACAGATCTTGCCCCCTTTCATACAGTGACTGAATTTCATCAGGAAGGCCATTAAAGCTTTAGTGCTCTGTTTCAGCCCTATGGGAAAGCAGGTTTTGCTCTTCTGCTTTCAACGTGCAATCAGCGAATAGGCTTTTTCTTTTTTTTTCTCCTCTTGCTAACAGTATTCATTAGCTCCAGTTGTTGTACTCTAATGTTCTTCTTTCTGTGCATTTCCAGAGAGTAATGTTTCCACTCGGCCTTCACGTGGATAAGCTAACAAGCCAGGCTCCTCCAGAATCCTCTCACACAACTTGTTCTCGTGTTGTCTTAATGCTTTCCTGAAGTTTTTAACCTTCCTGGAAGGGCAATAGCCAGACATGTGAATTCTATCACTGGTGAGCTGTGGTCACATAGAGAGCTTCCTGGTCTCTGAAAATCCCTGGTACATTAAACAGGCTAGGCAGACACATTACATCTGCAACTTGTATCCCAAGGAATTCCTGGCTGATGGAATGTCACGCAGCGTAGATTTTTATTAATTCCGAAGTATGAGATGTTTTCTTGGGTCCTTCAGTTTACTTAGGAACATTTGGGAAGTAATTTGAGATCTTCCCGTGAAGTGCTCTGAGTGTGATAGCTTCTGTTTCCATAATTTATTATTTTGTTCAGTGAAAAGCAAGCTCATTTGTTAAGTTCTGCAGTTCAGCAGCTCTTGGATTTTGAGTGATTTTGCAATACCAGTACAAAACTGCATCATTTGGATAACGGTGTATCTCAAATTGGTTATTATGAAACATTCTTCTCAGAGCTGTGAGGCACTGGCACAGGCTGCCCTGGGAAGTAGTGGAATCATTGTCCCTGAAGGGGTCAGGAGCCATGGAGATGTGGCACTGAGGGATGTGGTCAGTGGGCATGGTGGGGATGGTTTGGCAGTTGGATGTGATGATCTTAGTGGTCTTTTCCAGCTTCAGTGATTCTATGTTTTTATGATCTTGTGTTGAAGTAACTGCGCCATTCATAAAAGTAACTGATTACTGCATGTGAAGAGCAAAATAAGATTTAGTGATGACTTGCAGAGATTTTAAGTATTAGTTGTTCAAAGGTACAGGCTGATATTTAAAACAAACTAACAAAACTGCTCACAAATCTTCTATTTTTAAAGGTGCAGAGCAAAGAGCAGATGTATACCTTGAAGGGAAAGACCAACTGGGAGGCTGGTTTCAATCTTCTCTATTAACTAGTGTGGCAACAAGGAAAAAAGCACCATATAAGTAAGTGTGTGGATTGCAAACACGTTACGAGTTCCTTTATTAAATACTAGGCTTCTGATAGCGTGGACGGTAGCGTATAAAGAAGAGAAACGAAACCATTACTATGTATCTGATTTACAGTTTTGTGCTTTTAGTGCAAAGTTTTTTGCAAGCTAGATTGGAATGGATTTATTGTTGGAAAAAAATTCCATCTTCATTGATGTTTTGTTTCTTAGTTATTCAGGTTATATCCTATTACATTATCAGATACAGCTCTTAAAGTCTGTTCTTTTGCTGTCTCTCACACTCCTATAATCGAAGGGATTATTATGGGATATACAGTATGAAAATCACTTATGGTCACTAGCAGGTGAGACTGGAGCATTCGGCTGTAAGGCATTCAGCATCACCATGTGCATGTCTCATAGCTGTGATGTGCTGTTTTGAAGACAAGAAGCACAGAGAAGGGTAATGCAAGTCAATCGCAAAGAGGCTGAGCAACTTTATTGGCTTAAACAGTAAATAATACTTTCATTTTTAATACATCTGAAACATGTGCTCTGGATATCTGTTAACAGTCTGTTATTCCCACGGTGATATGAAATGAAAATGAACGTTTATGCTCTGCTTGGATTGGTAGCACAGCATATTCATGGTTGGTTGAACTCTACAGATGAAGCCTCAGGCTTACCAGTGCAGAACTTTTCTGTGTGTTCTCACCTATAAATATCCTCCTTCGAAATGTATTCTTAACATAGATTTTTCAGTGAGCTTCTTTTCTTCTTTAAAATCTTGTCTTCAGGACTCTGGTAGTTCATGGATTTACTCTTGGCGAGAAGGGGGAAAAGATGTCCAAATCCATCGGCAATGTGGTTGACCCTGATGTGGTGATCAATGGAGGTGAAGTAAGTCAAACTCTTGAGTTTCCTAGAATTGCCACTGAGTTATTTTATGTCAGCTGTAGTGCTTTAAAAAAGCTGTTCTCAGCTAAGAGAAATTAAGAGGCAGATTTAGAATGATTCCTTTTTAATTTAAGAATAAACACTGCTCATGGAATGATGGGGAGGTGGGACTTAAATTTTTAATTTAAATTTTGTTGTGCAGAGCAGTGTGGGAATCAAAACAGTGTTTGCACCCCAGAAGCCTTCTGGTTTCAGCTGGGCTACTTGTTGATTTCTTTCAGGGGTCAGGGAGGGTTGCACTGAGGTGATGCTGTGAATTTCTTCCCTCCCCAGTCCTGCTCTTGCTCTTTCTGAGGCTGTTAAGCAGGTCTTACACTTCTCTGGACAAAAGAACCGGCCCTTACTAAGGCTTATTTATCCGATCAATGAAACAGAGTATTGTTTGTGTTCTTTCTAGAGGGAGACAAGTCATTTCCAGAACTGAAAACCGTAGGAAGAAAAAATATATTCACATATATCTTCAGATATTAACATTGATATTTTAATGTTAAGTATTCAAAAGATTCAAGGCTGTAAGGTCATTTTATCTTAACTTACCTTAGTTCTAGCATTGCCCATGCACAGTGCTGAGTTCATGCTGTAGACTTGGCTTAGCAGTCAGCCTTGCCAAAGGAGGGGTGGAGGCCTCTGAATGCAGTGGCTTCTGTGCACAGTTTCAGATACGTGCACAGCACTGTCAGTGTGGAATTGCAGTGCCCACTGTGCTGCAGGGCACCCCTACCAGCTTTCCTCTCTATCTCTATGTAGGATCACACCAAGGACCCCCCTTACGGTGCCGACGTTCTCCGCTGGTGGGTGGCTGAATCCAACGTTTTTACTGAGGTGCTGATTGGGCCTGTGGTACTTAATGCTGCCAGAGATGACATCAACAAGGTAAGAACCAAATGTGCTAATACTCCTCATTCTAAGGAGAGGTCCTCTTTATATGTGGGCTTGTGTTGGACTGGTGGAATTCATTGCAAAGGTTTTCAGTCTCTTGTTTTCTGAACACATGGGTAGGTACTGCTGTGCTCTTAACATACGTGGATCAAACAGTAAATGTGTGAAGGATTAACACGTGCTTTTTGCAGCAAGCTTTGGTAACTCCCTGTCTTTACAATTTCTGTAGGTCCTTTTGATGTATGTTCTTCATGGTATTCTGTAATTACTCTATCATTTTGAAAAGCAACCAATTTTAATGAATTTGTTACAGGATATTTTCATTTTGTGTTTCACTTGAAGTGCAGACCATCAGTGTTTAACTTGGCTGCTTTATTCCTAGCTTCGGAATACACTCCGTTTCATGCTGGGAAATATGGCTGGCTTCAATCCAGAAACAGATTCTGTCCCTCCCTCAGAGATGTACATAGTTGACCAATACATGCTGCATTTATTGCAAGACTACGGCAGCAAGGTATGAGTAACTTCTGTTTAGGTGAATATACGTACGCCTAATGGTTTTCTTTGGTCATGGCTTCTAGAGGAACATGCTGTAAGTGTATGAGCAAAGCGTGCAGCAGGCATTCAAATAACAATCACTGAGGGGTTGGGGTTTTTTTGAGACAATGTGCTTCTTCTAGCACATTTTGACTTGTAAGGTGAAGGCTTTGATTTTAACATTCTCACCTTGTTTTTGACATTGACCTGCTTTTGCCATGCCCACTCCCCCTGCCCCACAGCCTCAAATTAGAAATCTTCAGAAATGGGCTAAGAGCTAAAGAAATGAATCCAACATTTATTCAGAAACCTACTGTATTGCCAGCATTTGGTAATTTGTCATTCAGAATCATTCTGCTGAAGGGGAAAGTACAGGCATAGTTTCTGAATTCTCCCTGTCTTCTCCCTTAAAATGTGAGCTACAATTATTTCTGTCCTAACTAGTTAACTGAATTAAAACACTTCTCTCTTCCAATAACCTTTTGAAGAAAAGATTCTCTCAGACTCCACTTACCACAGTCCACGTTTCAGATTCATCAGGGTGGCCACTGTATGCTGTGTGATGAAAACCAACGTGCCGTTCTTCTCTCTCTGCTCCCTCTCCCAGGTTACAGAAGCTTACAAAGAGTACGATTACAGCAGAGTTGTTCGATTATTGCAAGCATTCTGTTCCAGAAACTTGTCTAACTTTTATTTCAGCATAATCAAAGACAGGTAAGTTCATTGCTGCTGCCTTTAAGTCATCAATGGGGAAAAAAAATGAAAATGAATCCCTTTGAGATGAAGGTAGTAACACATCAGGCAGATGTTGAGTGAATACAGTTCTGGGTCATGCTGCCGTGCGCTCAGGTCCGCAGGTGAGTGTTTAGCTGCTGTCAGCTGAGCCTTTCTGTCATCAGTGTGCTTCTCTGTTCTGTCTGCTAGGGGTACTGGATCGTAGTCAAGCATTATTGTGCACATTGAAACTATGTTTTAAGAAGAGATTTTTGAAGTTGTATTTCTGCCTAGAAGTGTGTACATCCGTGACACTTGTGAGTTTATAAGGGAGGGGCTTTAGCACTTAGCTGGGCAACCTGACATCTTTTACCGATCTAAAAAACTGAGGAAGAATCCTGAGGTTGTGACTTCAAGCACTGATCTGATCTGATAGCTTTGTAAGTTTGAAAGGGCTGTGTCACAGAGGAAGGAGGCAGGGAGTTGTACTGACTGGGGCTTACAGTGATTTTTGGTTTCCAGAATGTATGTAAAGCGAGGGGAAAAAAATCCTAGTGCTAAACTTTATAGGTGAACTAGAATAAAGGGTGAACAGAGATACAGGCTCACCTCCCCGAGAAAAGATTCTTTTCTATACAGTGAAGTCAGTTAACATGTAACGTACAAAGCTTTCCTACCTCTGACAGAATGTGGCTGAACACACAAATACTTTTGTGCCTTTTATCACTATACTTGCAAATCAGGAATTAGGAAAAGCTTTCCTTAGACACGCTAGGTCAGAATTCTGTACTTTCAACCCTCACAGTACTACACTGCATGTAAAATATGATTCTTGACTAGTAATAACAACATGGAAATACAAAAGTGATACTTAGCGCTTTCATCTCTGTCTTGCAGGCTCTACTGTGAAGAAGAAAAAGATCCTAAGCGTCGTTCGTGCCAAACTGTGCTAGCAGAGGCGTTGGACGCAGTAGTTCGATCCTTCGCACCAATTCTTCCTCACTTGGCAGAGGAGGTTTTCCAGCACCTCCCTTACAAGAAAGGTAAAGCAGATCATTTCTAAGGACTTCTTTCAATGTGCTGCTGAACTGCATAGTTGAAAGGAATACGAATACAGAGATAAGCCATTCTTTTTTACTTCTTTATTTTTAGTAGCTCACATTAAAAATTCCTTTGTTTGCTTTGCTCTCAAGACTCAGAGGGTGTGTTTCGTACTGGCTGGATTAATGCAAGCTCAGGGTGGAAGAAACCTGGGATTGAGGAAGCAATAGAAGGTGCATGTGCAATGAGAGACTCTTTCCTTGGGTCCATCTCTGGCAAGAATGCTTTGGAATATGAAGTCGTCATTGTAATTGAGCCTGGATTGCTATTTGAATTAATGGAGGTAAAAAATGCAACTAAAAATTAGAGTTGTCTGTGCAAAAAAATGCTAATTTCTGTAAAGTTGCTTCTGCTTCAGTACGTGGCTTTGCACTCAGCATAAAAAAATACAAAGAATCACAACACAGTTGAGGTTGAGACTGCTGGAAATAAGATGGCCCCATGTCTCAGCTCGAGCAGGGTCGGTTTGAGTAGGTTGCTCAGGAGCCTGTCCAGCTGGGTTTTGAATACTTCCAAGGGTGGAGACTCCAGAGCCTCTCTAGGGCAACCTGTTCCAGTGTAAAGAAAAAGTGTGTTTCCTTGGCTGTCTTCTTCCAGAATCTATCGTGTGTTGTCTCTTGTCCTGGGGCACCACAGCCAGGCTCCATCTTCTTTACACCTTTCTGTCAGATACTTACATATCTTAAGAGGATCCTTGAGCCATCTCTTCTCCAGGCTGAACACCGTGGCTCCCTCAGCCTTTTTTCACTTGAGAGTTAACTCCAGTCCCTTCATCAGCTTTACAGCCCTGTGCAGGACTCCGTCTATAAGCGCATGTCTCCATTTTACTGGGTAGCTCAGACCTGGACCCAGCATTTCTCCATCCTGCTGAAGGCCCTGACTGTCAGTGCAGCCACTGGTGTGCCAGCCACTCCTCTGAGCTTTTTATCTATTTATCTGCAAACTTGCTGATGCTCTGCCCTTGCCATCAAGGTTATTAATGACTATATTAAACTGCGGTACTAGACACTTGTCTACTCCCTGGTCTACACTGCTAGGGACTGGCCTCCAGTACTGGACTGCCTGAAAAACACCTCTGCTATTGCTACTGGTAGTCTTCTTCCTAAGTAATATAGTTTTCTTGATGTGTGAGGGTCAGAGTACCTTGAAAACATCTGAACAGGGAACCCTGGACGCTGCTGTTCAAGTGTGTAAACAGCTGGGGGTCTGCTTCCTGGGCAGAGCAAGGAAATTACTCTTGTTACAGATCTTCCACAGTCATTATTCTTAATGTTTATTTTAAAGAATGGAGCAGCTTAGAGCTTGCAGTGGCTGACCTCAGCTTTGATGCTGGATTTAAGCATACACGCTGTATATGTAAATACTTTGGCAGATGTGCATATAAGCAAACTTGTGCTCTCTTCCTGACAAGGCTATAACAGCTCTTGCAGTCACACAGCAATTCTGGTTTTTTTACTTTAACCTTTGATAGCAGGAGGATGCTGAGGAGAGGATGCTGAGGAGCAACCCTAGGCCTGAAAATTTACTCTCTTCCATAGGCACTACAGGCTGAAGAATCTTCAAGAGTGTCACAGCTGAATGAAATAATGATGGCTTCTCAAACAACTCTGTTGAGTGAGATACCTAAAGATACACCTGCAGATGCAAACATTGTCAAAGGCAACTTTTTAATTAACTTAGAAGGTAAGAAAACCAGGCCAGGTATGCTTCTCTGCTAAGCCGTAATTATTTATTACTGTACTGTAACCTACTCGATTGTTTCCCCTCATCCATAGGATTGAATATGCTAACTACACCTGCACACAGATGCCCTCAGCAATGTTTTCTTTAACAGGTGGAGATATTCGTGAAGAATCTTCCTATAAAGTCATAGCCCTACCCACTGCCAAAGCAAAATGCCCTCGCTGCAGGAGGTATGCTTCAGATTCCTCAAGCACTCCTTGCCCCCGCTGCCTCAAAGTCATGGCTGGAAAAGGAAGCACGTGAGGATCAAGTGCCTACACGCAGGCTGCTCCAATGCAATAAATAATTGAAGCATGTAAAAGCAGTGGTCAAGCAGCAGGTCTTGGAACCTCGGAACCTCAGAACCACTGCTGCTGAACCCCCAGCCGGAGCAGAATTTGTTATGTGCTTTTGGTGGAACTATATGTATATATTTAACTGTGTATATGAATTTTCTGCTTAATAAAAATGATGGTTCAAAAAAAAACCAAACCTGATTTACTTGTTTTAGTAACTCGTTTTCTCTAAATACAGATATATCACGTATAACTACCTACTGCTCACTTTATAGGGGCAGGAAGGTAGGTTCACAGAACCCCAAAGCAACAGTCCTTCACACTGGAGCATCTCCTCTTAGAAACAAAACAAAAAGCAGCAGCCACCACTGCTCCCTAAGAAAGAAAAAACACAATGAAACCTCCTCAAATTTTATTTCATCAATTTACACAAATCCACAGCAAATTAGACACAAAATAGCACTATATACAGAATATTACTTACAATACATTACAGATTTGATTGGTGTAGAGTGTCAGCTCTGGCATATTTAGTTATGGTAAAGTCCTTTACACAACTGTACCAGGATACAGGAATGTAATGCAACTAAGAAATGTTTTTGTTTTTCCTCAGGTTTCAGGACTGATTCTCAGGCCTGTTTGTTTCTGCAGAGGTCAGAAGTGCTGCCAGGCAAGGTGCTACAGCCACTGTCCTAGCTTGCCTTCTTGCACTTTTCCCCTACACCTGTTTCAATTCTACACTTGCTTCCATGACTGAACCAAAGTGAAAGACAGAGCAGCACTGACCTCTTAATCTTCTTTAGTTGTGTGACCTCATGCCCCTATTGGAAGTCAAACACCGCATCAAACCTCAGGAAGCCTTCCTCATCTACGTTAAAGTGCAGAGATCAGCAACTGGGGATGCTGAACAGGTGGCAGTCTTATCGAACAAGCCACCTACAGAGCCGTTTTTAGGGGGAGCCTAACCTAAGATGACAGCAGCGCATACTTCAGAAAGGTAAGACCAAACTGTCTGTAACAAAGCAGAATGCTATGACTGTTTCTTGCAAGTTACAAGATGGAGTGAGTAATTTCATCTGACTTCAAGACAAAACAGCTTACAACAACGCTACTTTTCTTTCCTGGCTTTCCTCTAGGTAGAAGGAAAACTACTTAAATGATATAAGATAATCATTTGTAATACCACTCCAGTAGTGAAGATATTCACTACATGATTCCTGTAGGTACTGTAAATATAACGGTTTTGTTTTGCTGGTTTTTTTTTTTTAAGGCTAAGGTATTCAGAACTAGAGATCTTCAGTGAAATCGGACAACTACTTAAGCAGGTTTTGACTACGAGTTAACATGTGCAGAGACTTAGAGCATACTACATCTTCTAAGTGGTAAAACAGGGAACAATCTTACAGTACATACAGACCTACATAAACTCGGCAGAGCTTAATAGTAAAGGACAGGGACGTAAATCCAGTTTTAGCTGAAGCCCAACACACCCTGGAGACAATGCTGAGGGACTAAAACTGGACTAAAAGTGGGTCTATATTAGTGTCTGGGGATGTGGTTCTCCCTTCCAAGCTGATTCTGACATGAGCTTTTCTCCCTTTGTGTAAGGCCCTGGCATGTTCCATTCTACTTCTAGTGCAGCTATTGTCATCTGTGCGCAGTTACCAGACAGGAGCCCAACACCAATTCTAGCTTCTGGAAAAGCAGCATTGGCATTACAGGATAACTTAAAAGACTCAAGTTCTTCCTCAGGTTTAATTCCACAGCTTCTGTTGATAAATCATACATGGAACATTGTACCTGCAGCAGTTATTGCTAGCATGAAATACAAAAAAAAAGTCACAAGATGTGGTTTTGTAAATTGACTACAACTGCTGTCAGATATACCCAATTCAGACTACTGCAAGAAGCGCTCAAGTCAAATAAATAACTAAGCAGTTCAGATACTGACAAGTGTACTAGAAACTAAACATCTTTGTACTAGTGCAGAATTTAAAATACACTCCAATTTAAAATCACCTTCTGGAATTGTGGGGTGGGGAACTTTGTTCTTTTTGAAAAGAAAGCCACACAAAAGTTTCTGTCCGTAAATGTCAGCCTCGTTGTGTAAAATCATGCACTGTAGCACTATAGAGCAGAACTGTTCTAACGCAGAACGTCATGAGGAGATCGCTTCTACGGCCTCTATCAGATTCAAAGCCAGGCTGTACTGCCCATGATTCTCTGGTAAGTGCTCTATTACTCTGTTAACCAGTTTAGCTGTTGTAGCAATTGGCACTTGCACATTTTGAAGTTCCTGGGGATCCTATATAAAAGAACAAACACAGCGTTAGAGCATTTTTTGCAGACGAGCTTCTGCAGATATGCCCTCCTCATCTTGTATAAACCAGATTTCTATTTGGGAATTCAGCTGATGCTTGGACCCAGAAGTATAACTGTACTACTGGTTATTTTGCCCCTCAGACCATTCTTTACCAAATCCTCACTGCTAGTCAATATTCTCAATCTTTCATTAGTAAGAAAGGTCAATTCAGATGTAATCTGTGTCTGTGTAAATAGAATCTTCTGTAAATGAACCTGTTTTCCTAAATCAAGCTTAACTTACCATAGCTTTAAGCCAAGTACACAGTGTTGGAGGAAGTCTAGCAAAGAGTTCCATTCCCTCCTTTGTCTGTATCTGAAGTAAAGCAAAGGCCAGTCTCTGTCCAGCCAGTATAAGCAGCTGCGATGCAAGTACTTCTTTGTCAGACACCTGAAGAAAGGCCTGAAAATAGAAACATACACAGAACTAGGTATTAGGTGAGCTGTGTCATGCTCAAAATATGTGCACACTTGAAATGCTGAATCACAAGAAAGAAAGAGTCTCAAAGCCATTTTTGAGTTATTTGCTACTGTAAATAATGCATGTTATTAAAAAACTTCTGAACAGGGGAAGAGAAAATAAAGTAAGACAATTACTCTGTACTTAGAAGCAAAGAGCATACTCCTGAAATGTCAAATGTAGTATCATAAAAAAGGTTGCAGCAGTTTAGACCAACAGTCTAACTCCCTATTACCATGCTTCTGCTAGTTGCTATCTGCAGATAGCTAACAAAGTGAGGGAAGATTACCCATCTTGAGAAAGTACTTTTTCCAGCCTCTGACTTTGTCATTCTGAGGACTTTTTGAGTACAGCAACGCTTACCTAACCCTTCTAGCCACCTTCAGTAAATGAAAATGTCATCTCAGCACAACACCTGACAATGTCGTATTATAAAATTACTCAAAGCTGGTATTACCTCTTCGCCAAGATGATCCATCCCGTAACTATATAATTCACAGACATAATGCATTTTGACCACATCCTCGGAGATTTGAAGATACTGAGCCAAGTCCACAGCCAAAGTTGGCCAATTTCTTGCCTTTTCAAAGGGAAACAATTCCTCTTCTGAGGTTTCTTTAGCCTTTTGTGAACATAGCATTTGAACTGCTGCACTCACGACTTTGAGCAAGAACTTGAAAGCAAAAATTAAAAGTTACTTTGGTATTGTTTGAAATTTTAGAAGTTTAGGAGTTTTCCATATAAAACTTACACCTACCTGTTGTCGTATAGATAACACATTCGGATCCATATCCCCACTAGGTAACAGCTGAATTGAAGTAAGGTCTTTGAAAAATGCATTTTTACCCTAAAATTGAGAACCAAAGCCAATCAGAGATACAGTTGAAGAGAAGTAATCCATGTTGATCCAATTCTAAGAAGCCTAAGTATTTTTCACATTTAAGCTGTACTACATCTTCTATTTCTCTTTGAGAAAGAAAATGAATATCTTAAGTTAGAACTACAGAACAAAATGATTGCTCAGGTGGTCATAACATATCAAGGATTAGCTTTCAAACTTAACCTAATTTAGTAGGCAAGTGTTTGTATCTGCTGTACTACCAGCTGAAGCTGAAGCCTGGATGTATTTTCTATTCCCTTATCCTTCAAGAAAACATCCCGAGCATGATATATAGGAAAAAATACAAACTATCTTATACAAAAATGCATTTTAACTATTACTTATCAATATAGTTGACTCTACTTATAAATTAAGGTCTCCTGGACTACAGATTAATCAAATTTAAGGTCAACTGCTGAACGATGGCACGTGGTAACCCCAGCAGTCACATACTCTATGCAGAGCACCACTGACAGCCTCGCTCTGTACTAACAGGGAAACAAAAGAGTGCCTGTTGAAAGACAAAATCTTTGTAGTGTAGTGGTTTTCTTACATACTGGGGCCCTTCTCTAGATTGAAGAGAACAGCCAGGAGAAACAGCCAGTAGGACTGCACATTACTCATGGAATCATATAGAAATGGATTACTAAAACAGGAAGGGTGCAAGTGACAAATGTCTACATCTGGACAGTGACTTGCTTTTCAGAAATAAGGTAATAAAAGGTCTTTGAAACTCTTAAGCACTTCTTTTCAGTCACCAGGAAAGAAGGGGGCTGAGAATAACAGCTGTATGTAAAAGCACAGAGGTACAGGAACAGCCTTCAGTTATATTACTGAGAAGTAACACAGTCTTAAATGGCATGAGATAATATGCTTGCGGCCAACAGATAAACATAAAAAAGGTATAAAAACAACAGAATGTGATATATGGTAAAATGCTAAAACCAGATACAACTGTTCCATAGGAGCATGTAGCAGGCAATGACCCACAAACAGTCACATTCTGCATTTAGAAAAATCCAGTCAATCATTAAGAGAAAATCTTCAGCGCAGCACTGCAGATCTAAATCTTTTTCTCCCCAGTGGGAATTAAATGATGATAATCTACAACAGTACTCTAACTTATAATTTTTATTTTTTAAATTATGTTATCTAGGAGAAAGAAAGCATGGTGTATGGTATGTTCTTTACATCTAAGGCAATATATATCTGGTTGGATATACACTGCATTTTAAATGTAGTGAGTTTGTTCCTTAGTGGTTTAATACATTTAGATGACAAACCATTTATTCTCTTCAAGAAGGCTAGAATTCCAAAATAATCATCAGCAATGATGGATACATCAGCAACACTAACAAAACATGTTTGAACTTTACTGTTTCCTCTGATCTGGCACTTCTCAAAGCAGCTAGGAAAACCTGTCATCCAGTCATCTTATCACGCAGCATCTTCAGGCCAACTAATGCTTAAGGAGTAGAGTTTCATGCATATGGGGTCACTACAAATCTTTCATTCAAAAGTAAAAGCACCAAATTCCTATGGCAGCCTGAATTCTGGTGACAACTTTGTTAACACCACAGTGGGCTAAATCTTTCATAAAATCATGCAGTTTAAAGAGTGGAAGGTAGCATATATTACAGATACCGAGAGGAAAAACAGTAATAATTAAACGTATGCACATAAGCATTCAGAAGACATACCTTGCTATCAAACAGCGACAGAGGCTTCACACTCTTCAGAGAAAACCTCATGATGGCATACAAGACAGTACATAATACAAACTGGTGTTCAACAAGTGGGTAGTGGATGCGTTTCTGCTCAAGCGCTAGTTCCACTATCGATACCGGCCCTTCGACAGACATCCAGGCATCCTCAGTATCCAGGACAGGAGCTTGCATTTCATCACTACTAACGTCAGCCTACCAGAAGAACAAAGTTACCACACACAAAATGTCATCCCTCTTGGCCTTCTACGCAAAAAACACATCTTCAATCAGAAACTGTCTGCAACAAAATTTAAAAAAATTAAGAGGATTTCGCATTTTCTAGACAAGATTGTTAACATTTGTCTGAACGACGCAGAAATTAGTGTAACCATGTTCCTTAATGTACATTAGCTTCTTGCTTTCTACAAAAAAAAAAATCTTACCTCTAGCAGTGTTTGCAGAAGATCTGAACAGCAGCCAAGAAAAGCTGTCATGGCTGTGTCACTCATACCTACATCCTGTTAATGATATTAAATTGGAATTGTTTCAAATTGAATTCGAACAGGCTTTTATTAGCTCTAGATATCAACAACTGTTTTCTCAAATATAACACATTGTTATGCCTATTATATATTTTAAGCTAAATAAGCCTTCGCTTAAGCACAAAGATTTAGAAGTAACAGAAAAAATAGAAAATAAGCTTTCCATTATCGTGAGGAAAAAATTAAAAGCCTGATTTAACTATTCACAATACTGTATCTCCAAAGAAGTCTGAGTAGCTCAAGCCATCGCGTCTGGTGCATCTCATTTTCTAAGCCTATCAATTGCCTTCCAAGAGTTATAAACAATGAAGTTATAGATGAAAAATAACAGCAGTTTGTCATGTGATATCTCAAGTCCCAAAGCTTTCACACTTCAAAAACAAGTCATAAGCTAATATACAAATTAAAGAGGATTTTCTTGTTATTTTTTCCCCATATTAGAAAAAAGTAGGTACTTGCCCTTCTGCATAATCTGTCCTTTGGAGCTTTTCCAACCTGTTAAAGAAAATTCCATACTTCAGCACAGTTAAATTATTCTTATCATAGAGCGTCGGTTATCTCGCAATGTAAGCCATTACTTAGAATTTTCTGAATATAAAAAAAAGTTCATTACAGCTACATGATGCAACAGACTGCATTGCTTTCTATATATGTACAAAGAAGGATGAACTAAATATTGGCATTGGTGATGTATGGTATGTATATCACACAGGACAGAAACAAACATCACTGACACCACTATTTAGTTCATCCTCCTTAATGTCCAGAATTAAGGCCACCAAGTTCTTTTTTCAAATCTTAAATCTGGTTAAGAAATGCCAGTGATTCCTGTAATACACAACTAGAGTTATAATGCCAAGTGTGGTATTATGAAGAAATCACAAGGAACAGGGAGCACCCCAGAATATTCACTGAGAGAGATGGAAAAGATTTAATATCACTACATGATTTTCATGCATTGCCCGTGTAAATTCTTCAGAAGAGGCACCTCAGTCATTCCTGTTCAGGAATGTTACTACAATGTCACTTAGGTTCCACTTCTACAAGTTCAATCACATTCTGCACGCAATGAATCATGTAACAGTGGAAGCTCTTTCTCTGACAAGCAGAAAGAAATAAAATTAATGCTAATGGCATCTTGGCAGAGTCTAAACACCTGAAGTGAGATACCAGGATCCTGAGTCACTGTGGCCCATTGTGCTGATTCAACACCTGAACTCAAAACAGCTTTCAGCTGTCACTGCTGGGACTGATTAAGCACCTGTGGGTGGCTACTGTAGGCAGAAATAATGGTGATGGGTGTACATAAAGGCATGCAGAAAAACTAGAAGAGCTTTTGCAGAAGAAACATCTACCACAAATATATACAACTAAGCCTATTTGCTGAAAGAAATGAGGAGATGATATATTCCAATTCATACACAGCTAAGCAAAAAGCTAAAGCAGAAAATCAGAGGAGCACAGTAGGAGGAAAAAAAAGACAAGATGGAAAATTATTGGGTATGTTTTGTGTTTTGGTTGGTTTTGTTGTTGTTTTTAAAATCACTGCCTATACCTGGACTTTTATCCTTTAGGTAACTGTCTTCCAGTCAGCAGGTCTACTGCATATTATAAGTATTAAATTTAGCAGGGACAAAGTACTGATAAAACTCATAGCAAACAAGCTACATAATAGAGGGTGATTCAGCAACGTAGCAAGAGTTAAAAATGCTCAACAATACCCACAAAATGTTCTGCACTCTGCAGAGCTCATACCTATAACTGAAACCTCCAACATTTGGAAGAACTGCAGCTTGTAGAACCTTACAAGTTTCATGTCAATAACTTAGCAGGAAACAGGCACAGAAAAAAAAATCCTTATTTTTAAGTTAAAATTTTATGTACATACACAAACACATACATGCACACATAAATAGTTTCAAATTTTTTATTTAATTATTACAAGTTAATGCTGCATATAAGGCTTCAGTACATCAGCCAGAGTCTGCTATTGCTTAAAGCAACACTGAGTTGATCATTCCAAGGAACAGTTTAATATTCTGAGATGTGCATTCCTTCCTCAGAGTCCAAAAGTTACCCACACAGTAAACCTAACAAGCAGGGGACTTTTTGACCTTTACATTAAAGATATCCCAAACACTTTTCTTTATAATTTAAATCCACAGCGTGTAAATACTAGCCTCAAAACTACTATCCTAAAGCTGCACTCACCTTGTCCATTAGATACGTAGCAGAAGAAAGCCTTTTCACTATGAATGTATTCCACATCATTAAAGCAATACCTAGAACAATCACAAACCTGTGAACTCCATGTGAATAGAAAAGAGACTTTAGGCAATACAAATGCAGACTGAAAAGCTGTGGGCCAAAGTTCTTGTAACAGTTGGGAATTTAAAAAGAGATGGTGACGGAAACAAAAAGGAATTGTCAGTTATTCTCACTGCTTTATAGCTGGACTTCAGATGTCCTGGGAGCAGACTGTCTTGGTGATCAAATAGTCACAAGTGCATTCATGAGTAAGAAATGCATGAACTGTAATTGACTACAAGGACTACATGCTAGTATTTTAAATGCACATAAAATAATTACTCTGAAACACTTGTTCTTCAGCACTTTTTAGTTAAATATTAGCTTTATGTAACCATTATATTTCCATGTTTCTGATGGAAACTGTTAGCACATTAAAAATGTGAACAGGAAGTTTATTTGGGGGCAGGGCTGCTGACAGAATGGCCACTACTATCAGCTACACATATTTACACTTGTCTATAGACAATCATTTCATCTGTTGTTTTGCAATTTCAAAGATCATTTTAGTAGCAGTTTCATACTTACCGTGCTGAACATGAGCATTAATGATGCATCGAAGGTGATCTATAGACCTAATAAGAAAACATGCTTCCTTATGTAAAACAAAAAAAGTAAAAGAACAAGTTAATATTATTCATTATTCAAAACTTGTTTTAAATGTAAACTATTGATTCTTAAGAGTCTCAGGTCGATTATTATAAAGCTACTTTTTTTTTGATAGTTATAAATTTTGATAGCATTAGAACTTAGGACAGCATTCACCATTTGCTACAGGAAAGCCATGGAAAACAGGAATTCCATGTTTGTTTTTTCTTTCCCAATGACAATAATCCCCAGCAGTGGCAAAAGCAAAGGAAAAAAAATTTAGGAACATTAGAGGAATCTCCTCCCTCTTCAAATGGAACGAATTCTAGTCTAACAAGTATTCTATGATCTGTTTCAGCACATACAGAATAGACAAAAGGTTCATTTGAGGGGTGACTGAAGGAACTGAGGCTGTTTAGTCTAGGGAAGAGGAGACTGAGGGGAGACCTTATTGCTCTCTTCAAATACCTGCAAGGTGATTGCAGCGAGAGTGGGGCTGGTCTCTTCTCCCTGGTGACAAGTGACAGAACAAGGGGAAATGGCCTCAAGTTGTGCCAGGGGAGGTCTAGGTTGGATATCAGGAAAAACTTCTTTACAGAAAGGGTTGTTAAACACTGGAACAGGCTCCCCAGGGAGGTGGTTGAGTCACCCATCCCTGAATGTGTTTAAAAACCATTTGGATGTGGTGCTCAGGGACAGGATTTAGCAGTTGGTTGTTAGAGCAGTATGGTTAGGTTGCAGTTGGACTTGATGATCTTGAAGGTCTTTTCCAACCTGAGCAATTCTATGATTCATCGCTATTTTGCAGTGAAGATTTTTTCTCTACTACAAAATAGACAGAACACTTCACGCTGCTTATTTGAAACACTTCTGAGAATCTGACAGCTTAGAAGCACACTGTCCTGTCTTCATGTGGTACCATTCAACCCTTGAACTCAATTCAATTTATGCTGTCCTTCACAGCAGAAAAACTGTAACCAGTATGCTATCAAACAGTGTCTTCTTAATGAAGGCTTTTATGAACTAAAACTTGTAGAAGTGCTTCTAGAGAGTTATTCTTAACAACTGCTCCCTGCAAATGAAGTTCTTTTACCTCTGGATCCTTATTCCATTGCACTACATATTCCCAACAGCAATGTGCATGGAGCACATCCACTTCGAGACTACACGGGAACTGCTGATACGCAAGTTGCAGCAGCTCTAGGAAAAAGAAAAAAAAAAATCAGAAGTTACAATACAGACCTCAATTTCTGCTACTTCACAACAGGAACAAATTTGACTCCTCCGAAAGGAGCCAAAATTCAAAGAAATTCACAATATTATCTTCTTACCTAGGATTGTTTCCAAGTCTTCATCTACTTCTGGTTCCTCAAGAAAGATATTTGCATGCACTTCTTCAGAGTCTTCAGTATTATCAGTATTGTTCCTGCGCTGCGCCAAATTCAGTACGAGAGGATTGAAGCCTTGCTTAAAAACCCACTTGGCTACAGTGTCAGCAATACCTCCTGGGACAGTATAACAACAACAAAGTATGAAATACAGTCAGCGTATATCCCAGAAGATTGAAAGTTCAGAACTGAAGGACAAGAGAAAAAGATGACTATTAATTAATACCATTAATTATATTAAAATGACATGGCCAATCAAACATGTATTAACCAACTGACTTGAGGTTTACAATGTAGTCTTCCCAGTAATACCTTTTATCATTTTGATACATGGTCTGCTTTGTTTTTAAGCTAAGTAACCAGCAGAACAATTTCCAATGCAGCGTATTTCACGAAGCAGGTAAGACAAGCTCAGAAGTGTATCACAAAGACAATCAACCATCTTTCCAAGAGAAAAACGTACCTTTTCCACCTTCCAGCAATTTCTTTACAGAAAGCCTACCCAAAGGCTCACTCTGTAGAGATGAAACTCTCATTGTCTTCTTGCTCACTTTGCTGTGCAGTAGTGTCTGAAGTATCAGACAGTCCTCCAACTGTTTCAGCAGAAGCTTCCAATATTCAGCATCAAGAGAAAGTGCTTCCCAGGATTCGGTGTCCGAACCTACAACTATTTGGGAAAACTAACACAACATATAAACTGTTTCAAGTCTGTTCACTTAAAGCAGCATAGGTCTCTTTAAGAAAATGCACAATATTGAAATCGAAAGCTGTATCTCAAGAAATACACTATTTAAAAAAAATAATATAGCTCAAGATGCATAGATGAACTATTATGGAAAGGTAAATTAATATCCCACGCTGCTCACAAGACACACAGATTCTTGAATGAAAGCATGAAGAAACAAAAGGACCTGAAAGGTCATCTTATCATCCTGTTTTAACTTTGTATTCGGCTGAAAAATGGATTACAATCAAATCTTTTTGAAGAGATTTTAAATCCTCCGATACACACACAATATTTCATTCCTCCCATATATGATTGTTCTAACTACATCTCTATTTCCTACCATATTAAAAAAATACTTATGTCTTGCAGACCCAGAAGAACTGGATCATACAGTATCAGAGTTGTGTACACTATTCTGATATTCTCATGTTAAGCAGCAAATACTCTGACAGGAACACCAGGAATTTTTCCAGTAGGGTGCAGATTCCATTTTTAGCCCTAGGCACCAAAACAGCAAACTATAGAGTTCTCAGACACCTGGTCATTAGCAGTTTGAGGCTTTAAGCCTAAGCACGGCAGATAAAAAGAAATAGAAGATAAATGGTTGTATGGAAGGGAAATTGGGAAATTCTATGGCTGTTGTTTTATTCTTTTAAGAGCAGAAGAGTAGAAAAGGTGGCAAAGGAAAGAGTGTATGGGTAAAGCATAATATGTTGCAACATACCAATGTTCCTATTTGGGCAACACTGGAAATTTTGATATACAGAATTGGATTAGTTACGATGAGGGGAGAGAATTACTACAACACTTCCAAGCAATCTAGTTACAACCTATACAGCAATCTATTTAGAAGTTTAAACAGCACCTAGACCCCATCTAATCTTTCAACACGGTAAAATGCACATGTTTAGTGCCATTTAAGAATGAGAATACTTCTTCAATTTTGAATGGCAATGCTGTATGCAGTTTCATAGTGTTAACCACAACTCTGTGAAGAGATCCTTATTGCAAAAAAAAACAAAAACCACAACCCACACCTTAAGGAGGCATAGCAATGTAAACACAAAGAAAATTCACCAGTATATTAAAAACGCAACTGTGAGCTTCTTAAATTTGTCTGAAAACTGCATATGATTGAACTTCATCAGTATTATTTGCTAGCAAGAGAAAAATTCACTGTACAGTTCCCATTACGTATCTAAGTACGTATAGCAAGCAATTCTGTTTTTTCATTCGTTTACCTCAGCGTAACATTATTCAACTTCAAATACTGATTTTCAGGCTTGCGGGATGGTATGCTTGCGCCCATGTTAGAATGACAAGTGAATGCTGTTAGTGTTACTCTACAACAAAGACAGCAATCTGCACAAAATCGACACAGTAACTGCAACTGAAGGGAGAAGTACATGATGACTGACCTTCTTCTCTGTCACATTGTCAATTATCTGTGCGGTAACTGAATGTCCAACGTAAGCAGATAGTAAGGCAGCTGCATTATTTTCAGACTGAATACAAGCTGTCCGCATTTGCTGCCACCAGGGGGAAACGGACTGAGTGTCCCAGGACTCATCGATAGCAACTGTGGAGAGCAGGAAAATTCCATTTGGGTCATGAAGCGTTAGAACTAGGAAAAGCAGTAACCAACCCTGAAAATGGCACTTATTGATACACCATGCATTAGGAACCATTACCAATTACTCTAAACTATCTTTTTTTTTTCCTCCAAGATATGTAACATTTCTAGATTACAACTAATCCATAAGAAAAAGAGCAGAATGAATTACTCCTTCTCCAAGATTAACTCACAGGAAGCAGGCAACCTATTAAATCACTAGGCAGTAAATCCTACTGCATGCTTTCTAGACTTAAGGAATATTATAATACAACACGTCACAATGCAACTAGCTTCCATGGTGATTTTACAATACCCCACGCATTCAATGCAATCAGTCTGGCTCTCCTCATGTTCAGCAGAGTGAAACTGTTCAGACAACAGCAATAACTTATTCATGCTTCCAGTTTCAAGCTGATAATGGTATCCTATGGTGAACTGGCAATAGGGGAACCTGACAACGTATCCATAGATGCTCTCAGTGAGCTAGAAGAATCAGTAATTATTTATTACAAAACTTACCCAAAATAACGGAAAGCTGACCTTACAGATCACCCCTCAAACTACAGAGATGTTCAATGAACAAAGGCAGCCAGAATAAGAACAGTGCTGGTCTCAACACAAGTTAATGCAACTCAAAGGTCTTGTGAGCACCAAGCACCACAAGAGAGAGGGGCACATCCATATACTGCAGAAACAGAGGAAAGGCATCTGAATAGCCACCTCCTGATGCCAAGTAGTAGTTCCGTTCACTTAGAGCTGAGTGAAACCGCAAGGCATGAAGCATGCCTTTAACTGCAACAGTCCTCAAATTTCAACTATATTTTTGAGTTAGTTGTTACAGAATACATCAAGATGCAATACTGAATCCTGTTACTTTTTTTTTTTTTTTTTTTTAAGGAGGAAAACCTCCTCAGAATAATATAGACTTTGACAGTAACTGACATTAGTTGAGCTTAACTGTTCCAAATGCACATTTCACCTTTCATTTTGCTCAGAAGTGACAGCATAGTGTGAAGGCAACTTGTAGAGTCTGGTTTCTCAAGAATATCTTTTTCTTTGGAAAGCCATAAATTCAGAAGGAGTGACTAGAAAAAAAAGAATACATAATTAAAACAACAGAATGAAGCTTTCTGATATTGCAGTATACCTAATGCAAACACTTTCTTGAACAAATTCTGTGTACAGCAAGTTAAAAATGTACTGAGCAAGTCAGCATCTGACAGACTTTAAAGGAAACAATACAATCAGTATCTTTCAATTAGATATATTAGAAAATACTCTTCTGGAGGCACAGACAGCTCACACAAGTATATGAGCAATCTTAACTTCACAAAAATTAGTAGTTAATATTACAGCTGAAAATCTTAAGAGCTAGTTAATATTTAAATAGGTATTTCAGTCATCAGGAAGCATTTGAAAGAAAAGCAGCAAAATTATAAAATTACATGCAGATGAAAGAAAGATGACTGTCTCAACACCGCTAGTGATTCTTACAAATTTACTTTTTCCTTTTAAACTTCTTCGCTTGCAACAAGGAATTTGTCAAAAGTCTGTGTACCTGCAATGAACTACTTAACATAATTATTGCTTCTCTTTGTAAAGTAAATCTTAAGCAAAATTCTACAAGAACATTTGTAGTCCTAAATGCATACTTCAGATGCTCCCATATTTTCTACTAGGTTTTTTTTTCCTTTGACATCTTTTAAGTTGCTTACATTTGAGCTTAGCACTTAAAAGCTGAATATGAGAACATGGAAAAGACAGTACGAGTACAACATTATTCCAAAATAAAACATTCCTATTTTTTCATTTCAGCATTTTGTTTTCAAAACCAGAAAGTTTTCAAGTATGAAATAAATACCTTACCAACAAAATTTGAGGGCTAAAACCTGCTGATTCCAATGCACGACACATTTCCTCTGTAGAGCTCTCTCCACACAAACACTTCCAGAAGAAAAAGCTGCCTGAAGTAAAAAACAGTCAACGTGATGAATGAGATCTAGAGACATCACCTCTTCTTTAGAATTATAGGAAATACTGTTTGTTGATCAGATCCCACTGACTGAATACGAAGGACTACCGAGCATCAAGCAGGATACTCTGACACTTAGTGGAGAAGGTGGTTCATTGCAAAGGACGCAAACATTCCTACCGCTATAGGAAGCATACAAAAACAGATTTATAATAAAACAAACGTTATTATACTGCTTGGATAATGCATTTGGTTCAATTCAAAGAATGGCTTGAAGTGCTGGACAAGTTTATCCGCTCAGTAACCCATAACTGTATGGCAGCATGCTGTATCTTGTACAGAAAACCAGAGAAACTTCAACCAATTAAAAAAAAAAAAACAAATCCAAAACAAATCAATTGGATAATTCACACTTCATCAGTACTACAAAGGCTATCGGTATAAATTCCTCACCACAACATTCATATTCCAATTATTTTTGTTTTACTTACAGCTGGTTACCTCACTGAAAGGGGTGGGGGAGACGAGCACTTTTATCCCAGTTTCTAAACCCAGGTACAGCATAATGGTAGAGAAAACACAAATTCTCTTAAGGAGGTTTAAGATTGCTTAGAAACAGTCTTTTTCATCACATAGATGAAAGCCAAGCTCTTCTGCCTAACTTTTCTATTCCAGTTTTCCTCAAAGTCTGACAATTAAGGCCAAAAGAAGCAGAAGACCGTGAAGTGAACACCACATAATGCCTGCACACAGAATTCCATGTTTGCACCAAGAATTCTGGAGGTTGGTGGCCCTGCCTCTGGCAGGTGGGTTGGAACTCAATGATCCTTAAGGTCCCTTCCAACCCAAACCATTCGCTGATTCTATAATTGCCGAGAAAAGAAGTCACGTAGAAAGACAGTGCCTTTGAGACAGTTATTTACCAAGAGCCCATCAAGGCCAGCTCTGAACAAATTTGCAAATGAAAGCCGTGTTCAGACAGTAACCCCAACCCACACCCCAACATACAGCGCAGCAAGGTTTGTGACCTCTACCTATCATCAACATTTCTGATCAACATTGTCAGAAGCCTCCTCAATTCCACCAAGGAGGGGTCCCTGTTCCCTAAACCTAATGGTTCTGTACTGCTTCCTTCTGGCCAGCTCCCATCCTGAGGTTCCTATTCTTAACTGAACTTTTGAGATGGAGTGACCATCAAGGAAATGAAAATACAGCTGCTCTTTATAAGGTACCTCGTTACCAGTGTCCAACTTAGTGCTGTTAATACATGAATGGAGAGCGATAACGCTGCTTTAGGGTAAACATATCTACGTATGTAGTTAACTGCATTAATATCCTTCTAGGCAGAAATACTTGTTCCACGCCTGAAGGTAAGAGTCTGGAACTACCACTGTGAGAAACTTCATCGAGGCAGGCCAGCTTGTTATAGGCCACCAAGTTAAGGCTAAAATATCTATTTATAGCATCTTAGAATATAATTGGTCTTAAAGGTATTCTGACAAACAGTTCAGTAGCTCTTACCTAAAGCCACATATTCGTCGTCTTCCATATTTTTTACATTAATTGCATCCTTTTCACATTCTAAATACTCCAAGAACATTTTCACAGACAATACGTCATCCTTCTCATCAGCGAACTCAACAGGAGTTTGGGCATTTTCTTTCTTGTACTTTTCCAGCAATGTTTGGAGTCTATGAAAATCTTTTTCTTCCAGCCGAAGCAGTTTAGCCAAGTCCTTAAAAGCAAAAACCCGAAAAATCCCATGTCACAAGACTAATGTAATGTTTTAAAAACGCGCATTACAAACCCCAAAAAAACAACAAATCAGAATAGTCAAAATATTTCTGACATTAAAAATGTCAGAAAAAGCTAAAATTATTGAATAATCACAAATTCAGTTATTCATATTGGCTAAAAGACCTTACCTAATTTCATATTTAGGCTAAATTCAATAGGCAACTGCATTTAGATCTTGCTAATGATATACAGGCACGTTTGCTGATGGATGACTTGTAACACTCCTCTGTATAATTCCTAGAAATTTAAAGCTTTTTTTTTTTAATTATAACAAAAATAAGCCCAATTATGATGCTGACCACAGAATTGTACTCAAATGCCTAGAAACTCACATAAGTACATATCAGGATTTGTGATTTCCATCTGTTCCAAAATACCTCTGCAAAACTAAGAAGTTAAGAATACTCTACGTACTCTGGTTAAAGAACTGAAATCAGGGGATCCCAATTTTATTTTCATTTCTGTTTCAGCTATCCTTGACTGCCAAAGAGTGTTAGGTATACGATTTACTATGATTTTGTACAGCAAATAAAAAAAAACAAAATATTTATAAACAGGTACTTCATTAAAAACTTCAGCGTACAAAAGCGGATAACTCATTTAGCTACTTATTTTCAAAAACCCTAAAAACATATTTTTATGCTTAAAACATCACTCAGTTCTGTACGATAACTGAACTTTGTATTTACTCACACTATCTGAGGGCACAGTGTCTTCCTGTATGCTTTGGGAATTCAGCTTGCTCACTATTTCATAAAGATGTAACAGCTTTAGCTTGTGTGCACAGAACTGCAGTAAACCTTCATCCACACACTCGAGCTCTGAGGAGGAAAAAAAAATCTGCATTTTAATTTCAATATATAGCCTGGAGTGGTGGCACACACTTTGCAACTCCAGTATACTCCTCCTTTTGGGAATTATACTGGAGAGCTTATATCTCACTGTAATTTTTTGATGCACTGCTGCTTGCAATGATTATGTTTAGCTCATGGCAGAATAAAACAAGTTATTTTTATGATAAGTATTAAAGAGAAAGATATCAGGCTCATTTTTAAAATGAAGGAGGTTGATAAAGTGGAACTGAACCAACAGAAATTCGCCTTTCCCTGATTTGACGTCAAACCACAAACTGCCAAAAAATGAAAGATGCTACATCTCTGATATTTAGGTTTCGATAAAAAAGAATCTAACTATAATCTTTTATGTGTCCTGCCAACATTTTAACATAGCACATCCCTTACATCAGAAGAGAGTTTGATATCCAAAGATAATAAATCATTTTAATCTCTTCAAGACACTGCCTTTTTAATTCTTCCGTCTTTTTAAGTTGTGGAAATCTAAAGTATCTAATTGTTTCTGAACTTTGAATGTCAATAAAGCAATCAGAATATTTGCAGCTCACGTCAACACAGCATGGAATGAAAACTTATTCAAACGTATCTGTTGAAAAAGAAAACATTTAACAAAGATCCCCAAAAGATGTTTCTGTACAGAAGGTATCTCTGAACATATCACCTTCACCTAGAAGAACTTCTAAATATGATTTTCTCCCCAAGAATCTTAAACACTATTGACACATCGCTGTTCAACATCCTACAAACAAGAAAAACACACAGAGCTTGCCAGATCTGGACCTCTTCTTCACAGCCACAACACTGATAGAGCCCAGCATGTTTCTTGTTATCTTTTACCTAGTAAACACAAATGGAAGATATGATACTACTTTTTTGAAATCAGAAGGCTAGAACGTCAGCCAACTTTGTTCTCTATTGTGACTGTGAGGAAATAATGTACCGTACAACCATAAGAGATTAATGAGAAAAATACACACTAAAATAGACCACTGTAACTATACAGTTCTGTCAACCTCTCTCCAGTATTTTTTTTAAAGGAGTTCTTACAGAACTGCGCATGTGAAACGCACTCTACTCTACTTGCCACTTAAGCGTTCAAAACAAAAAAAATTTTCCTCAAAGCCTTGAAACTATGAAAACTCATTGCTACATTCTCACTGAGGCAGGACAAGGGACATAGCCATTCTAATTGAAAAATGGTTTATCCAGAGCTTCCATACAACAGTGGTGGGGATTTCTTGACTCAGCTCCACCTGACAAGATGAAATGAATCCACAGAGAACAAAACAACAAAAACAAGAAAATGCACAAGCTTCTGCTGCTGAGAAGTTCCAGCACATGCAAAAGAAGTTGCAGGCACATGCATCTCCACTTTATTCCTCACCTCAATACCCAGCTGTGCCTCCCAAAGGGGGTAGCCTCCAGCACAAGGAAGGCTCTCCCCATTTGAAAAGATCCAAGTGTACCAGTTCAAAGAAAAAACCTCACAGACTTGCAGCAACACGGTTTTTTGGTGGTTTTTTTTTTTTTTTGGTGGTGGTGGGTTTTGATTGTTTTAAATGGAAAATGACAATTCCTGAGACTCTAGAGAAATCTCTAGCAAAACATGAAATATAACAACAGTGAAGTTTACCAAGAGAAGATACTAGGCATCGGCCAGAGCTCAGATCCTCAGTGATAAGGATTTTGTGCCACCAGTACATTAAGATTTACAGATCCAAAATACCATCTACTGCCTTCCTAGTAAAGAGAGAAAAAACTAAAACTTTCTATGCAAAGTCTGTGAAGCCTTCTTTCTGAAGGAAATTTTTTCTGGATGCAAGTACTCAGCCCAGTCACTTTGTTTTTATTTTTAAATATAATCACAAGTTGTTAGGTACACGGCAAGTATAGCAAAGCATACTTGCTAACGAGCTATTTGCCGTCTGCGCAGAAACAGATAAAGGCGTAGAAGCAACATTCTGTGATATCTAGCACTCAACCTAAGCAGATCAAGTCTGGCCTCCCTGTGGAACAGAGCAGTTCTAGAATTGTCTTAGAGCACTGCAGCCATAGTGCAAATGCCTCACTGTATTTGCAAAATAAATATCCACCTACCCTGTTTTTCTAAATTATCCATTAATGTCTGAGTGATGTTTGTGAGAGATGAAAGTGGCACGCGTTCACTTGTCAATATACTTTCCAGAGCCTGTTAAGCAGACATTCAACAGAATTAAACATTTACTTCACTTTACTGTTAAGACATAAGGTAAGCCAACAACAGTACAACTTTGACAATGATTTACAGGGTTGTTTTTTTTTTTTTTGGTCTCCACTATACCACACTTGTGGTATAGTTTGATCCTATAACAAGGTCCGCTGGCCTGCTCTGCTTCTATTATTTCAACTTTTATCAGGGAAGATGCCTTCAGGAAGTCTCAAGTCAAAATAACAGCTCCATGATTTGCTTCATATAACTCTAGGAACAACTAAAATATTTTAAACGTTTAAAAAAGATTTATCTAAACTAATAATACAACTTTTTTCTAATGTTGAGGTATACTGACGTTAAATATTCACCTGTTTTTTTGTAGCAGGGTATTTAATATCAAGTATTAATTCCTTTGCTTCAGCTTCAATCAAGTCTGTGAACAAGGAAAATTACATTAATTCCTTTTTTTCAAGTGGATTATGAAAAAAGCAAATCAACTTGCACTGCAGCTGAGATGTACATTGGTTTATCCTATAGAATTTAAAAAACTACTAAGAAGCTGACAAAAATAAGCTTGGTAAAAATGAAACAGCTCAGTGTCATCTCTTACTCCAAATCTACCTCTCATAAGAAAAAATTATTTTTTTAAAGGAAGGATGCATAGATTGAAACCCTGATCTCCATCACAAAGCAAAATGTGTTGCAAAAGGATCATGTTACAAGCAAGCACTCAGAGCAGAGTTTAATCAAGATTTAAACGGCAGATAACGCTCATATTGGATCCTTGTACGAGATAAATGTATTGTGGTAGCTTAATTCACAGCACGCACAGTTATCAGAATGTCTGTTTCTACACTTACAGGACAACTAACAGAAGAACCACCTCATAACATACATTTTGAAGAAATTATTTAAGAGCACTTACCTAGATCTGAGGTCTTAGCTTTGAGCAAAGCATTTAACTTCTTCACTAGATGCATATCTTTTGCTCTCTCACTCTTTTTATCACTGAGGAGAAATAATTTCATTGTATGTGTTAATGAGAATGGAAGTTTTCTACTTGATTTATATTTAAGGTAACACCACATTAACTACGTTAATGCATACAAACCGATAAGGCTATTACCAGAGAATCACTCGGTCTGAGAAGGAACACAAGAATTGCTCTCTATAAATAGAATAGTTTCTAAAAACAGTACTGAAATTCAGTTAGTTACACAGAGCAAACACAGTCCTTACCTCAGTGCAAAATGAAAAGGTACGTGGACAGTTTTTACACTTCCAGAAACTGGATCAACAAGACATATCTGGTAAGTCTGGGGCTGCCATCCCTGGCTGGTAACGTTGTTTAAACCCATTATTTTATAACCAGGATACAACAGTCTGAAAACAATGAAAAAACATGGCATTTGTAGGAAAGAATAAAATCAGCAACCTTCAACGTTCAGACATTCAAAAAAATGTTTTTGTTAATTAAGCTAAGGCTTAACAACTGCTAAATCAAGAAACCAATGATAAAGCATGACAAAAATCCCATTCTATATAAGAAGTTACGTTCAGTACAGATACTGCAGGCAACGCAAAAAGAGCCTGCCAGTACTTTCCACTTTTGCCACTGGTATATCCATATGCTGCAAAAACATAGAAAGCGTGCCCACGTGCTAAAATTTCTTACCTACAATGCTTCCCCACATTGAAGGCCCCAACACGAGGCCCTTGCTGCGTGCTCCAGACTTCCAGAATTCCTCTCCTTGGAGCATAGATTACGAGGAACTGAGCCACTCTGCTCGGACACTGTGCACTTCCAAATGGAGAATAATCAATCTTCTCAGTTTCTCTCTCATGAAGGTCCTCTACAGTCTGTATCCAACCAACTTCTGCATCGCGGTATCCTTTGTAAGAAAAGACAGAGGTTCTTTAGTGTACAGAAATTTAGACATGATCAGGATTTAAACTGTGCATCTCTCGCCATTAGCCAGACTCCTGTTAAAAACTGGGCTATACACTTAGAACCCATCAGGACTCCTCTCTGCTGCAGTGCTTTCGGAAGGAACAAGTTCTTCTAGGAGAAACCGTAAGAAAATAAAACCCATCAGGTCTGTACTTTCGACGTTACAGTGATGGAAATGCTTCTCAGAAGAAAGATCTGCAGTAAGTGTCCATATTTAAGTTAACAACAAAAAAGATTTAGGGAAGCAAACTTACAGTCTATTAAGTAGGATGTAAGTTTTCATTCATATGTTTTAATTATTAAAATGCAATTTTTAGTAAACGAATAAATATGTTCATTTACTCTCTGCGTAATGCAAGTACTTTGCCCTACTACAAACTTCCCTGGAAAAAAATACAGAGATGCTCCTATGACATCACTAAATGGTGTAATTGGTTTAGCAAGTATGAATGAGGATTCCAAACCACGAGTAAAATTTGAATGTATAAAACAAGTCTATAACAAGTTACATTATACCAAGAAGGTTGCAGAGCATTCACAACTCTATTAGTGAGAAAATACACAGTCCGAAATATTTAACTCACTGGATGTTATTTGCTTAAAAACAAAACTATTTCACATCTTAGCAGCCTCACTCAAAGATGCAGTAGGGAAGGGCTGGCAAATGTGTGTCTGACAACCAAAAAAGTGGGACTCTGGCACTATAACCTAGATAATACAAAGCTCTCAGTAATGATGAGAAATAAGTCCAAGAATGCTAGAAAGCACCATATAATACCTACAAGCTTCAAATATGAGAGCAGTTTATAGTAAAAACACTTGGAATTCCAAGTCTGAAGATAAGAAGCCACAGTATTTCAAAACAAATTATTTGCTATATTGACATACACTATCCTACCTTTCCACATGCGAATTGCAAGTCCCCTTGTAACATCCAGTAAAATAACTCTTCCAAAGTCATCTGTCACTGCTGCTAAAGTGTTACATGGAGAAAGACATATTTTTTCACCATGGCGACGGGAATCTGGAATTCCAAACCTACAAATCAAACAAAATCACTAGATACGTCTTTCTTTCTTCAGAAATATTAAACAGTAAGAGACCAGTTTTTCATGAAGGTATCATAAAGATTAGGGTAAGATTAAGAGCAAATAACGATCAAGTTTTTGTGCTATCTACTGAGAGAAGCAGAATTACCTTGAAGGTCTGTTAACATCCTAATGAAAACCAAAATTCAGGAATTAGGATAAGCAATTGCATTGTCAAGCACTGTCAGACAAGGATCTCAGAGCAGTAGGTTACGTTATAAGCCCTCTCTTAATTCCAAATAGCCTTGAACATACTTCAGGGGAAAAAAAAAACACAAGAAATTCAACCAAATTTAGTCTCTTATCATCTGTCTTGAAAGCAGTAAGTTACAAACTGTTTTTCCCATTCTCCTCTCTCGTTATCCCACAGGGAATCAGAGTACCTCCTAATTTTTCTGAGATGCTTTAAGTTATCATCAGTACTAAGCACTTCACACAGTTTCTTTGAAGTACTTCAGTGATAAATTTTGGGTGATTCACGCATTTACACTGACACTGAACTGTGCAAGCTGTACTTTCACATCAACAACAAATATACACACTTGAAGTTGAAAAAGATGAGTAATTTGCACAGAATGACAAACTGAAATGAAACAAAGCCTAAAACAAATGATCTACAAACTACTATTGCTGTTTAATATCAGGAAAAACACACAGGCTCATCAGTTATGCATCTTTCAAAATGATTTAAATAATTAAGAACACAAGAGCTTTACAGCAATTGAGACAGCATATCAAACTTGCCTCACTGCCAATGGGGTTGCAGGTTCAACTTTTGGCTTCTGTTTTTGCACAGGCTCTTCTTCATGTTTGCTCTTCCAACCAAGCCAGCCACTTGCAATAGAAAAAGACATTGGGAGAATTATACTAACAGTTCTGAAAAAAATCTCAAATTATTATGTAGCTACTAAAGCAAATCACTTAATATAATCTTTTAGTTTATTACCTGGCAGCATGAAATAATGCTGAAGTCAGTTTACTTGCAACTGCTAAGGCAACATGAGACAACAGCGGCTGTGAGCTACCCTGAAAGGAAGGAATCATGTTTAGAATGCCAATAAATAGTTATTACACTGAACTCAGTTTTTCAGGCCTCTTATGGACTTTCAGCTGAGAAAGCATAGCTTTAACCCTCTGCAAAATTTTAATTCACTGCCCCCAGCAAAGCCATTCTGACATCTCTTCACCATTTCAAAAATCCTCCTGCAAGTCACTGGCAGCTCGGTATGTTTGTCTGCAACAGAAGTTAAAGACACTCTGTGTATGATTTACTATGGAGAGTTATCTGGTGTATGGCTTTGATTTCCTTGCAAACACAAATCTTAGCAGTTTTGTCATAATCACATTGCAGAAGTAAGTGCAAAATAAAAATTCCAATTCTAGCATTTTCAGTCGGCTTCTGACCCCGGTAAGGCTAGCCATCTGAATGTACAAGACACACACAGCTACACTGGCATTCTTTTCCTCCAATGCAAGGGCAAAAAAAACAAAACAAAGAAAAACCCAACCAGGAACCATATATGTACCACAGGCTTTAAATTAAAGCAAGAGTTAAATTAAGGAAGAGTTGTAGTTCTCTTCTATAAGCAGTGGTTCTTTTTGCACATAACCGAAGACCAAAGGCCGCCAAAAATCCTTAAGATGCATGTGTACACAATCACAATCTAATTTTTTATAAAAACTCAAGGTACCTAATTGACAATAAATTAACAAATGACTGTGACATTTGTTTTAAGCGAAAGAATTAATTTTCTCAGTGAGAGAAACCAGTAGACATTACTCTCCAAATCATTCCATTTTCTGAAGGTCAAGAAAATGGTGAAACATCAGCATAAAATGAATATAATAGCTATACAGAGATGAGAAGAATTAATCATTCAAGCAGTTTCAGAAAGTCAGCTTTGTAGTACATACCTCCAGGGCAAAAAAGAAACCAGTGAAGGGATTGGATCCAACAGTAACATACTGAGACATTGCAGGTGGGCTATTTTTTATAGCTGCATTATATCCACCTATATTGGAGGCAGTCTTCATTTGATCAAAAGGAGACAGTGTCATGATGCCTAACAAAACAATAAAAGTAAGTGTCTTATACTTTCAGAAAAAAAGTATGTGATTGATCTAAGTCTAAATACATCCCTGCCTTGCTTTCTTGACTGGTCAGACAACATTTGGAAAGGAGTAGCCCTAACCACGCTAATTCCAAAGAATAACTGAAATCCATTAGGTTTCTGCTGTAATTTAAAAACATATTTTGCTCTTCTAAACAAACCAACTAAGACAAAGTCTCCTAGTTTTCATTGAAAAAAACTGAGCAAAACTTGTTGCAATGATGGAAAAAGGGAACAATCTGACACGATGAGAGAAGGAAAGCTTCCACATATTGCCTGAACATTAACAACTACAGAACCAGTAGAGATGCATGCTGAAGAACAGTATCAGTACTGTAGAGTCAAGCAGCAAAAACACATGGTTAACAAAATCCACTTCACTTGCCTACTGAGCACCCTTCCAACTTCATGTTTTTAAGAACAGAAGGAAGGGTAATGAAGTTTACGATCCCCAGGCTTCTGCAAATTCCTAAGGAGTTAAAGAAACTATGAGCACAGAAGTATGTTGGTCTCTTTTGGAAAGGCACAGTTCCAAGTTTCAAGTTTTAGTTTCTTGATATGCTCTAGCATACCCATATCAGTCTTAATCTGCCTGCCAGATGGTGCTTTAACCTGGCAGAAATAGAACGGCATCTGATCTAGTCTCTCTTTGTTGTTTCTTACCAAATGAGAGGACAAGACAGCTAAAGCTGCCTCCTTTTCTCTCTTCTGAAATTGAGAGGGGAATACTCAAAACAACTAGAAATACAATATGCTTCTGGTGATGGCTAATGAGATTATTCACTACATCACCCTTCTTCCACAACTTATTTCTATCCAAACAGTACCACTAGTAAGTGCTCTCACCCCATGTTTAACACTAAAACATTCAATTTCATTCAAGCCAAATACATGAAAGTAAACAGAAATGCTTACCAACACTAGCATGGTCAACAATTGTATCCACATCCTGCAAACCCCACTTCTTATAAGCTAGTGGTGGCGGCTGAACATTTTCATTGCCAGATGCTGCAGCTGACAAAAGTTGATAAACACACAAAAAACCCTCTACTTAGTCAAAGGAACAGAAGAACAGGAAGAAATTGATGGGAACTGAAGAATAACCTAATTTTAAATTAACATACATTTGAATAGCTGCTGAAGTAAAATGGCATTCTGAAATACTTTCCTTAATGAAATTAAAACACTTAGTATTAACTGAATAGAATTTCACAATATCCATCACAACTATATTTATTACTTATAGAGTTTACGAATTATGTACAATTTACTATTCTGTACAAATTACAGAAGGCTACTACAATTTATTTCTGTGGTCTAGGCATACTTATGTGGAATCTCACTGGCCAAAGAAGTAGTTTAACAAGATGTTGTGAGCTAACATAGCTAAGCACCACACAGCTGCCACTCGCTCCCTCCACAAGGGATGGTGAAAAGAACTGCATGAGTTGAGATAAAGACAGTTAATAGGTAAAGCAAAAGCTGCCTGTATAAGCAGAGTCCTACAAGTGGGCAGATGTTTAGCCATTTCCAGAAAAACAGGATTTCGTCACACAAAACAGGTATTTCAGAAGAATAATACTACCTCTGAACACCCCCCTTTCACCTTCCCCCAGCTTTCATTACTGGGCACAACGCCATATGGTATGGGATATGGTCAGCTCTCTTTGCTGTGTCCCCTCTCAAGTTCTCATACACCACAGCCTACCCTCCAGCAGGGCAGTATGAGAAACAGAAAAGGCCCCAACGCTGTGTACTGCCCAGTGACAGCTAAAACACCAGTGTGTTATCCACACTGTGCTGGTAAGAAATCCAAAACATAGCATAATATGAGCTACTGTGAAGAAAATTAATTCTATCCCAGCCAAAACCAGCACACAGTACTATGGTGAGAATGTACAAAATAGTCAATGGCACTCAGACAACTTGTGCTCTGAGGACATTCTCTGTGGTGCAAGGAATTTCCATAAATGCAGTAGATGCCTCCATATTAAAGGAGGAGCAAGAAAGATTCAAATTTCACCTTGACTTGATATCTGATAGGCATAAGTAAATAGTACTTCACATTACACAAGATTAAGAGACTCAGAAATAAAAACTTCCTCTTAACCATACCTCTTGCTACCTGGTTGCGACATGCACGCAGGGACTGAAAGAGACTGAAACCATCAATCGTCACAATTGCTGCCGGATACAGGATACTTAGTTCTTCATTCTGTAGAAGAAATTATAGAAGACAAAAGAAGAGAAGTAATTGTGACTGTTTTAACACTGTAAACAAGAAAAGAAGCTGTTAACTACATGAAGACAAGCATTACATCCAAAGAGTTAATTTCTAACAAGTCCCCAGGCAAAACAAAAAGGCAGAACTACAAAAACTAAGTGTTACGCTGTCCCATATATAAATAGCTATTTACACCTGACATTTTATCCTTTTATCTTCTTTCAATGACTCTTATGTTTGCTTAATATAGTTTATGGTTTAGGGAGAAAATATAAGATTTACAGTAGTTTGTCAAGGCCACAGAAAATCAGGTTTTTCTAGAACACAACTATCAATGTTTTACGAGCCAAATTCTGAAAGTGAATTAGCACTTGAATTACCACTTAGGCATGAAAATGTTAATTTGGTCATATAAATGCAGGATTCAAATTCCTTAATGTTTCTGTATTTCAAAACTGATCACAAAACATCATGCTATAATTGCACGAACATATGCATAAAACAAACTTGGAAATGTCTTTAACTTCATTAGTTTTTTGCACACAGCATGCCAACTCAGCAAAAAGCAAAGAAAGCTGGCTTTTCTACTAAATAGCTTGAGCTCTACAAGAACCTTCTCGGTAGGAAACGCTCGCTATGACATGCAGATTCTCAGCACTCTCATAAACATTGCCTTAATTTTCAGCTATCTTCTCTGTGAAAGAATGTAAATGCTTGTGAATGTGTACATATAGCTCCTGGCATCTATCAAGTTTTGTTTTCTCCTTTCATCAATGTATTATCGTATTTTATGCACATCAATGAAAAATAGGAAATGAATGAAGCCTTACTTTGCAATGCTGCTGCAGAGACAAGAACAAATCTATACAGCAAACTAAATAGTACTAATAATAAAAGAAGTGCTGAATCCTCCTCAAACTATACAAGCAAAAATAATTCTAGAACAAAAAATCCATAGTCCCTTGTAAGGAATTTTCTACCCATGAAAAACTGGTAAAGGACGTAGAGGATTCACAGAGAAGACTCCCTTCCATACCCCTTAACACTGCCACTTCGCTTTTGAAATAATCTGACAAAACCTGTTCTGTGACACCAGGATGCCTGGGAATTTCATAGGTTCTGCACTTAAGCTGCAGGACAGGATCTTCATTTAAAAGCTGTGCAAGAAGCAGTACTCCACTCTAAAAGAGAAAGAATAATAAGCGTGAACATTGCTGTCCCTTTTCTTAAGGAAGGCAAAAAGCATTATCTGTGGACACAGACGTTGTTTAGAAATAGATGTTTATTACAATGGCTTTACCGTGGGCTCACCGTGTTGAGAAACATACCTCAGTGTAAAAACGAACATAGCCAGAGGTGAAGCCAACCACAATGCAGGTCCAGTCAGGACGACCTGTGGAACTCCTGTTTCATAAAGGTATAGTAGAAGTTAAAAACAGACCCTGCTCTAAGTCATAAACAGACAAAGATGTAATGTAAGGAGAATGACAGGGCGTATTAAAAGGAATATCAGTCCTTACCTCTTCTGACTTGCCAGTGGGATACACAATACACTACTCACACATTCACTAGAAGCAGAAAGAAAACTAATAAGCATATTTTATCCTCCAGCTGTAAAAGATTGCTCTACATGGCATCTTGTCAAATCAACATTTTAAATATATTAACAATAAAGTAATGCAGCACATAATTTAATCAAGCTCAGACTAGAAAAGGCAAAAAAAGAAAAGTTTCCTTTTAAAGACATTTTAAATTACAAGTTCATCTAAGTATCCAAATAGATTGCAATGAGCGCTTATTACACCTGGTTACTGTTCTCCTTCATCACTGAAGACTGATTATTCTGCCAGTACTCTCAGTAAAGATTCACTGCTTAAAAAAAAACACAACCACAACTGAACCACACTTCTCAAAATACAGTTCTGAAACACATTATGTAATTGGGTAGATTTCTTACATCTGCTGTATTTGTCACTATAACTTGAGAACATTTCAAGAAGTAACCTGGTCTTCCCAGGTAATGGAAAATCTGATGGAGACAGGCACAGAATGCAGAAGGCAAGCAAAGAGGCAGGCCTCAATATCTCAAATCAAAAATTATTTAACTGTTTCTACAACAGAAAGTTACACACAGTCTAGGATAACAGAAGCAGAACAAAGGTTTTACGAAATACCAATCCTGAACAGCATTTGAAGCACAGAAGTTTTCAGTACTGTTGATTATTTGCATTTCACATCACCTCCATTCCCCAAGGAGTGATTAAATAACCAGGCTAGACTATTACAGAAAAAGAAATTCTAAATGCAAGTTTGACTTGAGTTGCAATATAATCACAACTTAAAGGCCACATTAAACAATTCAGTGAAATCTCATCTTTAATAGGAAAGCTCAGCCACCTCACAGCAGTATCAGTTAAAGACAGCTCTGGGCAAAAAACCCTGCAAGCCTTTAGATAATCTGACAGTAACCATCCTATTAACACCTCCACAGAAATAGAACCCTCACCTACAGGAAACACTTGCAAACCTTAAATCAAGCTGTAACAAATTTAGCTGTGTCTATTGAAAGAAGGCTACTCATTCCACAACAGATCTCTAAGAACAGTACTAAGCCCCCCAAACAGAGGGGTTTGCTCATTTGTTGTGGAGTTTGTTTGGAGTAAAAGATGACATGGTAATTTTAGCAGTAGAAAGGGGGAAAATACTGAAGGGACACACCACAAAATAGTTCAAATTCACTGCAGCAGTAGACTTACTCATACAGATTGGAAAAAGGCTGATTAATTCAACACCTCCTGCAGCATAACAGAAGGCCGAAGCCAACACGCATGCTCAAATGCAGACAACTCAAGACTGCGAACTTGATAATGAAATCCAAACCTTACTTCATATGGGAGATTCCAGAAAGTGTCAGTCTGGTTATTTGAAGACAGATCTAGCAGAAATTTTGTATAAATACCAAATGTATTTCCAAAGCAAATTTTCCAACTGTTCTAAATGACTTAGAGCCCAAAACCATTTCTAAAAGTGACAAAAACAGGAAACAACCTATTTACTGTAGAGGTCACAGATAGATGAACTTCAATCTAAAAAGATGAACACAGAAAAAGCACATGAACGTTGCTCACCACTTGTAATTTGGACTGACTTCTCAACCACAGAGACCTTCATATTTACTTGAGATTTTGAAAGTGAAAAGAACTATTTTTAGAACTTCATACATTTCCAGTTGCAAAATCCCCTGACAAAATTCCATCCCTACTGCAAAAGTAATTTTCAAAGAGTTCTTCTAGTACTTGTAAAAATCTTGATAACCCAGATTTGTTCAGAATTTCTAATTTATATGCAAATACGTCAATTTGCACAGACAGCGTTCCTCCTAATTTATATGAGCTTGTCCTGAGACACCACACTACCCATGAACGGTGACCTTCGCAAAGGTGACCCAGATTACTCAATTCCTGTTTTCAAAATAAGAATGCATGAAAATAAAATGCACTTGGATAAAAGCAAAAAAAAAAGTTACATTACAAATTATTAAATAGAAAAACAGTGTTTTAATCACAACTACATTTCAACACCTACCCTTCTTCAACACTGAGAGAGCCACTCCAGCCAACAGCATACTGCATTTCTTCTTTTCCCTTGTCACTCTGCTTCCATTTAGCTATGATTAAAAATAGACACCATCTATAAAACTGTCATGTCTTACATCTCACAGATAGAATTCTATTCCTAATCTCTCTTTCATAAAACGCATCTTATCACACTTAGATTAAGCACAAATTACACACCTTGAGACTAAAAAGAATATTATTTTTACTGACTTTTCTAAAAGAAAAAACTCCTATTTTCTTACAAGCTAGCAGAGAACAATATACTATTAAAATCATTCTGAAATGTCTAGTTTTGTTCAAAAAAGCTACATACAGTAATACTTCAATAAATTTTAAAAGGTTCAACTAATAAGACAGAATCTTTGGGAGAAGAGTACTAAGCAAACACAAGCTTCTGGGATGATTACTGAAGCTTAAACAAATAGGAAAATGTTAATGTTAACCCTGAGAACATGGAAATTCTGCACTAAGTCTGACAAGTTTTAATTAGCATCGTGCTAGAAAACACTACACTTTCCTAACCACAGAGTGCTATTACAATTGCCATTTTATTATTTCATCAACTTCCAGTTGCAGATGGACAACTAAGAAAACTAGTATTGTGTGGCATTTGTTTGACACCTAAAGTTTAAGACACAAGGGCACTTATGCCATTGCGTGGTATAGTTACCATTGAGCAGTTCAGCAGCAGTTCTCCAGCAGGTAAGCTAAATCAGCTCCTTATTCTTGACACAATAGGAACTTTCTGAGGACTACTGCTGTCTTCTTTTCTGAGAAAAATTAGCAACTAACCTGCATGGGTTTTGCATCATATAACTGCAGAGAATAACATATGCAGCATAACAACTTAATGCAATCTGCCTAATTATGCAGCTCCTTTCTTTTAAAGCCATTACTCCTTGCCCTATCGCTATACTCCCCAGTAAAGAGTCCCTGTACATCTTCCTTGCAGGACCCCTTTAGGTAACGGAAGGCTGCTGTAAGGTATTCCCAGAGCTTTCTCTTCTGCAGCTTAACAATCCCAACTCTCTCAGCCTCCATACACAGGAGAGGTGCTCCAGCCCTCTGATCACTCTCATGGCCCTCCTCTGGACCTACTCCAACAGCTCCATGTCCTTCTTATTTTGTAGGTCCCAGAGCTGAATGCAGTACTCCAGGTGGGTTCTCATGAGGGCAGAGTAACAGGAAAGAATCACCACCATATCATGCTCATGTACCACCAACTGCAACTGTTAATGGCAAAAGCAACCAGGCCACTGCACGTAGGTGAATGGAAGCTAGCTCTTCAATGTTCATTTATTACTAATGATACCTCCAGAAAAAGGGGAAAAAAACAGATTTTGCTCTGACTAATATTAAACACATATGCTTATATACTTAGCAGAACATATACTTACACACTAAAAAGACTGCTTTCTGCTCATTAGCTATTACCATCAGGTCATTTGTTGGTGACAAGGACAACACGCAGTCTTGAAGCCAGTAATTTCTCTGGTTCTTGGGAGTAGATTCTTCTTCTTCCTACAGGTAAAGCTTTAATTAATGTATGCAATGATTTTTAAACACAGCACAACCTGCAAGATTCACAGCAACATCCTGGCTCACTCTCAATACCAGTGCTGAATGCACAACTACCTATCAAATTGCTAGAGCACAAATTTGCATAGAAAACCACGATGCACTAAAAGGCATCAACCTTGCATTAATTATACCTGCAGGTCTGCAAATTAGCAATGAAGTTGTATTTACTTGGAAAAAATGCAAGTCTCCTCCAGAGAAAAGCTGCAGGAAGAATTTATAGACTGCACTCGTGATTGCCTGTTACATTCATTTCCTTCATAATGTTGTAGCATAAAGAAGTTACTGCTGAAAAGAATACATTGAATGTCCATCACCCAGTCAACATTAGCACAGTACAAACACTCTGATAACTTCCTTTGTCCATGCTATCACTTGACTCATACAAGTGAATCTTTTTTCACGTCATTCTTCTCTGTTTATGGATGCCAAATGCTATAATAATAATTTTTCCCCAATTACACTGGGAGCTAGGACTGTAATAGTATTTATTTTGGCTTTTCCCTTTTACAGTTTAAACATGGCAAAAGCTTTAGAGTATATTTACTAGCAAACCACATGGTTTACAACAAGCTACACGTCCCAGTTAAAACTAGCTTCAACTCAACTATTTATAAGAAACATCTGAGGATTAAATGCAGATCTGATTTCACCTACGACTCCCTAAAACGCAGCAGTAGGAAATACCTCTAAAAAAATATAGATACTTAGACACCGAAGCACTGGGCATGGAACAGGCTGCTCAGGGCAATGGTTGTGGCCCTGGGCTGCCAGAGTTCAAGGGATGTTTGGACAGTGCTCTCAGACATAGGGTTTGGATTTTAGGTGGTCCCATGCAGAGCCACGAGTTGGACTCAGTGATTCTTGTGGGTTCTTTCAAACTTAGGATACGCTAAGATTCTGTGAAATGCTCTAGGAAAAGATCAATTACAATTCAGTTACATTTGCTGAATCTATCAAATTACAAAAGCTTATGACACTTGTAATAAAGATGTGGCCTGACAAATTCACTTGATTGAAATGGGAGCTGAATATCCATCCTATTTGAGAGTTTTTAGATTCCCCTTTTATTCCCTGACATCAGCATGAGAGTGACTCATCCCTAGGAGACACCATGCTCATTTAAAGTTTTCACCTCAGCTGTAATATCTATTTCCTCATTAAAGTAAAAAGTTAAAAAGATTCTGCCCCACTCCTCGGTCATACTTCCTGCACACTGAGATAAAAAAAACTCTTATCTTCTGTATTTAAGGAAGGTGAAGTCTGGATTCCTCAACCTACTCTATTAACTCTAACATGGAATTTATCAAGCAATTTTCTTCAGATGATTCATTCAGACGCAGAGGATTTCTATAGAGACAGCTTCCCTAACATCTAATGCAAGTCATCCCTGACTGCATGATCATCAGAAAGGTATTTACATCACTGGTTCAGGATTTCAGAGTCTGCGCTTAAGACTGGTTGATGACCATAACTTCACTGTCATGCCCAGGTCTCCAAAAGCCACCATTCAGACAGCTACTAAGAGCAAGGTACAGAAAAAAGTTCTTCCTTGCCACCATATCTAAATAAAATTAACTATTCTTCCCTTTTTTTTCCCCCCTCAAAAGCTAATTTCAGGCACTCGTCCCAAGTGAAATTAAAGTCTACGCATCTTTTTTAAACCATTTTACTCTTTCACTTTTAACCAAATCTGATGCATTCCCAGCATTCCTCATCCCCTATGAATATTTTGGACTGTCATTCCCTATCCACACAGGCAGCTGCAAACCATTAAAGCTGACACAGAGGACACAGCATGTAATTACATCAGCTTACATCATTGTTTTCAGACTTCTGGTAATTGCATTTCCCAATATTAGTTACACATTGGAACGGCAACCAGCAAGAGAAGAATTGAGGGATGTGTCTCACTTGTTCAAAGCGATGAAATAACAGATTACAATGAAAAACATCCGTTACCAAGTAGGTACACTTAAGTTTTTAGATTGGTTCTAAAAGACTGTATTAGTCCTCTTAAGAAAATAATCAATTGAGAATTAAGATGCACACACTACTGTGACACGGATAGCAAGGCAATACTTGTTGTCATTCCAGCTTTCTTCATACTATAGCATGAAATTCTGATAAACCCAGCCCAGCCTTACCTTCAGATTCTCCCATACATTCTCAAAGTGAACTAAAATCAGGAATAATGCACTTTAGTACTGGAATTACTACACCTTACAATGCATTCCTCTACTACAACAGTTACATGCTTAAGGAAGCTCTCTTGCAAATCACAGATGAATGTTTTAGTTCAATGTTTATTCTCAGCATGGTATTTTTACATGCAACTATGAAACAGTTTTCCAAAGAGTCACCCGGATCCTGAGACTAGATGGCTGAATTTCTCCCTCCACAGTAACTGTTCAGAAACTGCGAGGGAAAATGAGACAGAAATGTAGAGACCTAAAAGTCATACATATAAACTTACAGGTTCTGGTAATTCTGCTTCATCCCAGGCTCCCCAGCCACCATCTTCCCAGTTTGTTGGTTTACCTGCTTTAAACAGACAAAAAATGGTCACATGAATATGACATAAGCAAGAAGAAAAAAAAACAAAGTAGATTGCTGGCAGCTGTTTTCCTTTCTCCACTTATGCATTGTAACTTCATTAGTAGTAGATACTAAATATGCTCCACAGGAAAAAAAAATATGAAGCGGTAGAGCTGGATTTCTTTTTATTTATCTCCACTTTAAATCTACGAAAAAGCGAAAAAAAAAACAAGATGTAACCTAAGTACAGATCAGAAACAGGTGCAGCAACACCTGACAGACTGCATGCAGAGCTCTGGGCCGTAACAGCTTACAGTGCCTGATGCAACACGTCCTTCGGCAGGGCCTCCACACTTTACTGAACAAATTATTCCACTACATTAGCCTTTTCTCAGTTTCTCCACAGCCGTTTTAAGAGAGCCAAGATAAATTTCTAGTTTGTTTCAGCAAGCTGAAATGAAGAGCGAGGGCATAAGGGCAATGACCCCACGTGCCCACTTGACAAAAGATCAAAGCTATGAGCTATAAGCTTGACAGAAGCTATGAAGACCTAAAACCTTCCTGTAAAATTCAAGCTTTAGTTTGATTTAAAATAGTTACTACTCCAAAGATAGCAAAAGTACTGCCTTGTACATATTAGTAGGCAGCTAGAGAGAAAGTAAAAAGACAGGATGCCCTCTCAGCCCTTCAAGGATTCATGTACGTGCCCCTAAGCATCATATCAATGAATGTAGGAAGCCCTGTAACATCAGAAGAACCATGTGTGTGCAATTTTGAGAAATAATTTTTTTGTATGAAAAATATCTTCCTTTCCATAATGGTGTTTTGAGTTTGCTTTTCAGTCAATTGCAGGATAAACCAGTAGCAAGGTAAGTCCATTTTAACAGGAAACGACAGTACGGAAGGAAATTCACCTCCAATAACAAAATCTCTGAGGCCAGGACAACGCAGATTCTACTACCATCAGCACTGCTCCCAAAGAAGCCACAGCAAAACTGAAGCTGCTGCCTCCAGAGGGAAAAGAAGCATAAGAGCACGGCCTATTTACCTCTTGGCAAAGCAATGCTGGGGAAAGTTAACGAGACACCAATCAGTTTCAATTACATCATTCAGAAACCTCAGGGAAACCACAGGCTTACAGAATAGCTCAAATAAGCTCAGAAAATTGCTGTTTGAAGAGAGAAACCTACTTCTCAGCTGTCTTACAAGGGATGATGAATTGGTCTTACATAACAACACTTGAAATTCTTTCATTTCAGAATTCTGAATTTGATGGGAACTGAAGATCATCGAATCATAGAATCACAGAATGGTCTGGGTTGAAAAGGACCTCAAAGATCATCGAGTCTCAACCCCCCTGCCAAATGCAGGGTCGCCAACCACTAGACCAGGCTGCCCAGAGCCACGTCCAGTCTGGCCTTGAATGCCTCCA